>NC_141144.1:51267334-51585181 GCF_053477565.2 Lygodium microphyllum | reverse complement strand
AAAACTCAACCCACACACTTCACCTTGAATTTTTTGTAAGAAGCTGGGAAGAATAAGGATTTAGTGTAAAAATAATATTGATGTTATGCCATCACACTGACATTGGTATAAAAGGAGAGGACATGTAATTTTTTATATCTTTTTGACACATTAATACAATTAATGTCCTTCTCTCCCATCTTGCTCATAGCTTCTATGGCTTCTTTCTCTTCCATGTCTTTCTCTCTCTCTAGTTCTCTCTCTGACAAGTGGTATGAGAGCATTGGTCTTTGATCCATTTTTCCTTCTATTTTTAGTCCTATTTTCTCCATAAAAAATCAAATCCAAACAAGTACTTGGTAAAGAAAGTGACTAGTGGAGGGTTACAGACCATCTATAGTTAGTAAGAGACTATATCTGGAGATCTTCAAGGCTGGATATGGCAGTAGGAGGCTAAAGTAGCAGGTTGTCATCAAATTTCATGCAAAACTGGAGGTAACTAGGGTAAAGGAGAGTTAATCAGGCTTAGTTTGGGGTTAAACTCCAGTTACTTTTCAAAAGGGAGCTTCTCTTCTCTCTCTTCCAAGCTTTTGGCTGAAGCTTCAATGGTGGCTACCAAGAAATCCTTCAAGTTTCTTCTCTACTGATCATTTCTCACAGCCAAACCATGGGGCAATGATTCTTTATCTTCTATGCTTCAAGTTGAGTACCCCGGTCAGGTGTTTGATGCAGCAGATAGAGCAGCCAACAACCTGAAAATTGAGCCGAAAAATGCGATGATTTTCCTAATCTAATCCTCTTCCTGATCTGCTCTAGATGTTCTACGGATTGTTGCATGCTTTGACGTACTTCATCAGGCACATATTCAGCAACTTCTACTGAGAGATGAATTCTAATCTTCATCTCCTTTGTTCAAAACCCTAAAATACAATAGGGCAGCCATAGCCATAGCCATGGAAGCTCAAATTTCTTTAAATTTTGGACTTCTCGGACCTCCAAGGCTTCTCTAGTACCACGTATAAGTCGGATAGACTTCAAGATTGAAAACATTGTAGAGATTTCAGCCCGTGGAGGACACTGGAACTATTATTGAAGGTTTATTTTGGGGCTTTTCTTCAAGAGGCTCGAATCTTTGATATTCAAGTGTTCAAGCAAGCCCAAGGCATTGATTCTTCATGGATTTGAGCATATTGAAGCTCATATGGACTGATTTAGTGGATATTTCAAACTTCATGGTGGATTTATGGTGGATTTTGAAGAATTCTTCCATCAATGGGATTGGGGTTGACATCTATCATCCTCTTCAAGCTTAATCAAGATATTTCTCTCACTTAATCTCTAAAATCTCTCAATAATCCACTTGCTAATGCTTTTCCACTTATTAATGAGAGATTATTGATCAATTAATTCTTTGAATTAATCAATAGATCAGAGATTAGTGTTATTTCCATTAATCTCAGCCTATTCCATTGAATTTCAATATTGATTCAATCATAACCTCATCATAGGTATCATTTGCCAAGTTTGATGCATAACCTTGACTTGTTTGGTTGAATTCTTTTGCCCAAGCTGAAATATTGTAAAAGGGTAAGTACTAAAGCAGTTTGCGAGTCACTGAATTGCATTGGTAAGACCCTTTCCTTATCCAAATTTTCTAGATTTTATTGAATTGCATCTCATGAAAGGGGCTGAATGAATATTTCAACTATGCATTTCATACTAGTTGATTAGAATAGAATGCCATTGCCATGTTGAGCCACTTGCTACCACTAGTTGTTCTATTTCCATGGATGCTTGGACAGGTTCTAAGAGCCCTAATACACTCCGTATGAGGGGTAACATTCATGGAAAGGTTGTGTTCATTCTGATAGAATAAGTCAGCACATAGATATGCCCACATGTTTCTTTATAGCTAGCTAGATTTTTTGAAGCAAAAGTAAACTTGATTACTTTGGAAATGGGGCCTATAGACATTGTACTCGGTTGTGATTGGTTGATGACATTAGGCAAGATCACTATGGATTTCTCGTAGTTATATATGGAGTTTATTCTCAATGGACAGCTCATCCATTTACAGGGAATTCCTAGTTGATCAGATTTTTAGCTTATTACCATTCAACAACTCAAAAGGGAGTATAAGAGGCATTCACAAATATTTGTTTTGAGTTTGAATAAAGAGATGCAAGATCAGCCCAATAATTCATCAAACCATCCAGCCTTGACAGCTTTTCTTGAGGAGTATAGGGATTTGTTTTAGGGGAGCAATGGATCACCCTATTAATTTGGAGCCCAACTCAAAGACAATCAATAAGCCACCTTATAGATTATCTAAGTATGAACGAGAGGAAGTAGCCAAGAAAATCAAGGAACTTCTTGAGATGGGATTCATTGAACCAAGTTCTTTACCTTATGCATCTCTAGTTTTGTTAGTGTAAATAAGAAAGATGAATCTTTCAGAATGTGCATTGACTACAAGGATCTTAATAAGATCATAGTGAAGAATAGGTATCCCATACCAAGGATTGATGATTTTCTTGATGAGCTCAAGAGGTCTCGATTCTTTACAAAGATTCATTTGAGGTCATGGTATCATCAGATTTGCATGCGAGTGGGTGATGAAGTCAAGAATGCTTTCAGGACTGATCGAGGGTTCTATCATTTCTTAGTGATGCCATTTGGACTTACAAATGCTCCAGCTACCTTCCAAAGCTTGATGAATAAGATTTTGTAGTCTTTCCTCTTTTAGTTTATCTTGGTGTACTTTGATGACATTCTGATCTACAGTAAGAATTTACAAGATCACTTAGCACATATGAGTAGGGTTTTTGATGTATTGAGACATCACATGTTTTTTTGCTAAGGAGAAGAAATGTTCTTTCATGCAGACTGAAGTGGAATACTTGAGACATATTGTCAGTGAAAAAGGGATACAAGCTGATCCCAAGAAGGTGCAATGTATAAAAGATTGGCAAACACCCACTACTACTACCTCTCTTAGAGAATTCCTTGGTCTATCTTCATTTTATTGCCGATTCATCAAACATTATGCAGCTATTGCAGCTCCTTTGACTGATAGGTTGAAGAAGGAGGTTTCTTTTGGGATGCTCTTGCAGATAGTAGTTTCAACCAGTTAAAGGGATTCCTTATCTCTGCTCCTATCTTAGTATGCCCGAACTTCTCCAAAGAATTTACCATACAGTGTGATGCTAGTGGTCATGGCATTGGGGCTGTTTTAATGTTTTAGGAGCATGGGGTGATTGCCTTTGAGAGCTGTAAGCTTATAGATAAAGAAATGGCCATGAATGTTTATGACCAGGAGATGTTGGCTATCTTGCATGCAATTAGGAAATGGCACCATTACTTGTATGGCAGCCGATTCAGAGTCCAGAGTGATCACATGGTTCTTAAGTATTTCCTTACTCAGTCCAATCTTACTCCTAAGCAGCATTGGTGGGTAGCTACACTACAGAATTATGATTTTGACATCGCTTATATGAGGGGAAAAGACAATATAGTGGCTAATTCTCTTTCTTGTATGTGGGCTTGCAAAGTTTCAGCGAACTGAATAATGATTGGATTGAAGAACTACATGAGGCTTATCTTTTGGATGAAGAATTTAGCCATATTTTTTAGAAATCACAACAAGGTCTTATGGAAGAAAACTCGCATTATCAGTTTAAAAACAACCTTATTTGGTTGAAAGACAAGATTGTCATTCCATCTACTTTTTCTTTTACACGGAAAATTATGGAGGAACTACATTCTTCGCCTTTAGTTGGACATCTAGGAGTTTTCAAAACCTATGGTAGGATCAACAAAAGCTTCTATTTGAAAGGACTGTGGAAAGATGTCAAGGACTTTGTCATGAAGTGTATGCCTTGTCAAGAGAATAAGGACATCACCCATAAGCCAGGAGGTTTGTTACAGCCATTATCTATTCCTACATGTAAATGGACTCACATTACTATGGATTTCATTACTAGCTTGCCTACTACCAAGAAGGGATGAAATAGTATATATGTGGTCGTAGATAGACTCACCAAGGCAGCCCATTTTATTCCAACCAAGATCCAATTTACTGCCTCTCAAGTGGCCAGTTAGTTTATGGAGCAAATTTTTAGACTACATGGATTACTCAGGTGATTGTTCATGATAGAGACTTAAAGTTTATGAATAACTTTTGGCAGGCAGTATTTACATCTATGGGCGCTAAATTGGCTCGATCTACGGCCTATCATCCACAAACTGATGGACAAACAGAAAGAGTTAGTAAATGGTTGGAGACTTATCTTCGCCATTTTTGCTATGATGTCCAAACTTCATGGGATTCTTGGTTACACTTGGCTGAGTTTGCTTACAATAACATGCTAGTATTAGAGTTTTGCCTTTTGAGGCTTTGTATGGCTACAAGGTTCCCTTACCCACAGTCATCTTTAATGAAAGGATCAACCCTCATGGAAAGAAAGAGTTGGAAAGAATGCAAACCCTTCTTCAGCAATGTAAGATGAATCTTAGGAAAGCTCAAGACCAAATGAAGATGTATGCTGATGAGAAGAGGCAGTCTTTAGAGTTCTAAGAAGGGGAGTTGGTCTTACTGAAGGTGCCCAAGTCTAGGTACTCTACATTAAAAGATGGATCTAGTAATAACCTTGCTCACAGATTTTATGGCCCCTACCAGATCCTAAAGCACATTGGAGACTTAGCACACATATTAGAGCTCCCTTCTTCCACAAAGATTCACAATGTCTTTCATGTTAGTCAGCTCAAGCCTTTCTATGGTGATCCAATGGATATAATTGATGAGTTGCCACCTATTGATGAAGAAGGTCTTATTCAGTACATCCCAAAGACTGTTATAGGTCAGTATGAGAAGAAGCTTCGATCTCGTTCTATCATGGAATATTCGATCAAATGGAGAGGTTTACCACATGAGGAAGCTTCTTGGAGGCCTGATTCTATATTGGACGAGTTTCCTTTCTTAAGGGATACATTAGTGGGCTGAAGCCTATTGATTATGGAGCTAGTTTTGGTGCAGGCAAGATCAAGACAGCACGCTGTTTTAGAACAGTTTTTATTGTGCCTAATTTTCATAATTAAGCTATCTACATGGGCTTAAAGTACTCTTCAAGAGCTACATTTTGATATATGGCATGCCTCATTTGGACACTTCTACTAGAAGTTATGGCAGATTTGGTCCAACAGGGTCTATTTACACAACAAGCTATCTACTTCATTTTGAGATTATCTGTTGAAGATTTTACAGCTCCATATACTCTTGAAGTATTCCAGATCATGTATATAGCTGAGGCCTACTCTTGTTCTTCAATTTTAGTCAATATGTTGGTCATTTTCCATTCATTTTCCCATTTGTAAAGCTATAAAAACAGAGTAGTACTGTATTCTATCCATCATTTTCCAGTCTTTCAAGTTTGTTTTTGAGGGCAAAAACTTTTGGGAAGGGATGGATTGTAAGAAGCTAGGAAGAATAAGGATTTAGTGTAAAAATAATATTGATGTTATGCCATGCCACACTGACATTAGTATAAAAGGAGAGGACATGTAAATTTTGATATCTTTTTGACACATTAATACAATTATTATCCTTCTCTCCCATCTTGCTCACAGCTTCTATGGCTTATTTCTCTTTCCTGTCTTTCTCTCTCCAATTCTAGTAGTTCTCTCTCCTCGTCACTCTCTTTCTCTTTCTTCTTGCAGTATTTCTCTCTCTTTTGCAGTATTTTCTATTCTCTTTCTCTCTCTCTGAAATTTTTCAAACACAACAAAAAACAATAATAAAATCCAAAAAAAAAAACAACATACCCTTCATCTACACCACATTTCCTCCTATCCCCACCTTTTGTTTTTCGCCCCCACTATGTATATTTTCCTCTTTCCATGAGTGACCACCCCTTTTCCCACCGTCCCGTGCATGTGTGTCCCCCCTCCTTAAGTTTGTTCATTTGCCATTGTTTTGGACCTCAATACACATGTTCGTGATTGCCGTTGTTCACGCACGAGGATGCATGTGCGAATTTTCCATGGGGTGACATGCTACAGCTCATGTTCATACATAATTCACACGCAACCCATTTTCAGGTTTATTTTTTTGAATATTTTAATCTTTCCAAGTTGTAAAACACTTAAAAAACACATTTAACATTTAAAAAAACTTTTAAAACCTTCAATTTTATGAAAATTTACCCAAATTTACTTTTAAAAAGTGTTTACGAATTAAGAAAATTTTCCAAAATTTCTAAAAATCATACTAACTTTCTTTTATATTTTTCAATCATTCACATATATTGAAATTTAAAAAAATAATTGGGAATCAATTGATTGAATAATAAATCCTTGTTAAACATGTAAATTCTTGGAAATTTCTTTTTCAACTATGAAAAAATGGCTAGAAATTTTCTATTTAAAAAAAATATTGGACCGTTATGCTTAGCTTTCAATCTATATTGCTAAATGAAAAAAATAATATTAATCTAATATCCATATTCAAATCACTTAAGAAAAATAAAAAGTTTCATAGAAAAATCCTAAATGGACAAACCAACCAGAACATACATAGCACAAACACATTCAACACATTTCATGGATATAATTAAATAAAAATATGACAAGAAAATAGATCACACTTTATTGAAAATTATTTGTTATGGTATTTGGGTTGTTTCGTCTACATTGGACAACATTTTTAAGCTCGTTGAATTTTCTTGTTGGATTCTATTGTGTTTGCATCATCTTAAGTTAGTGATAGCACATTTAGACTGTACTTACATACATACTCTCCTCTAGGCACTTCACTATTTTTCTTATTTTTCTTTTTGCACAGACAACATAAATAATTATAAAAAATGAATTAGTTGATCACATTTTCCACGTATATTCATGCTAAACACACCTTCTAATTAATTAAAAAGAACCAACCATTCACGAAGCATGCGCTTTGTGCACCAAACACAATTATAAATTTGTAATAAAATCAACATATCATATGTAATGCATGCACTAACAAAAAAGTGCTACATATACATTATTTTATAAAAACAAACTTGCATTTAGAGACCCAAAGTTGGGACCTAGTTTGGGCGCGTTAATAAATACCACAAACTTAATAAATTTTTAAATGGATAAAATAAACCATTATTTTCTTATTAAGGTTTATCACCCAATAAAATAAATTCATCCTTTGATAATTAGTTTATAAAATGAACCTACAATTAAATCCTCATTTTCCCTCACATTGCAAATTTTCCCTTTAAATAAACATGTTACGTGAGGTGGGTGACGTGGCAGTCAATTGAAGTCTTTATTGATAGTCTTGGTCGGTTGAAGTTTGGTTAATAGTCAAATTGGAATTTAGTTTGGTGGTTTTTATTGGATATTTAATTTGAGTCAAGGATACAGTATATCTTTCTTTTTATTTTCTACTTGATACACGATTTATGGGTGCTTTTATATATACATTGCATGAAGCTTTCAATTGCATAAGTGTAGAGGTCATGTTGAAAATTTTCTAGGATGTGAAATGCTTTGGGTGGTTAGCTAGTTGGTCTAGTCTCCGTGTGAGTTTTTGTGGTCATTATCTTATCTTTAGTTATTTTGGTTCTTTTGCATGCATTCTTTGTGAGTGTCTGTGTGTGAGTGTGGTATGTGTAAACCATCTGGATGGTGCCTCCTACTTCTCCCCCAGTCTAGTACGTTCCTTTAGTGTCTCATGACTACTCATTATTGGATTTAGATATTATCAGTAAGGCAAGCTTAGCTAAGTTTATAGCACTTCCATTGCCTCTTATCCCAAAGGATATTGATATCTATGATTACTTTTTAGCCTCTTATAATATGAGGTTTGGTCATGTGAGAGGAACAACTATCCATTTGACACCTCAAAGCTTATCTTTACCCTATCGAGGAGTCTCTTTCCCTACTAATAGAAAATTATTCTCTAAAGAGGATCTTCTCAAGTTGTTGCAGAAGCAAACTCAGGATGTATTGGACCCTAAGAGGGTAATTATTACTTGAGGCATTAGTGTCTCCATGATCTCTAATCATGTTTGGAAGGAGTTATGCCAATTTCTTCAGGACAGGTTTATCCCAACCAAAACACCTTCTAACTACCTTTAGAAGGAATTATTACTCACAACTTCCTGAATGGTATTGAAAGGAATTACTATTGATTGGAGTTTCTATCTCTTGTTAAAGATGGATTAACATTTTGTAAGAGCTATAAGGGGTAATGTGTCTAATGTCACATTTGATTTCTACATTTTTATTTTCTTGTAATATTCCTGCCATAGTGCTTCATATCAAGAAATGAATTCGAGCTTGAGAAATTTAAAAAAAAAACCTCGTCGAGCTATCACATAAGTGACTGCAATTAGTTTTCTTAATATTGAGTCTTGCATTAAATCAATGTTCCGAAGTAATTCGATACGAGAAGACACCTCAATGTTCCCAGCCAACAAAAAGCAAGGATGCCTTGTAAATAATATTACGATGGCTTGATAATGAATTTTCTTGCATTATATTTGATTTAGTATTCCTGATCACATTTAATGTGTCAAGGATTGCATTGATTTTGTAATCGCAAGAAAAATCACAAAAGCCTTAATCAGTAGACGAAGAACGCACAAGAATGAGCATGATATTTAGTAAGTTAAGTATCAAAGAGTATGGCATGAATTTATAAACTAGATAAGTCATGAGATAACTTAGCCAAAAACTACCAAATGAAGTCATTTTAAAGAAAAAAAGAAAATTAAAAAAAAATAGGTCAAAATTTTAAAAATAATCATCCCCATGCCACCATCCAATAGGTAGGCAATCAAAATGCATTTTTTATAAAGCTCACTTGACTCTTGACAAGTAGGCAAAAGAATGAGTCGATTGTATGCTTCCAGTCATGCCTATAAATACACCCCCTCTCCTTCACAAAGAAAGCAAGAAGAAAGACCTCCTGATGATGAAAAATTTTCTCTACTTCTCTTATCCATTGAAGCTTTGAGCTTAAAAGAGGAAAATACCCCTCTTCTACCTCATTTCCATTCTCTCTACCCCTTCTTACACCTTCGTTCCCCATACAGCCATATCACCGAGCGAAATGCTAGTGAAATTTTTCTAGCCAACCACCAACTTTCCTTGAACTACCATGTTAATTTCACTTGACATTCATGACTCCACAAGGTTGCAAAAATTCAAAAACCCCATTTGAAGAAAGGGAAGCAATGAATGTGAGCGATTGAGAAAATGATGTGGTAGAAATTAGCGAAACCCAAGTTACAACAAACCTAAGAGAGGTAACATCTCGTCGGTTTGGAAAATATTATATTTTATAATTTTATAACTATATTTGACTTTAAATTATTAATAAACACATTGTAAAGAAGTTGCATATGAACTACCGCTTAGAAAAATAACCTAAGTAATATAATAATTAACTATTCAGTGAAAAGACTCTATCACTTGGACAAGGTTTATATGCATGTTATTAAGAAAATATTATAATTATGGTTTATTTTGTGATATTTATTGTTATTTCATTAATGATGTATGTGATCATAATAACCAAAAAAGGGTAGACGGTGTTAGGGAAGGGAATACTTTATAATCTTCCCCTGAAAGTGACTCTCTCTATTTTATTTTGCTAATGATAAACAGTCACATATGAGTTTTATAATAAATTATAGAAAATCATTTAGATAATATCATAAAAAATCAATGTATTAAATCAACAAAAAATTGTATAGAAAAATATATACTAGACACGCATAAATTAGGTGTGTAGTAATATAATTCGATGTCTAAAAGATAAAAGAAAATTTACACTTATGATTTTTACATTGCCTAGAATAAAGTTTTCAAAAAAACTATCAACATTGCACTTATGACATAGCTAAATGAAAATTGATCTTTCTAGATAATGTTGAAAGTTCGGATTTCATCAATTAAACCATAGAATATGAGTAGAATAAAATAAAAGTTATTTTCTTGCTAAAAAAACATGCAATGTCAATCTTAATGATTATATTAGCGAGAGTGTCAATATTCTGAGTTGACCCATGTATGAATCAGCGAGTAAACCTAACTTAGAATATTAAGAATGTTGAACCAAAAATAACTATGAAATACTCAATAACCCTGAAACTATCACTATTAAGAAATTCAATAAATATCAAAAGTCTATAGGACTTGTTGGACATTGATAAGAATTTATCGATACAAATTCTAAAGTCTAAACAGACTTGGAAAAGCATTTGAAATCCTACTAAGCATGGATTAGGGCAGGGATGCACATGAATTGCATGTCATAGGTATAAATGCCCATATTATCTTTTAGGGCAGAAATACCTAATTTTTCATAAGGATAAAATAGACTTGAGATTTACGAAATAACTTACGAATCCTAAAAAAGAGTTGCAAAGTAAGAAGTAAAACCCTAAGAATAAGGTGGGACCTTAAAAGAGATACCCTAGATTTGGGTGGGGCTGCTTTCTATGCTAAAAACACTTGCTGCCATTTCTTTTTTATTTGTGCATGCATTGATGGTTGCACAGGAAAGATTGATTGTGCTTCCAACAATTAATCTAATTGTAAATATATAATCAAGATAACAAGAGGAAAGATCATGATATGCCTCCCCCGCGGGCTAGACATAGAACCCTGCTCCAAGGGGGATTGTTTTGTACCACCACGAGGAGCTTTGGATTGGCCTTGATATCAAGATAACAAGAGGAAAGATCATGATATGCCTCCCCCATGGCTAGACACAGAACCCTGCTCCAAGGGGGATTGTTTTGTACCACCATGAGGAGCTTTGGAACGGCCCTGATGGTGAGAGGTCGCTCAGTGAGGAATTTGTTAGGCAGGAGGAGGCAGGAGTGCTAAGGGGGCTCTAGCCGTAAATCTCTTGATCACTCCTAGAAACTGCCTGACCCTCGAATCATGATGGAATCCTGGAGTCCCCAGTACTAGTGAAGGGAAACAAATCTTGGAGGTTTTCTTTTCTTCTACGCAAAGAGAAGGGATTTTTGGTGAATGGAGATTTATCTTCTGCATAGGGAGAAGGAAAAAAACATTGTAGATAACTTTGCAAAATAATAAATAAATATGTTTTGCTAAAAGACTATTTTTTGTGTCGTTGTGTTGTGCTATAAAATTATGCGAAGGAACCTATAATAACAGATTAATTAACAAATATGCTTTTGTATGTCATAACTTAATGTGATATGTAATTAGAAAACTAAAGAAAGCCATTTGTGGAAAGTGGGTGAGTGAGATCCTTGACGGATCCATCCTACAGATGGGTGGTCTTGGTAAGCTGAGAGCTTCTCTTAAGAGATTGAACAAAACATTAATTAGGAAAAATTAGGTAGAGCCAAGCATTGACTTACCTAGGGTTAGGTCTTAAAACCTTGATCAGTAATTATCTTAGGGGAAAGGTGCACCGGCTATGCCAGAGCTCTATTAAGGTTCCCTGAATCCTAATTGGTTGCTAGAAAAAAAGCGTTGCACTCCATGAACCAAGGATAACTACGATCGCTCCAGTTGGACAATAAGCGGGACACTTGGGTAAGTTACTCATGAATATATGTATGCATCACGTGGGTTCAAAATAATGTATTTTTAAAATACAATTTTTATATATTTTTTACATATAGAAGGGTGAAATACAAAGGGGTTATTTATAGATTAAATAGAAAAGAGTTATGTTTTATTCAAGAAAAAATCACAAATAAGGATATTTATAAATAGGCCTTGAATGCACGTGATATAGAGGATATACATATAGTAACTTCCCCGAGGTGGGACACCTCCGAGGGAGCTAGCTAATGCATCGAGACCTCAGTTGTCAAATTAGGACCCCAAGCTTGTAGGTTGATCCTCGTGGGGGACAGCCGGTACCTTCCATTACGGGGTGGACTTTGTAAAACCTAGACGATAGAGCTCGTGCATTCTCACGAGTGCCGGGCGAAGCTCACTAGGATAGTTTCCTGATGGACCACTAAAATGTCCTACCATGGAATTGTAAGGTATGCACATGAAATTTCTTGGCATATGGTGTCCCTCCGAACGAAGTTTCTACATTACCAATTGATCCTCCATAGGTTCCTATTTCTCCTAGTGAAATCACTAATGTTGTTATTGAGGATCTTGATCACCTCTCACCTGTGGTAATTTAGAGGAAGCACCTTAAACAAGTGGCTAAATCAACCCCACATCCTCCTCCAATCTCCATTCCTATTCAGTGTAGCGGTCAGCTGCCATCTTTCCTCACAATGCCAAATCTTTTTAGAGCACATCAAGATGGCACTCTAGAGATTTCCATTCCCTCTATACAATGCTTGGTAGCAGAGATGCTATTCCTTTCTTATGTAAAGATATCCATAGTTCTATTGAAATCTTAGTGACTGCATGTATCTAGCAACTTTATTCTTCTTTATATGGAGAAGTTCAATAGACCAAAGAAGAGCTGAATAAAGCGCATGATGAGTTAGTTTGATAGCTGCCGAGACAAAAGAGCTTAAATTAGCTAATATCACCTTAGAACAGAGCAATATTCAAATTCAACAATTTAAGGAACAGCTGGTTTAGTCATGTTTTACTATGCAGAGTCCTACTGTACAAGAAGTTCCTTCCTTATTCCTTGTGGATTTTGTAATCTTGCAAAGGAATGCTACCTTATGCCCCTCATTTCAATCTAAGGTGGAAAGACTTCAATCAAGAATGGATTTATTATGGTTCTCATTGGAGCACTTTCAAGATTTTGTTCCTCTAGACCACTCTTTCTTTGTTCATTATTATCAACACAAGCTAGCCTTCTATATCAAACTCTCAATGATGGATCCGTCTCTTCCAAAGGACGGTTGGAGTGGAGCTTGGTCTTCTAATTTATTGATTGAAGTGGCTAGAATAGTTTTTTAAGACTCTGTGACCACACACACTATGTTGATGTCTTATATGTATTTGGGAGTTGATTTATTAATTCCAGATGACAAAGATTTAGCTTGGTATGTAGGGGATGTGGTACTACAAGCTACATTATATGTTAGATATTTGGAGTTGAAAACTGATCCAATGTTCTAGGCCTATTATTCTAAAGTGGCTGATTTCTCTAAAACCTCTTGGCATACAATGATTGACTCTATGACCGTGAATCAATGACAAAACAAAGCCTCTATTCATGTGTAGAACACTAACCAACTAAGGGTGGACCTCTTAGCCCACCTTTCAAAATAACATCCTTTCAACTCATCTTTGTTTGATACTTACCATCGTTGATCTATCGTCCTAGGTCCATCAGTTCCTAGCTTATCTTATTATCATTAGATGGACCATAGATATGCCGGTTATCTTTCCCTTCATAAATCCAGCTCCCTAGTATCTTACCTCTTCTTTTTCAACCTCAAGGTGCTCCTCACATTCCTATTTTCACTTAGTGTTCTTTTATTAAGAATCAAGCATTTTTCCCTCTCTCTTCTTGTCTTTTCCCATCTATAAATATTCTTTCACTTTTCTAGTCTATTTATTAACATCCTTTTTTAACAGATTCTCCTAGCTTTTCAGCTAATCCCTCTTTAGCACATTTTTCCTTTTATGATTTTGCTTATTCATCTCTTCATCCTCTTTCCCTGGTTCCTCTTTGTTCTCCTACTACTTCTATCCCTCAGCCACCGTAGTTGGTTAGTGGGTATGCAAGCTTTGATGATCAAAAGACTCCTAAAGGACAAGGATGGAGTGCAAGAGATTCACTAATTGGACCATAGATCAGTTGGCCATTAATTCCATGAGAATGGATGACTACTAGTTAAGCTTTCTAGAACTACCTTTATTTTCCTCAACAACATTCATAGTCTTCATGTTCTTCAATGAGATTGACAGCTCACTTAGCTTGGTATTTGGCATATATTCATAGGCATTCACATAATGACTAGAAGTCGATACCCAAACTGTGCATGAATGTGAATGTGACTATTGATCCTCAACAATTGGGTATCTTGTACTTTCATGCTCTTTGTTTATCTAGCAGATACATTGTCTTAGTGGATAGGATGTCTTGTTTGCAAATTTTCCAAAATCATCCCAAAAATTTTGTGAACGAATCTCTATGGATTGCTTCCATAATCACCAAGCCTTCAAGAGGGATCATATTCATTGATACCCATGAATGTAATTTTTTAATGATTCATAATGCTATCTCTTTTGGAGGTGCCATTTAGATGGTTGTTTTGTGCAGGTGTGTGTGTGATGGTTATTTTGTTTGATGATGGGGTCATCGTGGTTGGAGATTCAATACTATTCAAGAATATATATTTTTGAAGATTTATGTTGGTGATGATGCTGAACGGATAGCTCAAGATGCAAAGATGTAGAACCTCTCATATTGTTTAACAATTTGTCATGTTTTCATGTTTTTAAAGTTGAGATAATGGATAAAGGTGTTTTTCTTTCTTTTCAATTCTTTATTAGATACAAGTTATAAGTTGGGGTCATGGTTGGATGGTTTATTGAAGATGCTAAAGAAGATCAAGATGAGATATATTTTGAACTTGTATTCTCTTTTTCCTAGGTCATCGGGATGCTCCCTAATTAAGTGTGGGGATATATTAAGGATTGAAATGACTTGATTTTTTGGGTTGATTTTTGTTATTTTTTTGGACAAAATGATTGATTTTTTATGGATCTTGTATGATTTTTAGTTGCTTTTGAAGTGTTTGAGAGTGTTTTGGATGAGGTTTATTATGGTTTGGAAGCTTATGATATTTTATAATGGAGATATGGTGTTCTAACATGTTATGTTGATGTCTTGTTAATGTATGATTGGTTCTATTTGAGTCTATTGACCTTCTATTTTGCTCTGTTCCCTTCTGTATGAAGGCTTGGAATAATGATTGATAAAGTTTGAGAATGTTTGGAAGCTTATTAACTGATTCTTGATGGTTTGGAATGATTTAAGTAAGCTCAAGGCTTTCTGAAGACCTTCTATCTTGGGGAAGTTACTATATGTATATCCTCTACATCACATGCATTCAAGGCCTATTTATAAATATCTTTATTTATGAATTTTTCTTGAATAAAAGATAACCCTTTTCTATTCAATCTGTAAATAACCCCTTTATATTATACCCTTCTATATGTAAAAAAATGTATGAAAATGGTATTTTAAAAATACCTTATTTTAAACCCATGTGATAGCCTCCCTTGCTTGGTGGTGACCAATTGTAATGAAGGAGACCTAAAAGAGAGAAAGAGAAGGAAGAAGACTGCAGAAGAGAGAGGGGGAGAAGAGAGAAAGACAGGGAGAAGAGAGAGAAAGAGAGGAAAGAGGGGAGAGAGAGAGGAAGCCATGGGAGCTGAAGGAGAAGGTGAGGAGACAAATTTGTATATATCAAAATGGTACCCTAATCAGGTCCTTGTACACCTTAAATACCCCATCAATGTAGCCGGGTATTTGCATGTGCTAACCCCGTGTAAGACTCTCTAATCCCATTCTTTGCATTCCATCCCGACTCGGAAGGTTTTTGCCCTAAAAAACAAAAAGAGGGCGTATTGGTATGGCTGGGTTGGGGGGGTGAAATCTTGTGGAACGGTGGCCAATGAGCATGTATGCAATGTGAGCATGAGGGAAGAAGGTAACTCAGTACAAGGATAGGCACCCATTCCAAACAAGAAGGGTTGGACAACACTGGATAGCATGTTTTCTTGAAAAGGCATGTAGTGGACAACTGATCATAACTTGCCATGGGCAAATCCAAACGAGACATTCCACATGTCAAAACAGAGCTCGTTGAGCATACTTTCAGCCCAGGTAGGTCATGCATGGGTGAAATTAATGAAGGCCCAAAACTGTTCGAAAACAAATGAACACCATATTGGGAAATATGGAAATTTTCCATAAGTTTGAGACACATGGTGAAATATTTGGATTTGTCATAACTTGAACACTATAACTCCAAATTGAGTGCTCTATAGCTTAAAAGATTCCATTTTTCAAGTGCTTTCTAATGATAGGTCACATCATATGGTTTTGAGAAACTTATGGGAATGTTATCCGGGTGCCACCTTTTTAGTATTCAAAAAATAGGAATTGGGAGATTCCCAAACTCACTAATATTGTGTTGATGGCTGTCTACTACAAAACATGCCCAAATCCAGTTGTCCTTCAGCCAAGGTTGCTGCCTCAAGGTGAGGGGACTGCACCAAGGGAGTGCTGATGTAGATAGAGCTTTTTTTCAACCCCCGATATCAAATGGATAACTTGCATGGTAAGCATCACTAGCACATAGGTCATCCATGCAAGCTTGGGTCTTTGCACTACCACCGGGGTCAAATGGAAAGTGGTTATCTTTTCCATGCATTGGGTTACCATCCACAAGTAAAGCTAGAATGGTTAGTACCACTAGCTATTGCATCGAGTTTTCCATAAACATCATATGATTAAGCTTGGTCTGCGCTTGGATGTTGTCAATAACACATGGGGCTTCATAAGCTGAGAAGTGTACTGCATCAACCCTTATATGTGACATCTGTACAGATTGAAGGGTCTCTTGAAAGGACATGTTTTCTTGATCTAATGTATGAGCATGATCTTTAAGATCTACATGATCTTCTTTCTTGAATGAAATTTCGTCTTGCTTTGGATCCACATCAAAATGGTCTTCAACAAGATCTGTCCTATCCTTGGCATAATGATATTCGAATATAAATAGGAGTTTTGCCTTCTGTGCTCTACATTTGTCTTGATGATCACTAGATATCAGCTTAGCACCTCGATAGCATAATCCCGTAGCATGCAGTTCTCGTATCATATCACTAGTAAGGTGTCTAGTGTGTTTAGCCTTAGATAGCAATCTACACACATGCTCATCACCATTGGTTAGCTTAGTAATAGTTCTGAAATGCTGCTCATAGTCATCTTGCTACTCATGTATAACATATGATTTCCCATGACCATAATGCTCATGATGCCCATATGAAGGGTCATACCAATGTGGCTGCTGCTCATAATGATACTCATGCTGTCCATACTGCATATGGTAATAATAGCCCTATTGCTCATGTACATCTATTTGTTGCTGACTATTACCAAAAATTTGGCCATATTGTTGCCTATATACATGCTGCCCAAGATTGCATGATGATTGTCCAACATGACTACAATGGTGTCCTTGCATCCTAGGCTGACCATAAATATGATGAGTGGCAAGTCCATGAGCATAGGTATTAGCATGATGCTAGTTATAATCACTGGCTTGCTGCTCCTGCATTGCATAGGAATCTCCATATGCATGCTGCTGAAAATATTCACAATCATCACATGCATGTTGACCATAAGTAGGTGCATGCACTTGCCTTTGCACATCGAACCCATGCTAATGGTCATGGTACTTATAATGTTTGAGAGAATGCCCATACATGCCTTTTTGACCAAAATGTCCATGGGTGCCATATTGCTCATGCATTACATGTGGACCAAACTGATTATTAGGGCCTTGCTGCCCAAAATTCCCATGCTGCGCATGTGCACCCGCATTAGGGCCTTACTGCCCAAAATTTCCATGCTGCCCATGCAATACATGCAAACCAAACTGATAATTGGGGCCTTGCTGCCCAAAATTTCCATGCTATCCATACAATACATGCAAACCAAACTGAACATTGGAGCCTTGTTGCCCAAAACTGCCATGTGCATGCTGCCCATGTGCACCTACATTAGGGCTTTGCTGCCCAAAATTTCCATGATGCCCATGCAATACATGCAAACCAAACTGAACATTGGGGCCTTGCTGCCCAAAATTTCCATGTGCATGCTGCTCATTGCCATGTGCATGCTGCCCATGTGCACCTGTATTAGGGCCTTGTTGCCCAAAATTTACATTTTTCCCTTGCACATAGCTTCCACTATTTCCATTCCATCTAGTGCTTCCTTGGCATGATAAAAATTTTCCCGATCTCCAATCTAGTCATCTTCCCATGAGAAACACAAAATATAGTAATTCTTCAACCTACCCACCAAAAATATGGAATACATTAACGGTTAGATTGTCCACCTAGCATAATGCAACTAGTGCTACACATTCACATGTGCAACTAGTCATTATCATGCAATGAAGGGGATCCAAGGAAGGACACTAGGTGAAAGAAGGAAGAGGAGATGACTGGAGGGAGGACTATGTGTGTAAAGGCTAGTGAAGATACTATAGAGTCAAGGGAAGAGTAGTCATGGTTAAATATTAGGTATGGCATGTTGTTGCCTCATTAGGGTTTGTTTTTTACCCTCATTATCTATTTCTCTATTGCTACACAAAAATTTTAATGTTTGTATACTTTTGTTTGGTCAACTGGTTTATTAGCAGACAGAGTTGATGTAGATGTTAGTCACCACTCTCTCCATTTTTCTTAGTTATTTAATCAAAAAAATTAATAAGAATAGCATTGGTCAAGTTTGGAAAGCAAGTATCCTAAATCGATGAAACAAAGAAATAACATAGGTGGTCAAGCATATACAAGTGTTGCCTCATGTGATAAATCAACACTAAGTCAACTAAACAATAACAAAGAAATAACTCTTAATAAAGTAATAAAAATGGCAATGAATAAGTGTAATGTCTCAAGTAGTGAATTCGCACAAGAATTAGCAAAATAAGTGATAATAGATTATAAATACTGCCTCTTGTTGTACAAATCTATATTTGAAGTAGAATTTAATGTGATTTTAAATTATATGTAGATATTCAATTATTATAAGTTGGAGGAATGAATTTTTTCTAAATCCAATAGGATTTCTCAATAGAATGATTTGTGTATTTAACTAAATATCAATAACATTCCTTGCTTGTTCTGGTTGTTGTCTAGTCATAAAATGAAAAATAACTTGGAGTACCAATATTTTAGTATCATCCTATAACAACAAATGAATATTCTACAATTGGAGTTATAGGTGGTGTACCCTTAAGATTATAACAGACTAGTATCAAATGAAATATGAGTTTGAAAATATAGATACATTCCCAATCTGAATGCATTTTAAATGGTTTTCACGAACAATACAAAATATTCCATAATATCTTGGGACTAATCTAACTTTAGGATGCCATTCAATAGATTTCAATCCCTACTTTTCAATATGAAGCCAAACTAAATCACTTTCTTCAAAGATAATAGATTTGAGTTCCTTGTTGTTGGCATGAGCTATAAAACTTCACTCAAATTCCTTTATCTTGTCAATCACATCTAAAACTTTCCTATGGTCACTAGAAAAAAAGCTAATAGTTTGAACATTTGCATTTATGTGATCATAAAAATAAGGGATTTATTTCCATTTAAAATTTCAAAAGGTACCATACCAAGTGCATACCAATAAGAAAGTGTAGAGTGTTGTTGTAAGCAAACTACAAGCTAGATAAATACTAGTCCCAATTGTATAGGATCTATGAAGGTCTAGTATAATGCCATTAGCTCTTTGTCTTGCCATTGCTTCTAGGGTAAAAGCTAAGGTAAATTTCACCTTAGAACCTAAATTTTGAACAATGCAACCCAAAAATGACCACAAAATCTACCATTGTGATAAAAAAGTATTAGCTTTGGAAATCCATGATGGAAAAAAATGGTATTGATGAGAAGTTTAGTACCTTAGGGTGTGTTCATAGTCTTTTCACATAAGAAACAAAGTAATATTTTTTATTAAATCTATCTATAATAGTCCATATAATTATGGGCAGATATAGTAGGCAAACCAATAATCAAAATGGATATTTATTCCTAGGGGAATTATAAATAGGCAAAGGCAAAACTAATCCAAAGGCTTTACCATGATGATTTTTTACTCACTAATAAATAATACATTTGAATGTATACTTAGCCGCACCATGTTTCAAATCAAGACAATAAAAATATTCTTTACAAGCAACTAAGATAGAATGAATACCTTTGGTGACCCATATACGTTGATGCTTGCATTTCATTCATAGCTATGCTTTATATTGTGCCGTTATACAATTTTTTTTGAGATTTCAAAAATTCATTCACATAACTATAATGATTAAAAGTGGTATTATTTTTTTAAATTTTTCCATATATCACTATAATTATAAAAAATATATGTATAAATAATTAAATCAAAAGTGTGAATTTCAATAGAAGAAACGTGATTCAAATACATACTCTTAATCTTTACAACTTGCAATTTGAAAATAGATCTCATTGAACCATATTTTGGAAACAAAGCATGATGCATTTTACCCAATATAGGTACCTCGAGAGTAGGCAATGAAGATACCATATCAAATGTGTTTTCCACATGTCTCAAGAGTAGGCAATGAAGACACTATATCAAATTTCTTCATATGTAATAAACTAGTAGATTTTAGATGATCAAAATATGCATATCAAATTTTAGCATCGGAAATTTCATGTGAACTTGCAACATGCCATGTCTTCCACAAAATTTCCATACTTATTGAGCTTATATAGTCCATAACATAATAAAATAGATGTAATAATTGTATCACCATTAAACATATCAAGAATAGTACATTTTTCACTTGTAAACTTTGTATTTAAGCCGATCTTGGCTAGCAACTAAGCTCAAATTCTTTTTAATCTCTAGTATGTAGGAAGCGTCCACAAGTGTGAAAGTACTATGAGTAGTCAACACAAATTTTTCAACTCCTTTGATAGGAAAATAGGAGTTATTGGCACATATCATAGAACTACACTTATGGATATATCCAAGAGAGATGAATAGACTATGTTGAGAAGTAATCTTCTTTGTGGCACCACTATAAAAGTACCATACATTTGAATCCAAAGTAGACATGCAAGGATACTATAAAGGAGGGTCATAATAGCATTGTGTACTAAATACCCATTATGTATCTTATAGACTCTAATTTAGAACGAGAGGCATCTGCAACAACTATACTAGCCTCTTTCTTATTAGCCTCATTCATTACTCATTTAGGATAGTTGTCAATTCTATGATCTTTTGTATGATCATTTGTCTTACAATACCTAAATATCTAACTATGTTGTTCTCTTGTCATCCTTTTTCTTTTTCCGAGAAACATTTGCAGATTTTTCCTTACCAACAAAAGGTGAAGCTTCACCTTTACCTTTTTGACTAAATACAAAAGCTTGTCATGTAACACACAAAATGGACCTACTATGCCTAGATTGCTCTTCTTGTAGCAAAACAAAATTAACTCATCAAATGACAAAGCATTCCGACTACCTTGCATGATTAAATGTAAACAAGTTACACAAGTCAGCTATCTAGCAAAGCCTCATCGATCACAATCAACTACTTTTGAAGTCCTTTGATATTTATCAAAAAAAATTTCGTGCAGTCACCTTTATCCATATATTCACTCTCTAACTACTTATGTAGGTAAGGAATACAAGCCTCATTACTTTCATGATACAAACATGCAAGAGTATTCTAAGCCTTAGCTATCTTACATGAGTGAATATGTGAAAACATGGTACATTTGATAAATAATATGTAATTAAAATATGAGCCTCTATATCTCTACCATCCCAATGAATATGCTCCGGAATAGATGGTACTGGTGCTTTTACAATAAGTGGAGCAAAAGTGAAACATGTAGCATCCTTAATAGCACATATTTCTATTACTCCTAGGGAGATCAATCATAAATATATGTATATATCACATGGGTTCAACATAAGAGATTTAAAAAATGCCATTTTTACACAATTTTCACATATAGAAGGGTCTTGTATAAAGGGGTTACTTACAAATTGAATAGAAAAGGGTTATATTTTATTAAGAAAAATTTCATAGATAAGGATATTTATAACTAGGCCTAAAACATACCTAATATAGAGAGTATACATATAGTGAATTCCTGGTGCTATTCTGCTCCACATGCAGTTTTCAAAATATGACCCCTAGGAGTCTCATTTATCATGGGATACAAGTCCAAAAGGATGGGACACATATAAGTTAAGCTTAATTAGTCAAATTTTGCAAGTTAAAGCTAAAACATTTCACTTATTAATGCAAAAATACTTAGTTCTTGATGCCCACACCCTTAACAAGTTAATGCAAAATACTCAATCCTCACAATGTAAACTAGTTAATTGCAATAGCTACTCCAAACTAGACTCTATATTATGCATTTGGCAGATTTCTTACTTTCACCTTCACCGAGTCCTCTACACTACCCTTGACCCAACCAACCATTTGTTGAGCCCTTGTATTAAACCTGCCCCTAGAAGTACTATCACTACAAGGATTTGAGCTAGTAGCGACGCCGATTAGCAACGGCGGATAGCGGTGTCGCTATTGGCATCGCTATAGGCGTCGCTAATAGCGTCGCTATTTGCGACGCATTTGCAACGCAAATAGCGACGCTCCACAGGGAAAAAAAAGCGATCGAAACCGAGCGCGGTTTTCATTTTTCGTTTGCGGCTTGTGTATTTTTAGAGTGAGAGCGAGGGAGAGAGCGACTGTCGTGAGGGAAGGAGAGGAAGAAGACTTGCCGCCGCCGCCGCCGCTGCTGCCGCCGTTGTTCGCGAAGGAGAGGAGGAGCCTTCATCGCAAAGAGGAGCCACCCCACGCTCGCCATATCTCATCTGCGAGTCTCCCTCTCTCTTTCTTTTGCTTGTTTAAGGTTTAAATCACTTTCTCTTTTGCTTGTTTAGGAGAGGAAATGAGAGAGAAAGAGAGGGAGAGGGAGAGAGAGGGAGAGAAAGAGAAAGAGAGGGAGAGGAAATGAGAGAGGGAGAGAAAGAGAAAGAGAGGGAGAGGGAGAGGGAGAGGGAGAGGGAGAAAAAGTGCATTCTCTCTCTCCCTCTCCCTTTTGCTTGTTTAATGTTTGAATCACTTTCTTTTTTGCTTGTTTAGGAGGGGAGAGGGAGGGAGAGTGCATTCTCTCTCTCCCTCTCCCTTTTGCTTGTTTAATGTTTGAATCACTTTCTTTTTTACTTGTTTAGGAGAGGAAATGAGAGAGAAAGAGAGGGAGAGGGAGAGAGAGGGAGAGAAAGAGAGGGAGAGGGAGGGGAAGGAAATGAGAGAGGGAGAGAAAGAGAAAGAGAGCGAGAGGGAGAGGGAGAGGGAGAGAGAGGGAGAGTGCATTCTCTCTCTCCCTCTCCCTTTTGCTTATTAAATGTTTAAATCACTTTTTTTTTTGCTTGTTTAGGAGAGGAAATGAGAGAGAAGGAGAGAAAGAGAGGGAGAGGGAGAGGGAGAGAGAGGGAGAGAGAGAGAAAGAGAGGGAGAGGGAGAGGGAGGAAATGAGAGAGGGAGAGAAAGAGAAAGAGAAAGAGAGGGAGAGGGAGAGGGAGAGGGAGAGGGAGGGAGAGTGCATTCTCTCTCTCCCTCTCCCTTTTGCTTTTGGAGAGTGTTAAGATATATTGTGAGAGGGAGAGGAAATACGAGAGAAAGAGAAAGAGAGGGACCCACTAGGAGAGAAAGAGAAAGATAACATATATTGGAATGATAGCATATCCATGATTATGGTAATGGTATCCACTTTACTTTTTTTATGGGTACCATTACATCGACTCCTTAAGAGGGCTAAAAATTAGTCATACCGTTTATAAAGTCTAATTAGGAGATTTAAGATGCACGATAATAGACTTATCGATAATGGTATGCAATGTGCTTTGCCATGGGCCACGTACATTGGTGACTCTTTAAGATGGCTTAAAATTGGTCATGTCCTTCATAATGTCCAAGTAGGGGATCTAATTGTGATATGCATAAATCATTGTTTTTGTATTAACTTTATAGGTATAACAAATTAGAAATCATGCCAACTAGTCAACGGAAGGACTAAAAGAAAATGATACCCTAGCTAATGGTCATTACGGTACTTCATCAAAATGAACCCAAAAGTATTTTTATAGAAGAAGAATCCCTTAAATTGAGTATAGGATATTTTCTCTCAGGTCTTATGACTATGAGTAGAATTGATTGAAATAAATTTTATTACTATAGTTGATAAATTTCATAGATGGCATTAATTTTAATACGCGATTCCAGGACAAAAAAACCACATTTCTAAGATGCTTTTTGTTGAGACTGATTTATTATTAGACTAAGAGATCATCAATGATGCTCATAAATGGATTACTTATACTCAAAGCCCTCTAGTGCAGTTTTTTACAATAACGAATAATTATCTACCGGGACAAACAAATCCTTGAGCATGATACAGGGCCGAGATATAACATCAATAAATCTCTCAACTACTATGTACAATGCAAGATTTGTAGTCAACTTGCAACTTGACGTACATCTCCATAAAGCTATCCATTTAAGCCCCGTTTGCTGTAATGTAGATAAGATGGAAGACGAAGAAGGTCTTATTGTTCAAGATCGCGAGACGTATCTTAATCAACGTGTCCCATGTCCTTGCTCTCAATGCAAGTTGGCAATTAGACAAAAACGCCGATTGTCTATAGAACACGTACGACGATTTGGCGAGTTTCAATCTGAGATCATTGATCAAGCGATTGCGGATTTTCAGCAAACGGTAATTTGAAGTTAATATTAATCATGCATTGTACTCGCAAGCTAATTGAAAACCATACACAATAAGATTGGGTCATGTTGGCAAATTTTCTATCCAGGGGGGTGATGTCTCGACCCAAGGGGGAGTGCACCCTTTGCGGCCAATTAGAAGAGTTCGTGGATGTGCGATGGATGGATTGCAGGAGCCAATCCACCACTCGCAAGGCCCATCTATACCGTCAATGCCAGAGGAGACAGACAACCTTCCCGACCTACTTACAATCTTGGAGCCTGAGATGGAGGCAATGATCGATGCATTGATTCCCATGGATGTCAAGACATCTGACCCACTTAGAGAGGAAGCATCCATACCATTATATGATGGGTGCCGAGTATCTTGGTTGAAGACATTGCTTGCACTCTTAAGTGTGCAAGCAAAATACGGTTGGAGCGATACGAGTGTGACCGAGTTATTCAGGTACCTTGCACATAGGCTTCATTGATATTTTTTTTGACAGTATTATTGCAAACATTTGTGCTTTTTCAAGGTGTTTTATGATTTTTTTCACATTATTGAAATATCATATATTACCACATGCAAATACCATGTCTGAGTCTCGTGATGATGCACGACATGTTTTACGGAAGCTTGGCATGGACTACAATAACATCCATACATGTATCAACGACTGCATACTGTTTCGAGATGAATACGAGACTATGGAGACATGTCCAAAGTGTAATGCTCACAGGTATCGATAGGACTTGCAAGGGCAAACTATCCCTCAATAAGTTCTCAGACACTTTCGGCTCATCCCCCACATAAACCATATGTTTCGCACGTCCGGCATGGCAAGCTTGATAACGTGGCATGTGCAGAATAGGTCCACAGATGGAGTTCAACGAATATCAGCGGATTCGCACGCATGGAGCCACATTGACTCTACCTTCCTAGGCTTTGCGCGAGAGCCAAGGAATCTTCGGCTCGGTCTCGTCATGGATGGTGTGAACCCATTCGGTCTGTGCTCGACTTCTTATAGTGTGTGGCCTATAGTGCTTGTCAACTACAACATCCCTCCATGGCTTTCTACGAAGAAAGGACATCTCATCCTTAGCTTGCTCGTCCCGAGCCGCTACAAAGTAAAAAATATGGATGTGTATCTTCGTCCATTAGTCGATGAGCTTAAGATTTTGTGGGAGGAGGGGGTCACTGTGCAAGATATGAGCAGGCGCGATGATCGGCGGTCAGCCAACATTCGAGCCATTCTCATGTGGATGATGCATGACTTTCTGGGATTGGGAGAGTGCTCAAGTAAGCAGACCTCCGTCCTCGCTGGTAATATCTATATTTTATCTCATTCAATCAAGTATTCACTAGGTCGTGGCTCACCTTACAGGTCTGGTTACCTCAGGTTATCATGCATGTCCATTGTGTGGGCCACAGTTAGACTCCCAAAGGTCACAAACCATGAAGAAGATGGTATATCAAGGACATGTCGCTTTCTTGCCGGAGGATCATGAACTTAGGGAAGGTTTTCTTGGACGATCTCCAACACGTATGAACACTGCAAGTTGGTACGAGCTGAAAATGGTAAACCCAAAATCACATCCAAATGGAATGCGACGGTTCTCAGTTTTCTACGAGTTGCCATATTGGACCCACTTACAGGTCAACCACTTGTTGGATCCCATGCATATTTTCAAGAATGTGGGTAGCTTGCTATGGGACCACATCATAGGAAAGAGAGACACTATAGGGTCACGAATGGATTTGAAGGAGATAGGTAAGATGGAGGCCATTAGGGGAGTTTTGAGGTCTCGAAAATGCCTTTTAGGATGTGGAGAGAGAGTGCTCTAGACCAATAAGAGCAAAGCCTCCGTAACGGAACTTCTAATTTAAAAAAATTAAAAAATCATTTTACAAAAATATATAAATATGATAATATTATGAATTTGTATTTTTATTATGTATTTTTAGTCTCTTATATTCGTGATTATGACATATTTTGCATTAATGGCATAGAGTCTCGGCTACTTTTATTTAATGATGTTTCTAGATTAATGATAATGACTGATGTAATCGAAATTCAAATTGGTGAAAAGCATGGCGCTTAGTTTTTTCCCTCCTTTCTTTTATTCCTCTATTGTTTTTCCCTCCGTTATGATAGCCTAGTCCTCTGTGTGTGCGTGTGTGTGTGTGTGTGTGTGTGTGTGTGTGTGTGTGTGTGTATGTGTGTGTGTATCTCTCTCTTCTACCATGGATACAGAAATTCGACCTTCAACAAGGCGTCCAAGCTCCCAAATCACATCCATATCAGTGTTTAACTCATTCCAAACTGATGGAAGATGGATTCCTACTATCATTAGCAAAGGTAGTTGGATCACCATGCAACAAGCAAAACGTGGAAAAAGGCAAAGACATGAGAGCTCGTTTATCTCTGCTTGGAAGGGCAGAATCCGAGATTTTAAGCTTGGAGCAAATAAGAATAGTATCAAAGAGGTACTAGTGCAACATGTGTTCATGCATAAAGAGCTGTGTTTGAAACCTGGATCTTCAAAGCTTCCAATGCATAGACCAAATTGTAAGAATTTGATTCTTAAAGTTTTTCCTTTCTTAAACATGGTTTAGGTTTTTCCATTATAATATTTGTTTGTCTTGTAGATGTCTATCCCTCTAATCTTGAGGAATGGCAACCAGTGGAATCTATTATTGATGTTATTGATGTTATACATGGTTCAATTGGAGAAGAAATGTATAGAGGTAGAAAGAAGACAGAGCTTGCAGAGAATGGAATATTCTTTTATGACCATTCTTATGTTATTCCTATGCGGCGTTGCCAATGGGGATCAATAAAGCTCCTTCCTTTGCTAGATTTTTCAAGCTTTGAGTGGCCTTTGCCAAGTCCAGCTACTAGCGAGGGCTATAGATGTAAGATATTTTCTGAGATCCAGAAAGCACTAAAATCTAATATCTCAAGTAGGCTAAGCAAAGTTACTTTATTTATGCCTATTAATATATTTATTGATTTCTTCTCTAATATGGAGATAAGAATAACAAAAACCATGCTTTCAGTGAAGAGACTAACATATGATCATATCATACAATTTGTTGATGAAGGATGGGATACAAGGACAGAAGGAAAAATTATATGTAAGATAGATCAAGACTCTATAGCTTGTAAATATATGATTGCTACTCAAAATTTTATCCTTAGCTTTTACTATAGTCGATGGCATTTTGTTGGTAGTAGTCTAGTTGCTTTAGACCAGAATCTTAATGACTTCAGCAAGGATCCTATTGTGGATCTTGATATTTGGTTCAACGAGGATATTATTGCAATCTTAAAGATCAGAAAATCATGTACGCTACATCAAGTGAGGATGGATTTACAAAATGAAGACATTGAACTACCATGCTCCTTTGTATTCCAACTTGACAAGAAACGAGTAAGTTTTCACATCATATTATATCTACTTAGATGTATATCAAGATCTCACTTTCTAACTAACAAACATTTGTAATTTATTTTTTGCAGATATCGAAAAGGAGAGAAAATAAAATACACTGCAATGACATTCAAGAAAAGATATCTTTACTATCAATATAAAATACATGTACAAATTTTGTAGCAGATGTCTATCTACCATCTCTATGAGATATACAAGGGCTGAAGGGCAAATTTCTATATATGAAGGCCTACAAGGCGATATGGCAAAGCTATTTCTTTTTTGGAGAACTATCCTTTCTAGGAGTCCTTTTGCCTTTCTTTGATGTCTTGGGTATAGAAGGTGTTGAAGCTGTGGATTTGCCTTCCGTGGTTATAGGCACCGCATCTCCTTCATGGTGCAAATCCCCACCAATCTTTGTTGTTGGATGTATACAATTGACCATCATATACTTCAAGAGCTTTGCTCTGATGTACCAAATATGCTCAGATGTATAGCAATCCTTCGAAAACTGTCACACATTTATAGAAAAAAGAGTTTTAGTTCATTATTGTTCTTACAATAGACTATATTTTTATCATCAATGGACTATTTGCAATTAATATCTATCTTAAAGTTTAGCATCTTTCATATTACCTTTACATGTTTATCATCATTAAGATAAACAAAGTTAACCATTCTTCTAGCATTTGCAATCACCCTCCAGCCACAAGAATGGCTATCATCCTGATGGGGACACTGCAACCACCAACACAAAGTAAAACTATAAAGAGGACGAATGGTAGTTCATAGAATAAACTCATGTTTCAATTATTTTAATGAATAACTTACCGCAACTTGTCTATATTGCATTGTTGCAAGCAAATCAGATGGCATAGGGGGTCTTTTCTCTAGCTCTTCAATTAATCTTTTGGCACCTCTGTATATAAAATATGTTGAAATTTAGAGTACTTACAAAAAAAAGAATTGAAATATCAAGGAGCCCTTGGATAATATAACTTATAATTTAGCATTTCCATGGCTTCCTTTCATAGAGTTGATTAAAAAGCATTGCTTATCCACAAGGTCTATTGCAATCAAGCTCCAATGAGAACTAAAAGCAATCATATCTCAACAAATTAGTAGGATAAAATCTCAAAAACTCTAATAGAATATTGAATCACTTACTTTTCATTATATGGAATTATAAGCAGCTCCAAAGTATGGAAGTCAATCAAATTGAGCCAGTGCTCAATAAAACTTGCATCAAGCTCATTCCTCATAAAGAATGAGACAGATGGATCAAAAACCTCAATTTTTTGTTGTATATCCAAAGGAAACTCATGTATTATACACCTAGAAAAGGCATAGAAATAGTGAGTATAAACAAGAAAAATCTTATTGCTAAAAAGATATCAAAAAGTATAAGTAATTATGGATGGGCATACCTTAGGCCAGCAAGAATAAGAGTGTCATTTACTTCTCTTCTTTTATCCTCAAGAATCTGAACACATCCAGCATCAAAGGAGAGAACCTCAGTTCTTTTGCCTAAGTCACCAGGTAAGAAACAAAACACACTGAATCCTTTTGGATTAGTTGCTTCAAGAAGGGTGGCTAGCTCATTTTCAAAGGACTCTAGTTGCTCTATTTCCCTTTCTTCAACCCTTTGCTTCCTATACTCTCTCCATTTATCTGCTTGTTCCTCTTTAGCATTCTCCTCTTTTTCATGTTGCCTTGTATCCTTCTCATGGGTGACATCCTCAACCCTGACACCAGAATCATCTTTCTTTCTTCTAGCTGGGGGCACATTAAGGATATTAAATGTCTTCATATCAGTGAGGGGAATTGGGTCAAGGACCTTTGAAAATCTATATCTTAGCCTCCTAAGAATTACCATGTCCTTGTCCATGAGTGTGAGCCTATGAGCATGAGCAGCAAAAATGTAGGCATCTTGGAAAAACTCAATTAGAAAATCCTCTGTGGCTTCCTGTATACAATTAAGAGCTGTTCTTGTCCATCTGAAACTATCCAAACTATATCTGTCACAAATTTCCCTGACAAGCCTCTGAAAAGACAACTTTGGAATTGCATTGTCAAGAGCATTTACTGCCTTCCTAATCTCCCTTAGACACCTGACATTTTGAGAAAACCTTCTCCTTGGCTTTGACTTTCTAGAGAGCTTCTGAGGCTTTGAAGACTGATGAATCTTTGACTCGGATCAATCTTCTCTTTTCTTGCTGTTGACTTAGTCCTAGCCATCTGCCAAAAAAACATTTGTTACTTCTTCTCCAGCATGTAAAGAAAAACACGAGTCCCAGACAAGAGTTATCTATGCTGCATGGCATTTTCTCGTATCAGCTGAATTTTTCTCGAGCTGTCTAGTGAAACGCGAGTGTCAAGCAAGGCGCCTCCTTGCAGATGCTTCTTTTCGCGTTTCACCGGACTTGTTGTCCATTGTGTCCAGTGAAACACGAATTTAAGCCAGGAAACCTGCTTGAAGTACCTTATTTTCGCGTTTCACCGGACAGCTCATGAATAGCATAAAAATTGACAATGTGAAACGCGAGTGTCAAGCAAAGCGCCTCCTTGCAACTGCTTCTTTTCGCGTTTCACCGGACTTGTTTTCCATTGTGTCCAGTGAAACGCGAATTTAAGCCAGGAAACCTGCTTGAAGCACCTTATTTTCGCGTTTCACTGGACAGCTCATGAATAGCATAAAAATTGACAAAACCAAGAAAAAAGAGCTTTGATCCAAGGAAATCTTTTAAGATTACTTAAAATATCCATAGGGAGGAAAGAAACAGGCACCGAGAGCATGGAATGCTCAGATAAGTAATTATTAACAGCAGCATGGATTTCAGATAGCTCATGCAGATCACAGTAAGATTTCCTTAAATATCCACAATATTTAGGAATGCTTTCACTGTGGAAAAAATTCTTTTGTAGTGGTCATGAGCTAATAATAACATAAAGGATTAAGGAAAAATATTAAAACAATGCATTGAATGGAGCTTGTTATTGAAAAGCAAGATGCAGAAACCATACCTTCTTTTTAGCTTGTTCTTCACAATCTCAGCCTAAAGATGACAATATGCTTGAAGGTTTGCTTTGTTGGAGAAGCAGTGAAATGCTTGGAGATTGGAAGGAAATGCTTGGAGACTGGAAGGAACACCAAAAACAAAGATGGAGTAGCGATGAAATGCGATGAAAGCTGAAGGTGGTGAATTTGCATGGACTCAACGTTCTTCGCAAAGTGTTAATAACACACGTGTGACGTAGTCTCGCTTATCGGAATTTTTTATTTACTTGGAAAAGGGTTATTTAACACACGTGTAACGTATTTTTGGAAAAAGAGAATGCGCACGTCTTCTAAGGAGTTTATTACGCTGTGTTAAGTCAGACACGTGTACACGTATTTTTCCATTATTACACAAACTTTTTCGTTGGAACTATCACCACATGCTTAACGGTCGATATAAAAGCATTTCAAACCCATTTCTCCGACATTGTCTTCTTCTCTGTCAAAATTTCGTCTCGACTTCCCTTTAAGGTCCTTGCATCCTGTGTGGAGAGCAGTTCAACAATCTTTGATAGGTAACAATTTTTTTATTACAAGCATTTTAACAAAATAAATGTGATTAATATAGAAAGAATGTTTTATAACACTTAAACAATTAAAGATGTTATGTGCTTTCTATCTTTCAAAAGCAGCATAGCTTTTCCAAAAATGATTATATCATCAATTTGTGTGTTTCCATAGAATATATTTATTGTTCATGTTTCCTTTCTTCATTTGCAATTTTTAACAAGTAAAACGCGAGAAAATGTCTCTGTTGATGATATTTTGCTTAGTATTGCGTTTCACCGACCACATTTTAGAATAATTTTTGTCTTCAAGCTAGTGTCCGATGAAACGCGATTCCTTCACAGGCATTTGCCTTTCACACTTGAATTTTCGCGTTTCACCGGTCAACTAAAAAAATTCTCCTGTTTTGATATTTTTGTCTTGGAAAATCAATGTTGGGGCCTCTTTCCATGATATCATCTTGTTTTATTGGATATTGGTTCTTTTCTGCTTTTTTTTTTCAGGGATAAATATTTTTCTGGTCAAAATGACAAAGAGGAAGCTATCTCTGGAAGGAATGGATGAGGAGGAGATAATTGAGACATCTGATGATAGGCTCTTTGATTTTTTACACATCACTGGAAATTCTTCCAAGTTTTTCTATATCAGGGAAATTTTCAATGTTCCTTTTGATTTGAAGGAGTTATTGGAGGATCTTGATGATAAACTTAAGGAGTACAGATGTTTTTATGATAAACATGTGCAAGGTTTGGAAGTCAATGGATTTGTTCATTATACTGATGTCATGGGAGCCACCAATACATCCAGGTCAACTTTGCTCGGCAGGTTCAACCTCATTGATGAGGAATTCAGAAAGAAAGAAACATGTTGCCCTTTCCACAGGTACCAACACCAATGCCTTCTAATCCACAAGGACGTTGGATTTATTGTGTATCTTCAGTACATGGAAAATTCTTCTCCAGATATAGACCAACAGAGAAAGCTAGAGGATATTGCAAGTATGGATAAGGAGGTCGAAGAGAAGGAGGAGATGTTCCAAGAAGATGTTGAGAATCAACTTGTCCAAGGTTTTGATGTAGGTTTATTCAAGAGTGACAATATCACAATGGTGGAAGAAAAGGAGATTGAGCCAAGTGCACAGGTTAATGAAGAAGGTCCTCTTGCCTGTGTTCCAACATTTCCCACTTATCTTATCAACAAGAAGAGATATGTGTTGCTAAATGATATTCAACATCTTTTTGATCTTAGAGAAGATTATTGCTTAGCAATCCTTGCAAGTTGGGGCAAAAATGACATGAATTTTATAGGTTATGAACAAGAACCACTAGCAAGTCTTGATGTTGAGGGAGAGAATTTCCAAGATAGCTCTATAGCCTTACATACATGTATTAATCAGGTCATAGAATACGAAAAGGGGGGGCTACCTACAGAAGAAGAGTTCTTGCAGGTCCAGAAGAAACTTCATATTGATGATGTAGGGTATGAAGAGAGATTGAAGTCTCCATCAGATGAGAAGCCCAAGAGTTCAATAAATCTTTATGATGATAGTCTTCTTGAAGAAGATGAACACCCTAAGGTATGAAATATAATTCGAAGTTACCCATTGAGTTTATGTTAGACTTTATTATGCATTATAGATAAATATCTTATATCTTGTACTGTTGTGGTTTGTTCTATAGATTGAGATTGAAGATCTGGACAACTTTCTTGGAAGGGCCAAGGGCTCTAGGCCAATGAAGCTTGGAAAAAATCAAAGCCTTGGCCATTATATTGGAAACTTAAACAATCAAACAATTGTAATATATCATAGTAGATTGTCAAGCTCTCCAAGTCTACCAATGATGGCTTTGAGAGCTATCTCAAAGGTTATTGGATCTCAAGTTTTCAGCAGAGGTTTGGACAAGATCATTTTGGTGGAGAAGGAATAAGCCATAAGAGTTTTTGGCTTTATGCCTGGATACAGTGGATCTAGAGCTCGATATTTTGGAGTTCTTGGCTCCTATTTGCTCTCTTATGCAGGAGATAGTAAGAATTTGAAGCTTCTTCCAGGCTATCGGAAACAAGAGTTTTTGAAATACAGAGGTATTATTGAGTGGGATGAAACAAAAGATTCCTCTAGAGGCCCTGTCGAGCTACCTGAAACCAAGGACTCCACTGAAGGCCCTGTCGAGGTGCCTGAAACTAAGGACTCTTCTGCAACACAATCAAACTAGAAGATGCCAAAGATTAAGGGTTTCTTGAAACCCATCTTTTCCCAACTCTTTGTTTGGTTTGTAACCATTCTGTAAATCTTTGCTTTGCGCAAGAATTTAAATATCTATCTTTTCTTCTTTGGGTAACAATTTGTATAGTCCTTGCTAAAGATGATGTATTGCTTGATGTGGTTGTATCTTTAAGCTTGAATTTATGCCAAATTTGTCGATAGAACCATTGAAAGACCTCTAATAAACTGTTGGCTTTGTGTCTTCCACCTCTATGTCTTGTATGTCTGAAATATTTTGTTCTTGCTTGATAATGTGATTTTTCCATACCTTGGGTTGACCAGATAGATAGAGATCCATATTGTTTAATAAAGTATGGAGCATGGTTGTATAGAATATGTTGCATAGTCAACAAATAAGGAAAGTTATTAAAAAACATTATATGAGTTCGACAATGAAGAAACAAACATATACAAACTTCTTACCATATAGTGAGTAAAGTGTTGATCACCCCAAGCTTCTGTCATCGCCTTTTTGAAAAGGTTCAATTGGTTTTTAGAGTCTTTGAGATCATCGTCATTCCATTCAGTCTTATCACAATAAAAAAACACTTTGTCTAGTGTTTCCCTAACTTTAGCTTTTCTATTTCGAGCTTGTCCATTATCAGTGTGATCCTTAACTGCATTATGTAGGGATTTCCACTGATTAAGTTTAATAGTTGAGCCACCATTTCTCGAGTTTATCTTGCCAAGTCTTCCATGAAAGCCTAGAAACCTTCTAGCCTTCACTCCACCAATAGATGGTTTTTTTGGGACACAATTACCATCCTTAGACTTTTGAAGATCTGGTTCAATAACAACATTGCCACCATGCAAACCAATTGCAGAGAGAACTTTTTCAACCTTTGTTATAGCATCTGTTCTAGTTGATAATGGCTTCAACTTCCATGCAAATCCTATATAGAGATGAACAAGCTTTTTGATTATCCTGCAAAGTGCATGAAGTGTACAAATATGGGCATTCGCTAAAGGAATGTCCAAGACTGGTTTAAACTGTGGATCCTTATTGTGCCTAGAGGGAGCTCTATTCCAATTGCTTGAGTTTAACTCTATAGCTGGTGACATGCAGTATAAGCAAGGAGATCTCGAGTTAGCTCCCTTTGATACATTATCCATACATTTGAGTGTCTTTAGGTCACCAGCTATGTGCCACTCAATCCTGTAGTTCCCTAATCCTTCAACAAATAGCTCTTCTCCTGCTTGTTGCCTTTGAATAACATTAGGTATTGATGTTTGATGAAAAACCCAATATAGTATATCAAAATTCTCAATATCTACCTCAAATGCTCCTAGCCACCAGATGTTATATTCAGATTGAACACTAAATGATGTTGAGTGATTGCAATGACTTGACGAAAGTGCTCTATTCATCAAGGTGATAGATATTCTCTCCAGTTTTTTACATTTCAGAATCTCACTTTCATCAAGTTTAATCACAAATCTAGCCACTCCCTGTGCCTCAGCTACTGACAAGTCATAAAATTTGATCATTAAGCATTGTAGGGTGGGCAAGTCAAGGAAAATATTGTTAAACTCATTGAATGTAACCTCCTTTTTCTTGCCCTTGAAGCTAGCCTTGATATGAAAAGGCTCACCTAGAATCTCCATCACTTTGCTATTAACTCTCTGTCTGATAGTCCTAACCACAAATGGTTTCGGAAGTATGCAATTGTGTACCTGTCCTTGCTTCATATTTGATTGTAAAAGTTGGAAAAGTTGCATATAAGCATCTCGACTGATACCAATACTATCCAGTGTCTTCTGTACTAACTCAGAATCCAAAGAATGATCCTTCACAAATGACTCCAAGCATTGTTTCTTTGCCTTTTTAAATTTCTTATTCTCCAAAATATCCTTTGAAACCACTGAAGGAAGAAGATGATAATAAAACTGAGCTGCTTTTAAAGAATCTCTTTCACTTGCATTTGGTTGTAGAAGAGATCTAAGAAAAATTAACATCACAAATCAATGCAAGTAGTTTAAATAAAGCCATATTTAAGATTTTTCAAGTGAAAAAAAATATACCTTGCTGCTTGGATTCTTTTACCACAGCCTCCTCCTCCTCGTTTGAGATTCTCAATATTTTTAAGAGCTCTTTGTCGATTTCGAAGGCCTAATAAAGTTTGCTTTTGTTGATAAGCTTTGATACGCTTTTCCAATGAATGAATTTTTTGTTGACAATCCTCTAGCTTCTGCAACAACTCTATATTGTGTTTCATCAAAAGATGATTCTCTAGTCCAAGGATATCCTTTTCTGCAACAAGATTAAGTGTATAACCTAAAAATCCATTGTAGCCATCACCAATAAACCTCATTAATGACGAGCTATTATAGAAAGGAGGAGTGCTATTTCTGCTAGGATCTTTGGGATATAGCTTTCCATCTAACCAAAGATCAATATTCTTCTTTCCTTCAAACCTCAGTATATGTTTCATAGACTCTGTAACCGTGATAGATTTTGTTCTCTTTCTTATCGGTTCATACTCACTGTCCAACTCAATATGAAGATGATAGAGAGGTCTTTTATGAGAGCTACAGAGATCATTAGATGATTGATCCATAGCTGAGTTACAGAGATCATTGGGTGATTGATCCATAGCTAAGGATATGATTAGAAGCAAGAACGAAAACAAAGAAGAGACTAATAAGGAGAAGAAAAAAAGAAGAGAGAAACGATGGAGAAACGATGGAGGGAGGCAATCGAGTATCCACCAAAATTCAAATTGAATATTACTTTTCACTTTAATGAGGAGAGGTAAGATCTTCATTATGACAACCTTGCCAACTTTATGGCGACCTAGATTTCTAGGTTTGATGTGACCACGAGAATATCACGACAATGATTTATTAACAAATTTTGATATTTTAACTTACCAAAATATAAACCTTTTAAAAATTCTATAAAATGATTTTATTTCGTAAATTGTTTTCTCTCTCTAGGATCTCTTACAGGGCATTTTCGAGACCTCAAAACTCCCCTAATGGCTTTGGCCGCAGTCGAGTGCTGAAGGGGGAGTGCAGCTTCCTCGCGCTCCTTGGGTTTTGTCCACCAAAGAAGAGTGCATTGTGAAGCAAGTAATCAAGCCTATCCGCACTCCGACAGGTATGATGCGTTCTCTCAGGTCCGCATTTTCTAAAGATGACCAATTGTCGGGGCTAATATCCCATGATTGGCATAAGATATGTTAGGTTTGTGAACAGAATGGATTGTAATTAGCGTGGGCATTTTGCAATTTGAAAAGTGGCCATTATTCATAATGCTTTCTCATTTGTGGCAGTTTGTCCTACCGATTGCGATCGCAGGATGCCTTACTCTAGAAATTCGTGGGGCCATTTACAAGTTGTCGACTTTGGTGCAATGGATCTCACAGAAAGAGATTAAGACGTCCTCTATTGAATCTGCGAGGCGGGGAGCAGTGGAGACGGTCTGTCTCTTTGAGAAATATCTGCCTACTAGCATGCTCACGATACAAGTCCACCTTCTTGTGCAACTTGTGGACGAAGTGGAGATTACTGGACCTATCCATACGCGATGGATGTTCTTCCTGGAGCGTTTCATGAAAACCCTGAAAGGCTTTGTGCGACAACGAGCTCGGCCAGAAGGTAGCATGGCGGAAGGTTGGTTGGTGTCAGAGGCGTTAGTGCATATCTCACAATGGCTACCAACGGTGGAACCAGACAATGAAATGCTATGGACGATGAAGGACGATGATAGACTGACTGGAGATGTGGTGGTTGGAAATGGGGTAGAAAAATAAATGGATGCCTCAATGGAAGAGAAGGTGAATCGCTTTTGTATGTTGAACCATGCCTCCATGGAGACGTGGCTCCCCAAGTACCAGATTGCAAGGCAAGATCGAGAGGAAGCGCGAGCTGAATTCCAACGCAGTACGTGTCATCGACCGATTCGATATCCCAAAGGCATGGAGGAGATGCCGCGGTTTATGTCAACACGATGGTTGCATGGAGCCTTGACCGCTGTCGAAGGGTTTCGAAAGCAAAGAAAAGTCGTGTCTACAGAAGACCTTGACTAATTTCAGGATAGAAGTTCAACAAATATGCGAAGAGGACGGACATTTCCAGCATACGCATTCCACATTATTATTCAATGCCTTATCTTTGTTGGTGTCTTTTAGAGAAGAAAAGATCCCATTCTCTGTATTCAAATAGCCAGTTCTTTTAACTTGACTTTGCTTAACTAGCCAATCTGAGACTGTCCTTACAAGAAGCACAAAAACCGTGTCTAGTTTAACAACAACTTGAATGTGCAGAACCAGAAGCTTATTGTATTCAGTTAAAGTCTAGAAAATCCTCAACATTCCATGCTGTCCATAATCAGTAACTGCTAGTATTCAAATGGCAAACCTTGGTGAAAACCATGGAGTTTATCTACAATACACAGTCTTGTCAACCTCTGCAGGTATGGATAAAAACCAGATGTTTCTCATTTGCAGCAAATACCATATTTCCACATCACAACAACAGAAAACACTTATGTTCGATGCGTTTAAGTTTCTAACATCTGTTTAGCATGAGTGTTCCATTTTTCTTATCACTAGTAGAGGCCCAACAAACACCATTGAAGTTTATTAGAATCAGTATTACAGCTGCTCTTGAAGGCTCCAAATGTGACCTGCACCACTCGTTTTGACAGAGAAACTATAGGCAATCAGGTTTGTTTATATATGCAGAGATAAAACTGATCCTGGCATCCTCTCTGATAGCCCAAACCTCGTCTCCTTCAGTCTGTAGGCTGAATCCTACAGCCTCTAGCAATTCCACTCCACCAAGAAGGAGATGTCTGTGTTGCGGAATGTGTTTAGGACAAGTGGATCTGCATCATAGAGCTTTGCCTTCTTAATAGATATGGACTGGATGATCTTCACTACCTCTGAGAAAGCAAGCAGCAGCAACATAACCAGAGCTCTTTCTAAGAAGCCATCGTGCTTTCGCATGGTCATAGCAGCCATGCTTTCTGTCCAGAGGAAAGGGAAAGGGACCTTTCCTTTTGGGGATTGGATCTTCTTCTGCAGTATGATGACGGCCTCCCTCTCACTTCTCCTGTGTTTGCCTGCGTGTTTCTCTCTCTGCCTGTGAATTTGCCCTCTGAATCAGAAGCTTCTCTGCATATATGAGAGGGGCGAGAGAGCTGGACTGCGATGGATGTCGGCAAGATAACAGGGAACCGAGCAGGTTAAGAATCTAGTTATGGGTGATTCTGGTTCTGGGATCTGGGTTCAAGCGATCCTGACGGGATTCCTCATCATCATCAATACTATTGCAAGGGATTCTTCATCTGTGCAAGTGAGAGATTTTTCAGCTGAATTTTCTTCTCCGCCGCCTTCTTGTATCTGTTATCGACTGTCATTCTGTAAGGATGATCAAAGTCATCCGTTCCAGAGGCCTCGAAGACGAAGCTCCTGCTCAAGGCCGCATTCCTCTTTCTCTCTTATAATTTTCTGTTACGCTATTGCATCATACAGCATAATCACAGAGACGACTAGGCAGGCAGGCCGACGTCCTTCCCCAATCTCCTTTTCCGTTCCCTCCTCCAACGCATCTGTCTTAGGCATGATAATCAATGGGTCTTCAAAGTGCAAATCCTCAGTTACTACAGCAGCAAGGTTCTCTTCATCGAGCTTGTCGTTCTTCTTCTTCGTTCAGTCTTCAGCTTCCTTTCTTCATTGTCGTCACCAACGTGATCTTCTGACATGTTAATTTCATTATTTTCTGCAGATCAGAGTCCGTCAAGGACTTCCTTTATCTTCAGCAAGCTCACTAATACTTCTTTCCTTCAATTACTGCAGGTTCCTCCGATTGTTTTAGAATCTTCGTCATCGACTCCAGCTCCTTTGCGACGTATTGCGCCCCTTCTCCTTCTGTTCATCCCACACTCTCCTCTTGCGCAAGGCTTCCACACTCCCCTTCCTCTCCTCTGTTTTTGCACTTCTCCTATGCTCTTCTGTCCTTTATCGTCACTGTCTCCCTTCCAATCCTCTCCCGTGGCCCCAAATTGCAGAGCTTTTTCCCTGCGTGTCCTCTCTTTCCCTCCCCAGAATTCTGCGCTCGTATTATCCTCCTTCTCTCCCTTCCTCAGACTCCTTGCTTTTTTTTCTCTTTCTTTTCCCCCCAAAGCACTTTTCAAAAAAAAACAAAAGCTTCTCTTTTTCCCCCAAAAGCACGGCTCCTTTCCCCTAAAGCACAGCTCCTTTATCCCTGAAAAAGCCCCTATCCACATATCTTTAGAAGGTGAGGAAGACATCGTTTCCCGAATTCCATCTCCTTTTGGCAAAGCCCACAACTCCTCCATCTATCTCAGCATAAATCGTGCTGTTAATGAACCAAGGCGGTCTCCTCACAGTAAATAGGACATTGCCTGATGCATCCATAATAGAAGCAATGAATGGCCGCCTTCGGTGTAGAAATTGACGAAGCAGCCAATGGCTTGATTCAATTATGTACCCAACCATCATTAATCCTTCTCGAGGGTCCATGATAACATATCGATTTGCTTGTTCAAAACCAACCAAAAGATTGGCCCACTCAATATTTCGTGTAACTATAATATCACTTCTTGCAAGTAAAGGTGCAACTTTTGCTTCTTGGGGGGGTTTTTGGCTGCAAAATTCCCACCAAAGGTTGACTTGGTATGGTTGTCCTAGGCCGAATTGACGATGGAACGGTTTGCCAGTCTCTCCAAAATTCCTTATTCTTCTCCGTCTTCAGCATAGAATGAAAGAGCAAACATAACAACTAAGTATGTACAAAGTATCAAATCACACACATGACTTTTGGGTGGTTTACACACCTCGAATGCGCAGCAATACGACATCCACCCCCTCTAATCCTGCGCATCCTTCGGATGGGCCAACTACCCATGATCATTATCATCAAGATCCACAAACAAATCAATCTCTTCGTTATGCATTTCCGGTAGATCAACAAGATTATCAGCTATATCATCTGTCTCTTCCATTGGAGTTTCTTGTCGTTGCTCTTCTCTTGAAAATTCTTCCAGTGCATAATCCTCATCATCTCTTTTCTTGAAAATCTTGATTCTTTTTCCAGCAATAGGCACTCTAAGCACTGTTCCATCCAATTCTGTCAGCTCATATGTTGCATTATCAAAGACATGTCTGACTATGTACGGTCCAAACCATCTTTTCACCATCTTCCAAAGTGCAGTATGCTGATTTTCAAGACTGCTATCAAACACCAATACCCAATCTCCCTCTTCTATTGCTCTTGGTCGCAAACGATGCATGCTGTCAAACCTGTCCTTATTTCTCAGTCTAGCAACCTTCAACATGTCAATAGCTAGCTGAAGATCCTCAGGTCTCCTGTCCAACTGTCGAATCCGAAGAGCTAAGAGCTCTTCTCTCGTCAAATCCTCCTGCCAAGGTAAAACTGACCAAGTCAAAGCACAAGTCTCAATCGGCATAACAGGTTTCTGACCATACATCAACTCTGTAGGCATATATCCTGTGGTAACACTATGAGTCGTACGATCAGCCCATAAAGCAAATGGTAAAAGTCTTGGCCATTCTCCAATCCGTCCTCTGCATGCTTTGGCTAATGCTTTCACTATCGGTGGATGCTCTCTTTCACTCTTCCCATTTCCCTCTGGATTGTATGCTGTGGTTAGAGCCAATTTGATTCCTAGCTGAGAGAAAAACTCCCTAGCTTCATCTGCATCCAATTCACCACGATCCGCAGTGATCTTATCCACACAACCATACCTGCAGAAAATTTCCTCCAATAAGAACTTACACACTGCACTAGCGGTCTTCGTTCTCAAAGATCTGCCCTCAACATGATTAGTAAGATCCTCTCTAGCCAAAACAATGTATCTCATCTGCCATAGACCCATAGGAATGGTAACCAAATCAACTACCCACTTATAATGAATGCATAGCGGATAGGTCGGATGAAGCTCATCTCTATGACGCACTACTGAATACATCTGGCAGTCTCTGCAAGTCTCAACAAAGTGAGAAACATCTTTGTACATGCCTTTCCACCAATATTTCTCCTTGATTTTCTCATAAGTAGCCCATACTCCTCTATGACCAGCCCAAGGACTCTCATGAAACTCCCTCATCACCTGCAACTGTGTCTCACTATCACAGACAACCCGCAAAGGTAATCCACCTCTTTTCTTCGGATGCTTCCAAAGAAATCCGTCCTCGAGAAAATAACCATAGGCTTTCCTTCTGATCTTCTTGAACTCTTCATCTGTCCATTCATCTCTTTTGCTTAGTGTACTAAGGTACCTGCCAATCTGCAAACAATCTCCAACATAGAGCTCTTCTGTGAAAGCCACAATATCATAGACATGACAAACATGATCAACCATAGTGGCTGAAATTTCTGCATCATCCTCTTCTGCAAGTAGAGTCTCCTCATCATCATATCTGGCTCTAGAAACATATCTGCCACTGGATTATCCTTCCCTGCTATGTGTTTAAATTCCGGATTGAATGACTTGATATATGCTATCCATCTCAACATAGCTATATCTGGAGTAGAGCAACTCGTGATCATACCAATCAATGGCAAGCAATCTGTCTCTACCACAATTGAAGCCCCAATAAAGTACTCCTTGTCACATTTGAGAGCCATGACAATCCCCAATAACTCCCTCTTGATTTGCGGATATCTCCTCTGTCTCTCGTTTAGGACTTTCGCCCCAAACCGAATAGCATACCTATTTCCATTTGCATCATCTTGACCCACAGCCCAACCTATGCCAATTGGACTAGTGTCAACTGTCAATACAATAGGCCTATCACAATTATAATCCGCTTTCCTGAGAGTAGGAGCATTCTGCAATAACTTCTTCAATTTCCGCATGGCTCTAGTGTGGCTCTCATCCCAATAAAATTTATGCCCCTTTCGAAGCAGCTGATACAAACAATCTGCTATGTGTGCAAAATGAGGTATCCAAATCATATAAAACACACAAGCACCAATGAATCTCCGTACCTCTGAAGTAGTAGAACAATACTCTGCAATCTTGCCTATAGCATTCACCTTATCAGGTGAGGGTTTCCTGCCATAATATCCACACATATGCCCAACAATAACAACCTCATTCACTCCAAAAACAGATTTTTGCCCTGAAAGTGTCAAGTTCACTTCTTCTAACCTGGCCAAAATCTTCTCACATGCTGAAATATGATCAGCCACAAAGTATCTGCATCCCTGCTCATTTAGGCTCTCATTCTTCTCTTCTTCTGCACACCCCTTAATGGGCACATCATCCAAGAAAGGCATAGTAAGCTGAGGTATGTAATCACGAAGGACCTTATGCATGGCATTCATCATATGTGCAACAGAATTAGTGGCACCTTGAGGCAAGATACACATCCTGACAAGCCCAATAGGAGTTCTCATGGTGGTTATGTCCCTGCTTTCCAAAGCCAGCTGAAACTGATCATACCCTGAATACAAATCACCCAAAGAATAGATGGCACATCCAGCAAATGTCTCTGCAAAATCATCCACAACTGGACCTATACCAACATTCCTGATAGTAACTCTGTTCACTGGCTGCATGTCCTGAATAAATCGGAGAGTACCATTCTTCTTTGGAACTGTAAACCACCTGTTTGAGTATGGTGCAGATGAAGGCTCAAGGATTCCCATCCTGATTTTCTCATTCAATAAATCAATCAGCTTTGGCAAGTGTGCTTTAGGTACTGGAATAGGTCGGAGATTCCATGGGATATGAGGAATAGTAAAAATGACCATAGAAGCAACAATATCAGGATTCACACATCCAATCTCATGTGGCAAAAAAGCAAATCCCCTTCCATGACGCTCAAGCATATCCTGAAAGCATTGCTTCTCTATGGGTAACAAGAAATCACCATTTCCAATTTTCAATTCAGCAAGTGTCTCTACTGAAAATTTATGACCAATATGCTCCGGATTCCTCAAAATTTGTTGTTTAGCAGCCCTCTCTATTTGCTGATCACTATCAGGTGGAAGCGGTACAGCAACCGGCTTCACCTTCTTATCCACAGTTTTGTATTTCGTGTCAACCCTGGCTTCATTATGCTCTTCTGCATTACATAAACCTTGCTGTAAATCAGCAATTCTGCACTCCAATGGCTGAATATTCTCAGCCCTCTGCTCTATGGACTGCATAGAAACAACCCCAAACTCTGAATGCTGAAATATTTCAGCAGTAAACTCTGTTGGCTGAAATTTTTCAGCCCTCTGTCTCTCTGAAAGCTGATCATAACCAGCTGGAAAAACTATTTGCTGAATTTCTTCAGCACTCAACACTCTTTGCTGAGTTACCTCAGCCTCTGACTCAATCTGTGACATAAAATCTGCAATTTCATGAAACATGTCCAGGGACTGCACTAATACATTACCATGACAATTCAGCATATCAGTTTTCAGCATATCTCCCATCTCTGTCATCGTATCTGCACAAATCACACTGTCATACATCCCATCTATGTGCTCATCATCCTCCAAAATTCCTACATTTTTCAAATTTTTCTCCTTCCTGCATATATACTGCCTGGCAGCTCTAGGCAACCTAGAAGTCTTCTAATAACTCATCGAACTGTTTGCTGAAATCCCAACATAACCGGAGGAGAAAACACTGCTGCCAGGAGGCGAGAACTCCAATCTCCTCTCCTCTGTACCACCGTCGTCTCGCGAAACGGCGGTACCTAATGAAAACCCGAATCCCTCACAGTGGGCAAGGGTGCATATCTGAGAGTATCCCTGTTTCTAACATGGTTCACACATACAGTCATAAACTCAACTGCTCTCATACCATCTTTACTGCGAATCCGTGCATAAGCAGATCCATCATCCATGACCTTTGTTTCCATGCGCATCTTTGTAATGAATGGCTGTCCAAGAATTATGGGATACGAGCATGAATCCTACACAAAGAAATGAAAATCCTCCTCTACATCACCAATAGAAACCCTGACACTAGGGCAAGCAGCATATAAATCACCTGCAGTGTTATTGGCGGCTCTCATACGCCACCCATGCTCTACATCCATAGGCCATCTGTTACTCTCATAAACTCCACGAACTATGAGATTAATCTCTGAACCATGATCAACCAATGCAACATAAGGCACCTGTTTTTCTCCAACCTTTACCATCGTCTCTGTAGTTGCCCTAGCCCAATGGCTCCGCGAGAAGTGACTACGCGGTATCAAAACAGGCTCATCAATTTCAGCATAATGCATAGGCTGAACCCTCTTCTCTACCTGCGGAAAAACAGAAGCATTATCAACCATAACCTCATCATCATCCTCATCCAACTCTCCAATCAAAACTCCCTGTGTATCAGTGGTAGCCAATGCATATATTTTCCTCTTCAAGACCTCCTGAAACTGATCCTGAAACTCTCTTTTTGAGATGCCCAAAATCTCAGAAATAGTGAAAGTCACCTCACTGCCAAGTATCTTATCATTAAAGATTTTCTTCATGTCTGTAGATGTCTCAATATCGGACATCAATCTGAATCCTGGCTGCTTTCTCTCTCTAGGCTCTTGCCTCTTTTCCCTCTTTTGAGCATCCTCCATCTGTCGATCTGGCCCTGGTCTCGAAGACGGTCCTGCAGTAGGTGGAGTAACAAACTCACCCCCTCTAGTCTTCTTAGCTACACTTGGATTTTCTTCATCCCTCTTACGCTTCTCCTCAACAAATACATCTGCACCATGAGATTTAGCCAAATAAGCATAAATAGAGTACCTGTCAACAGGCGAGTCCCAACCTGTCTCTGATCTGATGCTAGAGCCTGCACTAGTCAAAACAGTTTGCTGAATTTTCCCCTTGTTTGCAATCTCCATAGCATAAGTCCATAGTGCGGACTGAGTCTCTGATCCCTTCTCAATCTGTACTCCATATGCAGAAGCATCACCTCTAGCTGTCACATAAGAAGTACGCGCAGCCATGTCCTCCACTAACTTCTTCATTCCACCTTTACTAAAGTTGGTAGCAAGTGGAGCTCCTGTCTCAGTCAACCAAATCTTACCATCTTGCCCCCAATATACCAAATTCTGCCTCCTTGCATCCTGGAAAGAGTCACAATCCCTGCAATGCTGATGCTCCGTACTATCACACCAAATACATCTCCGATCTCTCCTAGGAGCACTAGGAGCACTCCTAGGTGCAGTAGGAGCACTAGAAGAAGGCACAGTCGAAGCAAACTCCTCCTTCAACTTACCTACCAACTCCGCTTTGACTGACTCAAGTGTCAAATCTGTGATGCCTTTGATTATATCATCAAGAGAGGTAGGTACCGATGGAGCGGATGGTTTTGGAGCAAAAGGTGTAGGCATCAGTCGTGGAAGAGGAGGAATAGGTGGAGTGGAAACAGTAGGCACTGGCATAGGCCAAGAAACTGGCTGAGGAGGAGAAGAAATAACAGGGATAGAAGTAGGCATAGGAGCTGATAATGGTGTAGGTGTCATGGAACCATTCTGTAGGCGAGTCTTCCATATCCTCCTCTTGGTCAAAGTCGAGACTGCATCCTGAGCATCTTGCCAATCAATTTTAAGACCCATAGGCTTCGTGCGATCTTCAAGAAGCTCACCCAATTCTTCTTGAAGAGCAGGATCTGCAGCTTGCAAGAAAAGCTCAACTTTTTCAACATCCAATGCTCTTTGTTCAATGGCATCAAGCTGACTATACCTCTCTTTGAATTCTCGAATCAACTCTGAAGCAGCAAGACCTTTGTTTGGTATGTAGACCCACTCTCGGAATGACCGCCGAGTAGCCATACCAAAGTCCTCAAGGAAGTATTCTTCTTTTAGAGCCTTCTTAAAATCTTGCCAATGTGTATTTTGAATAAAAAGATTAGTCACTTTTGTCCTCAAAGCAGGTGTGACAAGACGAAGGAAGTACTTACTCATAAGTCCAGCAGGAACTCCAAAAAATCCCATCTTGATCTCATATGTCTTCAAATATGCTGAAACATTACGCCCGTCAAATAACTTCTTCTCACTCTCAACTGCTTCAATAGCCTTAGTCGCGTTGTTTGCATTCTCCTGCTCTGAATAGAGTTGCCTTTGCTGAGACAACTGCTGTTGATGCAATTGTTGTTGCTGCTGCATATACATTTGTGTTTGCTGATTTTGGAGCTGCATATACATAGACATATTCTGCAAAATCTATTTTAGATCCTCCGTTGAAGTACTTGACGCAGCAGTCATTGATGGAGCTGATGTAGAGACAGCTAGAGTTGTAGAGGAAGCTGAAATAGAGGCTGAAGTATCTCCCATCCTGAAATTTCTGCGACGCTTTCACGTCGGGTTCACCAAAGATGTCGAAGGGTTTCGAAAGCAAAGAAAAGTCGTGTCTACAGAAGACCTTGACTAATTTCAGGATAGAAGTTCAACAAATATGCGAAGAGGACGGACATTTCCAGCATACGCATTCCACATTATTATTCAATGCCTTATCTTTGTTGGTGTCTTTTAGAGAAGAAAAGATCCCATTCTCTGTATTCAAATAGCCAGTTCTTTTAACTTGACTTTGCTTAACTAGCCAATCTGAGACTGTCCTTACAAGAAGCACAAAAACCGTGTCTAGTTTAACAGCAACTTGAATGTGCAAAACCAGAAGCTTATTGTATTCAGTTAAAGTCTAGAAAAGCCTCAACATTCCATGATGTCCATAATCAGTAACTGCTAGTATTCAAATGGCAAACCTTGGTGAAAACCATGGAGTTTATCTACAATACACAGTCTTGTCAACCTCTGCAGGTATGGATAAAAACCAGATGTTCCTCATTTCCAGCAAATACCATATTTCCACATCACAACAACAGAAAACACTTCTGTTCGATGCGTTTAAGTTTCTAACATCTGTTTAGCATGAGTGTTCCATTTTTCTTATCACTAGTAGAGGCCCAACAAACACCATTGAAGTTTATTAGAATCAGTATTACAGCTGCTCTTGAAGGCTCCAAATGTGACCTGCACCACTCGTTTTGACAGAGAAACTATAGGCAATCAGGTTTGTTTATATATGCAGAGATAAAACTAATCCTGGCATCCTCTCTGATAGCCCAAACCTCATCTCCTTCAGTCTGTAGGTTGAATCCTACAGCCTCTAGCAATTCCACTCCACCAAGAAGGAGATGTCTGTGTTGCGGAATGTGTTTAGGACAAGTGGATCTGCATCATAGAGCTTTGCCTTCTTAATAGATATGGACTGGATGATCTTCACTACCTCTGAGAAAGCAAGCAGCAGCAACATAACCAGAGCTCTTTCTAAGAAGCCATCGTGCTTTCACATGGTCATAGCAGCCATGCTTTCTGTCCAGAGGAAAGGGAAAGGGACCTTTCCTTTTGGGGATTGGATCTTCTTCTACAGTATGATGATGGCCTCCCTCTCGCTTCTCCTGTGTTTGCCTGCGTGTTTCTCTCTCTGCCTGTGAATTTGCCCTCTGAATCAGAAGCTTCTCTGCATATATGAGAGGGGCGAGAGAGCTGGACTGCGATGGATGTCGGCAAGATAACAGGGAACCGAGCGGGTTAAGAATCTAGTTATGGTGATTCTGGTTCTGGGATCTGGGTTCAAGCGATCCTGACGGGATTCCTCATCATCATCAACACTATTGCAAGGGATTCTTCATCTGTGCAAGTGAGAGATTTTTCAGCTGAATTTTCTTCTCCGCCGCCTTCTTGTATCTGTTATCGACTGTCATTCTGTAAGGATGATCGAAGTCATCCGTTCTAGAGGCCTTGAAGACGAAGCTCCTGCTCAAGGCCGCATTCCTCTTTCTCTCTTATAATTTTCTGTTACGCTATTGCATCATACAGCATAATCACAGAGACGACTAGGCAAGCAGGCCGACGTCCTTCCCCAATCTCCTTTTCCGTTCCCTCCTCCAACGCATCTGTCTTAGGCATGATAATCAATGGGTCTTCAAAGTGCAAATCCTCAATTACTACAGCAGCAAGGTTCTCTTCATCGAGCTTGTCGTTCTTCTTCTTCGTTTAGTCTTCAGCTTCCTTTCTTCATTGTCGTCACCAACGTGATCTTCTGACATGTTAATTTCATTATTTTCTGCAGATCAGAGTCCGTCAAGGACTTCCTTTATCTTCAGCAAGCTCACTAATACTTCTTTCATTCAGTTACTGCAGGTTCCTCCGATTGTTTAAGAATCTTCGTCATCGACTCCAGCTCCTTTGCGACGTATTGCGCCCCTTCTCCTTCTGTTCATCCCACACTCTCCTCTTGCGCAAGGCTTCCACACTCCCCTTCCTCTCCTCCGTTTTTGCACTTCTCCTATGCTCTTCTGTCCTTTATCGTCACTGTCTCCCTTCCAATCCTCTCCCGTGCCCCCAAATTGCAGAGCTTTTTCCCTGCGTGTCCTCTCTTTCCCTCCCCAGAATTCTGCGCTCATATTATCCTCCTTCTCTCCCTTCCTCAGACTCCTTGCTTTTTTTTCTCTTTCTTTTCCCCCCAAAGAACTTTTCAAAAAAAAACAAAAGCTTCTCTTTTTCCCCTAAAAGCACGGCTCCTTTCCCCTAAAGCACGGCTCCTTTATCCCTGAAAAAGCCCCTATCCACATATCTTTAGAAGGTGAGGAAGACATCGTTTCCCGAATTCCATCTCCTTTTGGCAAAGCCCACAACTCCTCCATCTATCTCAGCATAAATCGTGCTGTTAATGAACCAAGGCGGTCTCCTCACAGTAAATAGGACATTGCCTGATGCATCCATAATAGAAGCAATGAATGGCCGCCTTCAGTGTAGAAATTGACGAAGCAGCCAATGGCTTGATTCAATTATGTACCCAACCATCATTAATCCTTCTCGAGGGTCCATGATAACATATCGATTTGCTTGTTCAAAACCAACCAAAAGATTGGCCCACTCAATATTTCGTGTAACTATAATATCACTTCTTGCAAGTAAAGGTGCAACTTTTGCTTCTTGGGGGGGTTTTTGGCTGCAAAATTCCCACCAAAGGTTGACTTGGTATGGTTGTCCCAGGCCGAATTGACGATGGAACGATTTGCCAGTCTCTCCAAAATTCCTTATTCTTCTCTGTCTTCAGCATAGAATGAAAGAGCAAACATAACAACTAAGTATGTACAAAGTAACAAATCACACACATGACTTTTGGGTGGTTTACACACCTCGAATGCGCAGCAATACGACACCGCAGCATCCAGCGAAGGGACAGAGGTCTCAATGGAGGAGTGGGAGTTCTCGAGGGGATGTAGTCCAAAGGTGATGAGGGGTTTAGAATATGTCGTATCTAAATTTTATATACATAATCTAATTTGAGTGTTTCAATGTACAGTACAAAATATATAGTGCAGCATGGTCGTGCAGACGGCATTTTCGCGTGGAGCGTATTGACAAAATGTGCTCCACAATGGACTGTGGTGTCATGGCAAGGTTTGAGCAAGAGAGCCGGCGACGAGCAACGGATCCGAACACGGTTGTGGATGAGATGGAGTATTTTGGGAACTTGCAAAGTATTATTACGGTGGATTACCATAGCTTCTCCATGATACTATTCGATGTGCAGTGGTTCAAAGTGGCACTCGGAGGAGTTGGAGCAATAGTTCGACGAGGTCCATCTAGATTTCTCGAAATAGATTCCGAAAAAAAATGGATGGATTTGCGAGACACCTTTGTGTTGCCGGCCCATTGTGAACAGGTGCATAGAGTCATTTTCTTGCTAATTGTAATACGACATGGTTTATGTCACAATGGTTTGAACTCGCTTTGTACGTGTTTATGAACAGGTAATCTTCTATCCAAACCTCCGACAACCTCAATGGTGGTATGTTATACCTTCAACTCCTCGAAGTGCGAGAGTATATGATCAAAGCGATATTCCGGGCATAGATGAAGATAATATGCAAATAGAGGGGTCGATATTACAAGGGGTGGAGGCCGTCGCAAGCTTGGAGCCCGCATCGGCTAATAATGATGGAAATACAGGAGTCCAAGAATTTTTTGAGAACGAGGCAGACTCATTCTTTTGTGGTGACATGTCTATCGACCTTCCAGTGTATGCAAAGTTGTGTCAGGACATTAACATGGGACCATAGGATACTTCATTCTTGGAGAATTGTATTACTCAATTCGTTGTTTAGATCTTCCATAAAGGTACATAAGATATGCATTTTAAGAGGGATTTTTTAAAAAATGATTTATATTATTGTGCTTTGTATAGTTTAAATTGATTATTCTAACACCATTTTTTATCTGTGCATGTGATATTTTCAGGATGAGTCGAGGGATGAACGATGAGGAGTTTCAGGACATGATGGCACGCATGTCTCCAGACCAGCTCGCGAGATTCAGAGAGATGGTAGACCAGGAGCTGTCTCGTTCTTCGTCAGGGCGCTTTGCTAGATCTGCTTCAGCGTGATCAGATGCTTCAACTTCGAGCAGACGATCTCAACGCTCACGACTTGGGCCAGAGGGAGGGACTGCATCGGGATTAGGGGGATGCTGCTGTGGAGACACGGATGTGGTGTCTCCGTCTTGTCATTCAGCTGGAGCTGCATCACCTCCAGGATTTGTCACACCTGTGGGAACGTCTACTCCAGTTACTTCGGCTTTTGCGTAGCCGTCAGCACAGGTGGCACCCCTTTTGGTGGCACTCCTTTGAGTGCCACTCCGAGAGAGGTTACCCCCGTCGGTACACCGGATATAGAGGGGTCTCCTGGATATGCCCAGGAGCGTGGACGGAGATGGGAGAGGACCCATCTTAGGAAGACTCCTAGGGGTTATGGATATCTGGTTGATAGTAGGTCAGGAGCCATCATCATGAATGATTGAGGGGAGGAGGGTGATGGCTCGCATGAGAGAGTTGTGCCAACAAGTTTTTCGGCACAACGTCCTCGATCATTGGAAGAACGTACCGGAGGGGAGAAAGGACTACATAGTAGCATCCTTGCACGAGGAGTTTCCGGTGCCAGCCGTAGTAGATAGATTCTCTACGGGTTGGATGATGGATTGCATGCATGCATACATGTCACATAGACGATCTGACGCATGCAAGGCAATCAAGAGTGGGGCTGCAAAGCCCGAGTGGTTAGATGCAGACGACTGGCGCCGACTGAGGGAGAAGGCTACAGATTCACCAGGACATTGGAGTCAGCAGCAGGAGGTGGCGAGGGCACGACTCGAGGCCGGAGTGGTCCATCATCTTGGGAGTGGTGGCCACAGGACATATTTGGAGGACTTTGTAAGTTTCTCTTTTATTTTGCTTGTTTGTTTTTTTGAAATATTCTTTGTACTAACAATCATGTTTCTAACAGTTAGAATTTTGTTTTCTTTGCAGCACTCCATTACAAATCACGATCTGCAAGGCCTTGAGACTCGATATGCAGAGAGGCACGGTCTCAATGCATTGATCGACCGATTATATAGACGCGGCGGCCCTGTAAGTCACTCATCTTTCTTGTCCATAGTTACCATGAGATATTTGAATGTATTATTGTATGGTGGATTGATGTGTTGTTTCTTTTTCTGCAGAATCCGTTCGATGCTCCTTTGCGGCGGGACGAGCTTTCGGGGGACGAGGATTTGTAGCTCACCCATGGATCCTTGGAGCTCACACACCTTTAGTTTTTAGTCACCTGATCTATGTAGACATTTTCTATGTATTAGTGATATCCTTTCATGATTGTACCAATCGCATTTTATACGATCATGTATTTATTTCATGTATCAGTTTTATGATTTCAGTATACATTCTTTTTGTTTGCAAGCGCTTTGTATGCAGTAGTGCAGAAACTATTTTGTATGACTCTCATACAGCACACAGTGCTATATCAATTTTTTTTTTTCCCTGTTACCGTCGCTATTTGGGTCGCAAATTTACTGGTTTCGTCACTATTGGCGTCGCTATGTTCGTCGCAAATTTACTGGTTGCGTCGCTATTGGCGTCGCTATATGCGTCGCAAATGCGACGCCAATAGCGACGTTTCTATGGCGTTGTCAATAACGACACTTTTTGCGACGACGGGGGCAAATTTTTTTGTTTGTACTTTCGTCGCTTTAAACGTCGATATAAGGTCTATATCTTGTAGTGTATATCTGTCACCAATCCTCACTAAGAACCCATCACCAAACAAATAGATTTTTCTACCATAGTGCCCATTCCCTCCTAACCTATTCACCTATAAGGCCATGTTTTGTTTGCAAAAAACATCATCGAGCACTACAGATTTGGGATTTTCCTCCCATGTTGATGGTCCTCATACCAAGGTTTCATTTTGGTGGATGGTCTTTCAAGGTCACCACCAAGTGATCTATGGAAACTCATTGCCATAGGCTACCTCCCTTGCTCCATGGTAGACCTCCTCCCTTGTTATTAAATTTGATGATCCCCACAAAGCAATGTGTGGCTAACCATTGACAGTTGAAGCATGGCCACCCATTGCCAAGAGTGTTCCATGTATTTAGGGTTGCCACCAAGTTGCATGTGGATACCCTTTGTGAGGGGAAGACTCTATGGCTTGGTGGTTGCCCTCATCCCATGTAATTGTCTTCAAGGGTCACCCCAAAGCAGTGCTTGATTGTCCACTACCAAGGAAAGCCTCAATTACTTGGTGGTGATCTTGTTTCATGATTGTCTTTGAGAGTCACTAGTAAGTGGTGCATAGCTATCCATTGCAAGGGGAAGCCTATATTTCTTGATGATGGCCATCATCTCATGTTATTTTCTTTGAGAGTCAACACTAAGCAATGTGTAGCTCCTAAGTATAAGGTAGCAGCTTGTGTCACTTGGTAGTGACTCTCTTTGGTCTTTGGTTCAGGCATGATTCCTCCATGTCACTCAAGGTACATAAGATACTAGGTTCACTAGGTAGTTCTTAGAGAGCCATATAGGATAGAAAATCACATGCAACTTGCAATACCACACTTGCACTTCCAAAGGTTGGTTCACGAAATCTTTGAGGACTAAGGAATTGACATGAGATAGAGTGTGCCTATAATTCTATCTCTTCACAAGATTTCAGAAAACTTTCTCGTGGATTTTTTTGAGGATGCATATTTTCTTCTAGTCCATGCTCATAGGGTGACAATCATGCCTAGACATTTCAATAGCTTGCACTACTTGTGACTATGATATGTGAGATTGCTAAATCCTATTGATATTTTAGACTAATGCATGTGGAAAATTCTTACCGTCTTGCATGTTCATCATTGAAGAACTAGGCCAAGAACCCCTGTTTCACATGAGAGGGATATACACTTACAAAGAGCACAAGGAGTGGCTGATAGGTCGCTTAGACCCAAATGTATCCCCAAGCCTTGATCCTTCACCCTCATTCCCATCATGTTGAGCCCCTCTAAGATGAACCCCTCCAAGTCAACTAGGACAAGCCCCACAAACCTAAGCCCCTCCTGTTTTTGCTACTTGAGACTCTCTAGACTGAGCGCTACCACTTCGAGCCCCTCTAAGTCTTGACATCAAGGCCCTCTAGAATGAGCCCCTCTAGGACAAGCCACTCCATGCTAGATCATGGCCCTCAGAGCTAAGCCCCTCTAGACAAATCCCCATCATGTTGAGCCCCTCTAGGATGAGCCCCTCCAGGACCACATGCACCAGCCCCACCACCTGAAGTCCCTCCATGCCCTCCATGAGAAGTCCCTGAAGGATCAACCCCTCCACACTGAAGCCCCCAAGTACAAGGCCCTTTTAGACAAATCCCCCCAAGGACAAGTCCCCCCATGAATGAACCCTTTCAAGCTAAGCTCTTCCAAACTAAGCCCCTCTAGGATGAGTCCCTCCAAGAGGAGCCCCTCAAGGAGGAGCCCCTTAAGGACAAGTCTCTCCATATCGAGTCCTTTAAGGACGATGTCACATGGAATACACATGCAAGTTCATGACAAGTTGCTCATCGCAGGGATGCTTTTGCAAGACGGAAGCCCTCCTTTGTGAGAATCACCTGACGAAAGAATGCTATGCAAGAAAATTAAGAAGAGTTGAAGGCAAAATATCTCTTATTAAAATTCTAGAAGCCTTGTCAAAGATATAGGAAGCCTCTTTCAAGAGTAAGATTTGATAAAGGTCTCATAACAAGATCAAGATACAAGAGGTTTCTCAAGGAGTAGAGTATCTCTAAGCACCTCTTAACAAGATACAAAGTTGTGTAAAAAGTGAAGGCTAGGTAAGATGAAGTGGAGATACAAGGAATACAATCTTCATGGATAGAAACCCTAAAACCTTTTAGTCACCTTTGAGCATGCAGAGTCAAATGGATCTAAACCATTTGTCAAAGAATGGAGTGTAATTGGAGGCACAAGAGCACAATTAGTAGCATAATGGCAATTGAAACGGGTTGGCAACCACGATATCATGGTGATGAAGAAGATGATGACATTCTTGTAGTTTGTAATCAAAGCAACTTGCCATACTTTATTCACTCATTGCCTTTCCTCTCTTTAGCACCATTGATGTCCATACTTTGTAATATTACCTTATAGATAGGTTTCTATTCTAAAAGTGCACTCTAAGTACATTGATAGTTGTCAACGATCAACATGCCTTCATGTAGACATAGGGGTATCCAAAGCCAAACACGTCGATATGTATAGGATGTTGGTGAGATTCACGGCCATCTAGTTCTTTGTGGCTTCTCCAATGAGGCACTTTGTGTTAGTGAAGATCACATACGAAGGAGTAGTGCAGTTGCTTTGGTCATTGACGATTATCATAAGTCAAGGTCATAGTCTCAATTTGAAAGAGAAGAGAAGAAGGTGGAATATGAGACTTGAATGGTAGATCGATGTCGAGGAGGATGAAGAGCTAAAAGTTCATACTCGATAGCCATCTTTTTCAGGTCGTCAACCTCGGAACGCTTGCAGCATGATTTTGCCCCACCATCTACAGTTCAAAAACGCCAACTTGTTCACCATCTTCTTGTTTATCAATGAACTGTCATCGTTGCTCTTTACCCCAGTCAAAATAATATGCGCCTTTCCTCACACTTTTATAGAAAAGTATCTGTGGCTCCCCATAAATTTACATAGAGCCAGGCTGGAGCTTTTTCCCTGGAAAAAGCTTTAGAAAAGCTTTTGTTGTCTAACGTCAATGATTACATCATTGTGCCGCCATTATTGCCTCGATAGGATGTTCATTTTTGCCACCTTCTATGCAAAAAAACATTTTTTTGAAATCTCATCACAACGATATTCGCCATGATTTCTCGAACGTCACTTCAGGTCGTCATATTGTTGATAACTATGACTATCTTCGGTGCTGACTGTATGACATCAATTAGATTGACACTGGTGATCATATTTGTGGTTGCAATGAAGTAGATTAATGCATAAAGGCTTGCTCCCCAAATCTCTTGCTCTACGTGATCTCCATAGCCACCCATACAAGACCATTGTGCTGCTTCATGATTGCTAATATCTTTGATTGCTATTCAGATTGTAAGAATATTTTCTTCTAACCATGAATGATACCCTCTGTAACTCGATCTGAAAACCTAGCCACCTTCTATCAAATTGCACTATGACTGTAGCACATTTCTTTGGATCCCTAAATCACAAGATGACAACTTTCTACATGTCAACCTGCCTTTGTAAATCAACATTGCTGTATTCTCTACTTCATCTCATCAAGCAACACCTCCTTGACTATAGAAATAGATGATATTTGTGAATCGACATGGAAATGTCAAAGGGGTTGCAAATAGTCCAGCATCTTAACTTGCCACAATGTGTACAAAACTTTCACAATCTCATTCACTATCAAGCCAAAAATCCTTTCATCATTTGATGTTGCACCCTATTGGCCGCTACGCCTAGTGTTTAACAATCCTCACTCCTAAGGCTTGACTGGCTTTGATTTATAGGTTCATCTATTTCATCATTCCTCCTTTTCAGTGCCTCCACTAGTTCTACAGGATCAAGTTCATCTGGCCCTTGGAATATAGTAGTAACTTCAATGTTTTGCTTGTGACTTCGAATAATTGTTAATGTAGCATTAGCCATGTTGCTATCCAAGTACCATTAAGAACCTCTATAAGTACACCTTCTCCATTTGTTTTAATAGTTGTATTTACAATAACTCGATTATACCAAATTGGAATTTATGTCATCTTTCTTCCTTCGCATTCTTCAAAAACTCCAATATGGTGTACACATCCTTGAAGTCTTAAAAACAAATATTCTCTTCATATGTACCTATATTTTCATGCAATGTGCCCTTAAAAAAATATGCTATGTAATAAAAATTCATGCTCAACCATTCATGATTTGAAAAATATGCAATGTCAGATGCATGCTAGGGAACCGATCAAACAATACTCCATACAAAAATTATGAATGCATTGAAGAAAATGTGCCTAGCCTATCTACATGTACTCATGTGCCATGCCAAAAGCAAACAAAAATTCACACACAATAGAGAAAAAATTCCTAATGATGCTGACTAATGAGATCAAATTCTTGGCAAAAAACTCTACCCTTAGGTTCACAATGGTGGATGAGGAGCATCACGACATTCGCCCCCTCCAAACCTGCACATCTTTTGGATGGGCCATAGCTACCCATCCTCATCACCGCCAAGCTCAATGGTGAATTCAATCTTCTCATCTTCTGCAAAATTATTTGCAATATCCACATCCTCATCTACATCATCCTACCTCAAGTCCATCATAAAACTCATCATCCAACTCAACTGCATAGGCTGCATCATCTCTTCTCTTGAACAATTTGATTCTCTTTCCTGCAATCGAAATCCACAAGGCCGTACCATCAAGCTCTGCTGCTAAGGAATACGTAGCATTGTCATGGACATGCTGCACCAAATAAGGCCGAAACCATTGTCTTGAAACCTTGCGGATGGCACTGTACTAATTGTCTAGACTCCTATCATAGACTAACACCTAATCTCCCTCCTCAATCTCTCTAGGCCTCAATCTATGTCTGCTATCAAATCAGTCTTTGCTGTGAATTCTAGCCTCCTTGAGATTTTGAATAGCTCTCTCAATATCTTCAGATTTCCTCTCCAATTGATAAATACAAAGTGCAAAAAGATCCTCTCTAGTCATCTCATCATGCTGCCATGATAAAGCACTCCAAGTGTGTGTGAAAGTCTCTGTAGGCATAACTGGTTTCTGTCCATACATCAACTTAGCTAGCATATAACCTGTGGTCACACTATGGGTGGTGCAATCAACCCATAAAGTGTAAGGCAGCAATCTAGGCCACTCTCTAACCTGTCCATTGCATGCTTTGGCCAAGGCTTTCACAATCAGGTAGATGGCCTCTTTCTCTCTTCCCATTGCCTTATGGATTGTATGTTGAAGTCAAAACAAGTTTAATGACAAGGTGAGAGAAAAATTCCCTATCCTCATCAGCATCCAACTCACCTCTATCTACTATAATTTTCCCAATGCATCCATAATTGCAAATAACATCCTCCAACAGAAACTTATAGCCACCACTGAAGTAGTATTCGTCCTTAATGCTCTTCCTTCCCCTTGATTTGTGAGATCTTCTCATGCCAAAACAACGTAGCATATCTGCCACAATCTAATAGGCATAGTAATCAAATCAAAAACCCACTTATAGTGAGTACATAGCGGGTAAGTAGGGTGAAGCTCATCTCTATGCCTCACTGAAGAAAACAATTGACATTCAGTGCATGTCTCAACGAATTGTGAGATATCTCTGTACATGCCTCTCCACTAGTAACGCTCTCTAATCTTCTCATAGGTCGCCCAAACAGCTCTATGTCATACCCAAATACTTTCATGAAACTCTCTCATGATTCACACCTGTGAAGATCTGTCACATACAACTCTCAACAGCTGTCCTCCTTGCTTCCATGGATGCTTCCAAAGTAGCCCACTCGACAAGAATAAACCATAAGCTTTTTTCCTAATATTCTTGGTCCACATCAATCGATCCATCCTACCTAGACATGGTTCTCAAATAACGAACAATTTGCAAATACTCTCCTATATACAAAGGCTCATCAAAGCTCTCCAAACTAGTTACATGACAAGTATGATCAGCATGCATTACTGAAAGATCAACATCATCAATGCATGAAAAATCCATATCATCATACCTCGCTCATGAAAGCATATTGGCCACTAGGTTTTCTTTACCTGCTATGTGCCCGAACTCAGGATTCATGGATTTTATGTACCCAATCCATCTAAGCATAGTAATGTGTGGAGTATATCAACTCATGATCATGCCTAGAAGAGGCAAACAATTAGTCTCAACCACCACAGTAGCACCAATGAAGTACTCTTTATCATTCTTGAGAGCCATGACAACTCTCATGAGCTCCCTCTTAATCTGTGGATACCTACGCTATCACTTGTTTAGGACTTTCACCCAAACTGAATAGCATACTTATTCCCATCTGCATCATCTTGGCCAATAGCCCATCCAATGCTGATAGGACTAGTATCAATAGTGACTATAATAGGTATTCCAGTCATAATCTACTTTTTGAATAGTGGGCAACAATCTCTTTAGCTCTTCTGCATAGCTCTAGTGTGTCTCATGTCCTAAGAAAAACGCTGCCCTTTCCTCAAGAGCTAGTAGAGATCATCAACAATATGAGCAAAATGAGGAATCCAAATAAGATAAAATACACAAGCTCCAAGAAACCTGCGAATCTCCAAAGTAGAAGAGCAAGTCTCCAAAATCTTCTTTATGGCATCAACCTTTGCAGAAGAAGGCCTCGTGCCATAATAACCACACATATGTCCAACAATCAAAATCTCTCTGGCTCCAAAAATAGACTTCAGCCATGATAAGGTCAAATTCACTTCCTCTAGCTTGCAAAGAATCCTCTCAACACCTTGATATGTGTGGCCACAAAGTACCTGCATCCACAATCATCTAAAGTCTCATCCTTCTCTTTCTCCAAACAACCCTTAATAGGAAGATCATAAATGAAAGGCATGGTAAGCTCTGGAATAAAATCCCATAAAACCTTGTTCATTCAATTCATCATGTGAGAAACCAAATTAGTAGCTCCCTATAGAAGAGTACAAATTCGGACAAGGCCTAAAGGTGTCCTCATCATAGTAAAATCTCTGCTCTCAAGGGCAAGCTAGAACTGGTCATAATCGGAATAAAGATGACCAATAGAGTAGATAGCATGTCTAGCAAAAGCCTCTACAAACTCATCCACAATAGGTCCTACATCAACATTCTGTATAGTGACCCTACTCACCAGTTGTAAGTCGTAAATGAATTTGAGTGTTCCATTCTTCTTAGGAATTGTGAACCATCTATTAGAATATGGAGCTGAAGATGGTTCTAGAATCCCCATCTTGATTTGCTCATTCAAAAGCTCCATCAATTTAGGCAAGTGAGCTCTAGGCATAGGAATAGGTTGTAGATTCCAAGGGAAATGCAGAATGGAAAAAATAACCATAGGTGTCACAACCCTAGTATCAACACATCCAATCTCATGCGGGAAAAAAACATAAGCTCTCCCATGTCTACTCAACATCTCCTCAAAACATCTCACCTCTATTGGAGGCAAAAAATCTTTAGTCCCAATCTTCATCTCTTTCAGTTTCTCGACTGAAAAATTGTGTCCAATACTTGTAGGATCTCGTAAAGGAGGCTGCATAACTACTCTCCTAAACATCTCGTCAATTGTCCAAAGGTAGCTGGTCTAACCTTTTTGTCAACTGTCTTATATTTTTTTGTACTTTGGCTTCTTTGCTACAACCTGCAAATTTTAGATTTTATTATAAATACCCTGGTAAACACAAATTTATCTATGTATGAATAGCACCATGTAAATCCTTTTACTGAAATATTTCAAAAAAGAACACTTTTTGCTGAGAATTCTTAGCACCCAAATTTTCTTGAAGCATGAAATCAGCAATTTCACAATACATCACTAGAGAATGGACCTGTAAGACATATGGCAACTCTTGATTTTCAGTTCTCAGCAATGTTGAAAGATCATCCATAGTATCTAAGCATGTCAGCCCATCATAGATACCATCTACCCTGTCTTCATCCTGTAAAACACATGCAAGTTTCAATTCTTTCTCTTTTCTCTTCACATACTACCTGGAAGCTCTAGGCATGTCCAAAATATGCTGAAAACACAAAGTACTTTCAATAGATACACCATAAACATCTGAGGAAAAACTGCCACTGCCAAGAGGCAAGAGCTTTCCCTTTCTCATACCATCGTCATCTTGTGAGATAGTTGTACCTAACAAAAATCTGGCTCTCTTGCTAGAAGAGGGAATCCCTCAAAGAATCATTATTCCACTGATGATTGGCATAAACATTCATGAATTGAAAAGCCCTCTTTCCATCCTTGCTTTGGATCCATGCATAGGTAGACCCATTATCCAAAACCTTAGTCTCCATCCGAGACTTAGCAACGAATGGTTGCCCCAAAATAATAGGATAGGAATAAGAGTTCTGTATAAAGAAATGATAAGTCTCATCCACATCTCTAATAGAAATCTTCAAGTTCGGACAAGTAACATACAAATCTCATGTAGTAATGTTGACTGCACGCATGCGCCAACCATGATCCACATCAACTAGCCATCTACCAGTATCACACAATCCATACACTATGATATTAATCTCAGGGCCATGATCCAAAAGAGCAACACAAGGGGTCTCCATCTCACCGAGCTTGACTACCGTCTCCGTAGTCGCACGAGTCTAGTGACTACAAGAAAAATGGCTACAAGGCACCAATCTAGGCACATCATCACTCTCTGCATACTATATAGGCTGAAGTAAAGGCTGAAGAGTCTTCTTGGATTTTATATGTAAAGCTCCATGTGCAAACTCCTCAATAATCTCCTCATCATAATCAATCTCCTCAATCTTTAAGCCATAGATAATAGCCTTAGCAAATTGCTAAAGCCTCTCGATGGATCATATTCTATGTCATCTCTTCAATAACTTGTTTTCATTTAATGATATCGATGAAAACATCATGAAACTCTATTTTTGCAAATCCCCAAGACTTCTCCAAGAGTGAGTTCAATTTTACATTTAAGAATCTGATCCTCAAGTACCTTTTTCAAGTCCATAGTCATCTCAATCTTGGAAAGCAGCTTGAATCTAGGTTACTTTTTCGGCTTCGGATCCTTTGTCTTCAAGGCTTTGAGATCTTCCTACACTTTTAACTTCTGAACATCAGCCATACTCTACTCTGGACATGAAGAAGAGGGCTGAGAAACTTGATCACTCTTCCTAGTCACCCTCTTCGAACATTTAGAGTGATCATTATCTCTTTTCCGCTTCTCCTCAACAAGCGCTTCAAATCCTTGAGATTTTACCATATAAGCATAGATGGAAAAAACATCAACTCGATCATCCCATCTAGTCCCTTTTCTGATCACATCACCTATGGCTAAAAGTTCAGATGATAAAGCTTTTCTCTTTTTCTCCTCATGAAGTGCATAGGATCATAAAGGAGATTTTTCCTTTAGCAACAACTACTCTAGCTAAAGGCCATAGGCAGTAGCTTCCCTTGCCACCTCTTGCATCACATAGGAAAAGCAGAAAAGAGATTCCAACAATTTCTTCATACCACCCTTACCGAAATTCAATTTGATTGGTTGTTCTGTATCTCCAAAACATATCATCTTGTCCTTCCAGACTACCAACTTCAACCTTCTTGCCTCTTCAAACTCTTGATAGTCCTTTTGCTCATGATCTGGACTATCACACCACATGCAATGGTGAACACGATGATTCCTAGAAGAATTTGCAGGTGTAGAAGAAGTTGGGGTTGAAACTGCAATTGGACTAAGTGACTACTGCTCCATTCTATTCATCTTGATTTGTAGGTATTTTAAGTTCTTTGAAATATCCTCCACCATATCTTCGACAGTTGGTTTTGCATATGGTCTAACAACTGTAGTAGGAATAGGCATATGCATAGACATAGGCTGAGAAATAGAAGAAGTAGTAGATGGTGCAATAGGAGAAGTAGGAGAGATTGTCGTAGGAGAAGACATCAATGGTAGTGACTGCATTCCATTCTACAAGTGAGCCTTCCATCTCCGCCTCTTTGTTAGTGTAAAAACCGCATTGACAACATCCTTCCAATCTGTCTTCAGTCGCATAGGCTGCATACGGTCCTCTAGTAGCTCTCCCAACTCATCTTGAAGTGTAGGATCATCCACTTGCAATAATAACTCCACTTTATCTAAGTTTAGAGCTCTTTGCTCTAGTGTATCCAACTAGTTGTATCACTCTTCAAACTCCCACAACAATTCAAAAGCAATAAGTCCTTTGTTAGGCTGATAAATCCACTCTCTGAATGTCTTTCGTGCAGCAACACCATAATCCTCCAAAAAATATTCATCTTTATACGCTTTCTTGAAAGCATCCCAAGTAGAGTCCTGTACAAAAAGATTTGTCACTCTAACCTGCAAAGCAAGTATGACAAGCCATAAGAAATAATTGCTCCAATTGGTTAGAACTCCAAAATTTGACTTTCAAAGGCTTTAATGTAGGCTAAAATATTCTGGCCATCAAATAATTTTTGCTCACTAACCACAGTCTTGATCGCCTTGGTCACACCATGCGTATGCTCCTGTTCTTGATGCCACATTTATTGTTGATCCAACTATTGCTAATGTAACTGCTGTTGTTGCTGCATAGATAACTACATTTGTTGATTCTGCATCATAATGGCTGAAGAGAGAGTTTTTAACAAAGTCTTCATCTCATTGGTCAAAAAGGAAGAAGCTGTCACGATAAAGAAGATGGATTATTTGAAGAGTCTCCCATCTCGATGATCAGAAGTGACACTTTCACATCAAGCTCACTAGTTGTCACACGAAATATGCACACAAGTTCATGAAAAGTTACTCATCGCAGGGACGTTTTGCAAGATGGAAGCCCGCCTTCACGAGAATCACTTGATGCAAGAACGCTATGCAAGAAAATTAAAAAGAATTGAAGTAAGGCAAAAGAACTCTTATTAAAATTCTAGAAGCCTTGTCAAAGATATAGGAAGCCTCTTTTAAGAGTAGGATCTGATAAAGGTCTCATAACAAGATCAAGATACAAGAGGTTTCTCAAGGAGTAGAGTATCTCCGATCACCTCTTAACAAGATACAAAGTTAACTAACAAGTGAAGTCCAGGTAAGACGAAGTGGAAATACAAGGAATACAATCTTCATGGATAGAAACCTTGAAAACTTTTAGACACCTTTGAGCGTGTAGAGTCAAATGGATCCGAACCATTTATCAAAGAATTGAATGTAACTGGAGGCACAAGAGCACAATAAGTAGCATGATGACAATTGAAACATGCTGGCAACCACAATAGCATGGCAATGAAGAAGATGGTGATCTTGTTGTAGTTTGTAATCAAAGCAACTTTCCATACTTCATTCACTCTTCTCCTTTCCTATCCTTAGCACCATTGATGTCCATACTTCGTAATATTACCTTATAGACAGGTTTCTCTTCTGACAGTGCACTCTAAGTACATTGATAGCCATCAACGATCAGCACACATCCATGTAGACATAGGGGTATCCAAAGCCAAACATGTCCATATGTACACGATGTTGATGAGATTCATGGCCACCTAGTTCTTTGCGGCTTCTCTGATGAGGCACTCCATGTTAGTGAAGATCACATACGAAGGGGTAGTGCGGTTGCTTTGGTCGTTGATGATGATCATAAGTTAAGGTTGTAGTCTCGATCTGAGAGATAAGAGAAGAAGGTGGAATATGAGACTTGATGGAGAGACGAATGTTGAGGAGAATGAGAAGATCAAATCTCATACTCGATAGCTAAATTTTTCAGGTTGTCACCCTCGAAACGCTTGTAGCATGATTTTTCCCTGCCATCTACCGTTGAAAATGCCAATTTGTTTGCCATCTTCTTGTTTATCAATGAACTCTTGTTGTTGCTCTTTTCCCTAGTTGGAATATTGCACACCGTTCCTCACGCTCTTATAGAAAAATCTCTGTGGCTCCTCGTAAATTTACGTTGAGCCAGGTTGGAGCTTTTTCCCCAAAAAAAGATTTAGAAAAGCTTTTGTTGTCTAATGTCAATGATTACATCGTTGTGCCATCGTACACGATGTCGCCACCTTCTATGCAAAAAAACCATTTTTTTAAAAATCCCATCACAACAATATTCACCATTATTTCGCAAACGTTGCCTCAGGTCGTCATATTGTTGATAGCTATGACTATCTTTGGTGCTGAGTGTATCATGTAACCTACGATGCTAGGCGATCGTATTTGTGGTTGCAATGAAGTAGATTAATACGTAAAGGCTTGCTCCACAAATCCCATTCTCTCTATGATCTCCATAGCCACCCACACAAGACTATTGTGTTGCTTCACTATCGCTAATATCTTTGATTGCTACTCAGATCGTAAGAATATTTTCTTCTAGCCATGAATGATACCCTGTGCAACTCAATCAGAGTATCTAGCCACCTTCTATCAAATTGCAGTATGACTGTAGCACATTACTTTGGAGGCCTAAATCACAAGATGACAACTTTCTACATGTTGACTTGCCTTTGTAAATCAACATTGTCGTATTCTCTGCTTCATCTCATCAAGCAATGGCTCCTTGACTATAGAAATAGATGATATTTGTGAACTGACATGGAAATGAAGGAGCTACAAATAGTCTAGCATTTTAACTAGTGCCACAATGTGTACAAAACTTTCACAATCTCATTTACTGTCAAGCCAAATTTCCTTTCGTCATTTGATGTTGCACCCTAATGGCCGCTACACCTAGTGATTAATAAACCTCACTCCTAAGGCTTGACTGGCTTTGATTTGTAGGTTCAACTCTTTCATCATTCCTCCTTTTCAGTGCTTCCACTAGTTCTAGAAGATCAAGTTCATCTGACCCTTGAAATATAGCAATAACTTCAATGTTTTTCTTGTGACTTCGAATAATTGCTAATGTAGCATTAGCCATGTTGCATAACTTATATCCAAGTACCATTAAGAACCTCTACAAGCACACCTTCTCCATTTGTTTTAACACTTGTATTTACAAGATACTTGATTATACCAAACTGCAATTTCCTTCATCTTTCTTCCTTTGCATTCTTCATAAACTCCAATATGGTGTACACATCCTTAAAGTCTTCAAAACGAATATTCTCTTCATATGTATTTGTATTTTCATGCAATGTGCCCTAACAAAAATATGCTATGTAACAGAACTTCGTGCCCAAGCATTCATGATTTGAAAAATATATAATGTCGGATCCATGCTATGCAACCAATCAAATGATGTACCCTACAAAAATTATGAATGCACTGAAGAAAATGTGCCTACCCTATCTACATGTGCTCGTGCGGCATGCAGAATGAAAAAAAAAAACACACAACAGATAACAAATTCCTAATGACGCTGACTAATGAGATCAAATTCCTAGCAAATAACTCAACCCTCAGGTTCACTGGTGGACACATAGCATCATGACAACAACCCCCTTCAAGCCAAGCCCCTGTAGGATAAGCCTTACCACCCACATTTTTTCCTCAACGAGTGCAAGGCCCCAACTTGTAAGAGCCCCCTGCTCTCCCTTACCTTCTTCCACCTCTCCCTCCATCTCAACTCCTTGACATCCACTCGTTCTTGATAAAGGACAAGCTCGCCCTTGATAATGAGTTCAACCTCATCCTTAATGAGTGTGCAATGGCGATGGACGAGGTAGTGTCCCTTGCCCCAACAATTGTACCCTTGAGAGGGGAGAAACAAGTTGTGGAGCTGGATGGTATTAGCATTGGAGTTCTTGCTTGCCCTAATGATAAGAAGTTGACTGACTCCATCCTTCTTGCCCTCCAATAGTAAGCATTCATTGGTTTTTTTAGGAATCTTAATCCTTGATCTTGTTGGTATATTAACTTAAGAATCTTTTTTTATACCGCTTGCTTTTGATAGCTATATAATATCACTACTAACATCAAAGATCTAGAGATCCATATATTCTCTTGACTTGCTACTATTGGGCTCTCTACAAGACAAAGATGTCTCATGGATGGATGCTTTGAGGAAGTGGAGTTACATTTGGATTGATGATGTGTGAGCTATTTTCATTTTGTACCATGAGGAGTAAATTCTTGATTAAATAAAATTTCGTGTTTGTGTACACCTAGTTCTTTAATCTTTGTTTTGGTTATTTATCTTGTTTCATGATTAAATAGGTCTCACTAGAATCTAATATTGTACAATATGAGTTAATTCATTTGTTATTTTACAAATATTTCTAACAAGGGCTACTGCACAAACGAGCTCAACAATAAGCATCTATGTCTCCCCTTTGAGATTTAGCTCTTGCTCTTTGAAGGTGTGGCCTTAAACCAACTTCACATGTGTCTCTAGGGCTAGGCACAAACTTGTGGCCTGTATGGTGGCCATTATTTTTTTCATAACCCTTTTATGTAACTTGACCACAAAGATTATGCAAGTTCCACAATAGGGCCCCTTGAGATGTCAATTGTGGATGGAGGGCATGCTTCAATGCATTTCTTCTTTTGAAGGTTATAAATAGTCTTCCAAATGTGAGTGGTTTTTATGGTGCAAGCTTGTTTTTCTAGTCGAAGCTCATAGTTTGTAATTTCTTATTTGGCAAAGGATATTGATATAGGGAGCTACTTTGAGTTTGAAGTCAAGAAATTAAAATCCAGAGTCATTTTAATTTTTTACATCTATAATTGTGAAGTGCCGCAACAAGGAGGAGGTTTTGTAAAGAGATAAGCTTGAGAGAGAGACAATGCAGAGGAGGTGCGAGTGGGAATAATAGCAGATAAGGGCTCTACAATAGTCGCAAGATGCCATATGAGGTCATGAGGTTGCCATGGAAGATGTTTATCAATGGGTTGAATTGAGAGAAGCTATAGAGAGCAAGTCGCAAGTAGTGGAGAGGGGACCATAGAGATTGGTAGTTCTTTGGTGCAATATGGGAGAAGGTATTTCAATCTCACCTTCCATTTCAATGACAACCCCAAGGACAACCTAACTGCGCTCATGGGTATTCTCATTGCCATCGCGAGTGACCTTGGTCTCGAAGATTTGGCCCCTACCCTCAAGGAGACCCTTGAACCTAGCCTTCAAGGCCTTGACATTGAAATTTCTTGGTGATTGTTTGCCACTTTATAAAAGGAAATGGAAATACAAAAAAATGGAAAGGTTCTCATATGTATTGTTAAACTTGTTCTTTACATTTATTTGCTAAGATAGTCTTTTTGGAGTACAGAAGCTCTATGAAATGTTTACCTTTCTTTTATGAAACATGCATATGTCTACAATTGGGAAAAGGCTTGTTTATTATGATTATGGTTGGGCTGATTGAAGTAGGTATCATGTGTCGTAAACCCCACGAGGGTCAGCACCAAGTGAAGGAGGCCCCTCCCTAAACCAAAGTGCCCCCACTTTGCTTGGTGTTGACTCTCGTGTAGGATAAACCCCACAAGGGTCAACACCAAGTAAAGGAGGCCCCTCCCTAGGCCAAAAGGCCCCCACTTCACTTGGTGTGGAGTCTCATATGTAATGAATGCCATATGGGTCACCAGTGATGAGCAAGAGATCAGATACCTCCTTGAGGCAACGATCCTTGTATCACTTGTTGTAACACTCCAAGTGTAGACTAGTCAAATTCACTGTCATTATTAATGAGAGTTAGCTCTAATATGATTTGCTCACGGCCCAAAGTAGATGATTACACATTGATATGAGAGAGTACTCAAACGAGACACAAGAAACCTACATGTATGAACCTCTTTATCATGTAATAAAATCACCAATAAAGATAGTTCTAGATAGAAGTATGGAATGATTTTAGAGTAAAAAAAAGTATTGAAAGCTAGAGAATGTGCTATGTAAATGCTAATTGTGATGCTTAGACTTTAGCCTATTCTACTTTATGTCTGAACAACTTCTGTTCTATTTCTATGTTGGCACTCTTGGCCTCTATCTCTCTCTATCACAGTGTCATTGTAGCAACTGTGTTGCTTTATAAGAGTGATGTTAGCTTCATTTTTTGATTGCTAAGTGTAGATGGACTTCTTAGGTGATGATGGCATGTATCTTTCTTTCACAGGCCAAGCCTTGATTTTAGGTGTATCTCCTTCAATCTTCAAGTAGATTCCTATTGTATTGTTACTCTACAAACCTCAGAGGTAGCTCTATCAGGCTACTAATGGCAACATAGATGCATAGCATTGGTTGTTATGTATTTACATATGAAGCTCTTTTCCTTTCTCTTTGGGACTTGGCAAACATGGAGGAAGTAGTTAGAGATAATGTGATGCAAATAATTCCTTTGATCATGTGAATATAAAGAAATATAAACAATGTAAGTAAGAATGCATCTTTTTATCATCAGCATAAAAGCTAAAAGGAGTAGAAAGTTGGATGTCTTGATTGGACGGGTCCTCCATTATCATAATGTGCACATTGACCCTAGCTTCATAATGATCAAAGTTCACCGTCTTCACTAGGCTCCTTACTACAAGCTTTTTTTTTGTTGCTGAAAGAATTTGAATTCACAAGCACCCTCTTTTCTTGAGACTTCAAAGGAGATGGATCAAACTTCAAAGAAGAAAGCTTCAACATATGTTTCTTTGTGGAGACAACATAAGCCTTTATGGTGGTTGAGTTGGCTATGGCCTTACCTTTCTTTGTAGAGGTAACAAAAGACTTTTTGGTGGTTACCTAGATAGCCCTTTCCATTTATAGATTTCACCTATCTCTTAGCTTTTCCCTTGGAAGATTTAGGAGAAAGAGGGGAGTCAAGGTCCACCAATATGATTTCCCTATCCAAAATTATCTCAATATACATCTCCCTTATCCAAAACCTATATGACTCAGGGTAATCTTTGTACTGAAACAAACCATACAATAGCTTAGTTGAGAACAAAAGAGAATTTTTACTTAAAAGAAAAAGATAAAAGACTTACATTCACCCCATCTATGTTCAATAACTTTGAATCCATAGTCCTACAAATATTTGAGATAACTCTCCATCCACAACTATGTACTTTACTTTATAGCAAGAACTCTTAAAGGAGAAGCTTAAAAGTTCTCTTAGAGTTAGCAATATCTTCAAAACTAGCATGCAAGTGGGTAATAACAAGTCTAACAACACTGCAAATGAAAACTTGTTAGGAAACAGTAAAAACTACTTGCAACAAATCTTAAAAAATAAGAAAAGACTATTGATAATACATTGTTTCCATGCCATTTATTCTTAAAAGAGAATTCATAAGGATGAAATCTAAAAAAAGAATATTGAAGTAGATTAGATTCCAATGACCCATGTAAAGAAAATAGTAGTTAGCAACAAATATGAAAAAAAAAACCAAAGTAACTATGTATAAGAGATTTGCCTTTCAACATATAGAAAAAATATATGTATGTATGGCACTATTTTTTTAAAAAATCATGTAATATTTGAACTACACCTTCAAAAAATATCCGTATTGAGAATTGGATCAACAATAAGTATATTCTTAGCAATTTCATTACTAAGAGAAGCAATGTATGCCATGTATATGAACAAAGCCCAAAATAAAAAAATGATGAAGGTGTACGAAAGTTTGCAAAAGTTAATAAAACCAACGACAAACCTCACCTCCAACAACAATAAACAATATAATTTGATAGATAAATATCTAATATACTCTTATCTTCTAGAGATATACTAAGGTGATTCTCTTTATCTATATCTCGAGAAACATTCACAACCATTTGGGCAATATAAGTGATTAACATATTCAATGATATGCTATGTCACTTTTCTCAACTTTGAGGGAACATTGAAGATCTCAAAGGCTTTATAATTAGTAGTGGCCAAGGGCTTCAAAAGTTTATCAAACCTATACCTAAGTATGCTCATCATACTTAAGTCCTCATTCATCAATGTGACCCTATGTGCATAGGTAGGTGCAATGTAAACATCATTTATAAAATCAATGATGAAGTCCTTTGCAGCCTTTTCTAAACAAAGTATAGCTAAAGTTTCCACTTTTTATGGAGTCCATCAATTGTGGCAACCTTAGACAGTCTATTTGAGATAACCTTGACCACTTTGATAAATGTGGCCTTTGAGATAAGATGGTTGGTTTATTTCTATACTTTCCTAATTTCTCTGGGCCACATGTACATGTAAAACCACCTTAACGTCCTTTCCTCTTGGCTAGGGCTAGTTTCCAAGGTTCCTCAACTAGCACATCTGAAGGCTCACTACGCTCTTGGAGTTTGATTGCCATTCGAAGATGCAACTTTAGCTTGAGTTTCAATGGGGACCTCTTGAGGCACTGTGGGAAGATTTACGATAGTCTAGTCAACATTTTACTTTGAAGGAATATCAAAAACTTGTGGATGTGGCTATCGGATAAGAAGATTTTTTTCAATTTGCTTGACCTATGGTTTCACAAGTAAGAAGAGCAAGATGAGGAACTTAGAAAGTTGCTAAGAGAATGGCCGCTATGGCATGAAGGAGGCAATTCATGGAGCTTTAGAAACCCTTATCATGCCATTGGGGAAGGCTTCCAAACAATTACCATCATGGCATGAGGGATGAAATTTATGGAGCCCAAGCAACCCTTATCATGTCATTGGGGAAGAGTGAGAAGTGATTGCCATTATATAATGAGGAAGGTAGTTCATGGAGCCCAAGCAACCCTTATTTGCTCATTGGGAAAGAGTGAGAAGTGATTACCTGAGTCACATGTTGTCACTAATTGTTCCATTTTCGTGGATGCTTGGACATGCTCTAAGAATACGCTTTATATGAAGGATAATATTCAGAGAATGGATGTCTTTATCCTGATTAAAAATGGTAGTACACACAATTTTATAAATAAGTCAACTATAGATAGATTGAATTGTCTTTCCACTAATTTACAACAACCCATAAGATTTCAAATAGAAAATGGTAAAGAAAAAATCAGTACTCAAATATGCCCACAGGTTCCTTTACAGCTAGCTGAAAATTATGAAGCAAAAGTAAACCTAATTATTTTAGAAATGGGACCCATATATGTTGTACTTGGATGTGATTGACTGATGACCATAGGAAAGATTAATATGGATTTCTCACAACTGTATATGGAGTTTATATTTTGTGGACATATTATCCATTTACAGGGAATCTCTAATAAATCTAATTTTCATCTTATCACTATTCAACAACTCAAGAGGGAATATAAGAGGAGGCAGTTATAGATTTTTGTCTTGCACCTAAATAAAGAGGTTGAAGGTTAGTCTAGAAATTCAGTAGATCATTCAGCTTTGAAAAGCTCGTCTTGAGGAGTGTAGAGATTTGTTTGAAGTACCTACTTCATTACATCTTAACAGAGCAATAGGTCACCCTATCGATTTGGAGCCCAACTCAAAGCCAATCAATAAGCTACCCTATATATTATTTGAGTGTAAGTGTGAAGAAGTAGCAAAGCAAATCAAGGAGCTTCTAGAAATGGGATCCATTGAACCTAGTTCTTCACCTTATTCATCTCCTATCTTGTTAGTAAAGAAGAAGACGGATCCTTTATTAGGATGTGTATTGACTATAGGGATCTAAACAAAATCACAATGAAGAATAGGTACCCAATACCTAGAGTTTATGATTTTCTTGATGAGCTCAAGGGAGCTAGATTCTTTACTAAGATTGATTTGAGGTCAAGATATCGTCAAATCTATATGCGAGAGGATGATGTAGGTAAGACTGCCTTTAGGATTGAGTATGGGTTATATCACTTTTTAGTGATACCATTTGGGCTTATTAATGCTCTATCTACCTTCTAGAGTGAGATGAACAAGATTTTGTAGTCTTTCCTCTTCCACTTTGTCATAGTCTTCTTTGATGACACATTGATATATAGCAATACTCTACATGATTATTTATCACATATGAGGTAGCCTTTTGATGTGTTGAGACATCATAGATACTTCGTTAAGAAGAAGAAGTGCTCTTTCATGTAGATTGAGGTGGAGTACTTAGGCTATATTGTCAATGAAAAAGGGATACATGTTGGCCCTAAGAAGGTGTAGTGTGTTAAAGATTGACCAATTACACCTACTATCACTATTTCACATAGAGGGTTTCTTGGTCCATCGTCATTTTATTGCAGATTCATTAAGCATGATGCAGCTATTACAGCTCCTTTGAATGAAAGGTTGAAGAAAAAAGCTTTCTTTTGGGATGATAATAGCTTCAACTAGTTAAAGAAACTCTTTATTTCAACTCCTATTCTAGTATGCTTGGATTTTTCAAAAGATTTTACCATATAGTGTGATGCCAATGCTCATGGCATAGGCTATTTTGTTACACAACCATGGAGTTATTGCCTTTAAAAGTTGTAAGCTTATAGATAATAAAATGGCTATGAGCGTTAAAGGCCAAGAGATATTCTCTATCTTACATGCGATAAAGAAGTGCAACAATTATTTATATGGCACTCGACGATTTAGAGTTCAAAGTGATCATAGGATCCTAAAGTATTTCCTCACTCAGTTTAATCTCACTCCTAAGCAGCGTAAGTGAATAGCTACCCTATAAAATTATGATTTTGACAATGTAGTAGCTGATTCTCTTTCTTACATGTAGGTATGTAAAGTTTCAGTTGTGATTGAGCTACATATAGGGCTAAAGAATTACAAGATGCCTATCTTTTGAATGATGTCACGTGCCTACCTAACAATTCCTTGGCAGCACGTTTTAGTGGTCCATCAAGGAACTATCCTAGAGAGCTTCGTCTGGCACTCCTGAGAATGCACGGGGTCTATTGTCTAGGTTTCCCAAAGTCCACCCCCTAACGAAAGGTACCGGATGTCCCCACAAGGCTCAACCTGCAAGCTCAGGGTCCTAATTTGACAACTAAGGTCTCGATGCATCAGCTAGCTCCATCAGAGGTGTCCGACAAGGGCTTCTCGTCCAACTACAGCGATCGTAGTTACCCTTGGTTCATGGAGTGCAACGCTTTTTTCCAACAATTGGTTTCAAGAAACCTTAACGGAGTTCTAGCATAGTTGCCGCACCTTTCCCCTAAGATTTTTATCAAGATTTTAAAACCTGACCCTAGGTAAGTCAATGCTCGGCTCTACCGAATTTTTTCTAATTAATTTTTTATTAAATCTCTTGAGAGAAGCTCCCAGCTTATCGGACCACCCATCCATAGGACAGATCTGTTAGGGATCTTTCCCAACCACTTTCCACAGATGGTTTTCTAATTACCTATCACATTAGGTGATGGCATATAAAAGTAGCTTTATTAATTAACCTGTTATAACAGGTTCCTTCGCGTAATTTTTAGGGCACAACACAAAGATAGAGAAAACAGTCTTTTGGTAAAACATATTTATTTACTATTTTGCAAAGTTATTTACAATGATTTTCCCCTTCTACCTACGCAAAAGATAAACCTCCATTCACCGAAAAATCCCTTCTATCTGTGCTAAAGAAAATAAACCCTCCAGATTTCCATCCCTTCAGTAGTGAAGGCAAGCTATGGAGCTCTACCTTGAGACCTACGGACCACTTATTGATCAAGCGTTTCAAGTCAAGCGGCCATGGCTACCTCTCACATAGCCAACGTGCAATGCCTACCTTACAGGTGTAGTGAGCTTACCTTGATGCTCGATCAAGTTCCCTCCTCTCTCTTGCACTTCGGTAGCTCCACGATCCTTGCGGAAAGCTCAAGCAACCTTAAGCCCTCTCCGTCAAGCTCCATCCTCCATAGCCATGTGAGAAAAGAGAGGAGAAGAGAAGATGAAGAGAGAAGATGGGGAGCTTCTTCTCTACGATCCCTCACTCTCATACACTCACTCCCTCACTCCCTCACACTCCCTCAATCCCTCACTCAAGCACAAGCAAGAAGGCAAGAAACAAGAGAAGAAGAAGAAGAAGCTTTGGCCACACACAAGAATGATCTACTCATTCACTTTTGAACTTTATATACATGCCCTACTTTTTGGGTGGTCATCCCCACTTTTTACATGGCCGGGCATTAGCCTAGGCCCTCTTTTCCTATTTCCCACTGTTCTAACTTATCCCATTCCCAACTAGTGCATCCAATTTGCACAGGAGTGAGCCTGGCACTCTTTTACAAGGATTCGGGAGCACTTTCACATTTAATGGTGCGCTTTTACTCTTTTCTTTTCTCGAGGAGACATTGAGGCCTTCTGGAGAGGTCATCATTCAAATTTTTCAGGGTTTGACTTCCATCCGGGGTGCCTTTTCTTTCCTTTGTCCCGTTCCCTTTCAGTTATCTCATTTTTCAATTTTTCTGCTCCTCTATGCTGCGGTAAACATTACCCCCTCCTAGCTGAGTGCTAGTCCCATGGCGCTGTAGTGGGGAGTAGTGGGGTCGTTGGGGTTGTTGCTAAGTGGAACTGGTGGATAGATGACCACAATCAAAAGGTGTTGTTGTGAATGAGAGGTGATGGAGTTTGATTAACAATGACCGGGAGAGATTAACCATGTAGCCGTGCATCCCATGCTGATCCAAAAGCACTTAATCAATAAGCAATCCACAAGTCTAGGGGTTTGAACATACATTTGGAGGATATGAGGTTCCAAAATCTATGCCAATGGTGGGTCCATCACTGAGTTTTCCTTCTGCTTGATTTTGACTGGCCAAAGACCGAGCCACTTTTAACCCGGTCGTCAAGCCAACTCCTAAGAGTTGTTGCACTAAACAAGTGACCTTGATAACTAATTCTTGCAATTTAGTCTAGCCTTCCTTTTTATTCGTGACACTTATTAGCGGTGGTCCAACTAATCGTCTGAACAAAGCTTATTCAATCTCATATTTCATTTCTTTAAACAGCTAGGTCTCTATGTTGGGTCCTAGAATACTAACCTAGGAAAACTACGGCTTTTCCCCATCTCTCAGGGGCAGCTCCTCATAATTTGCTCCTGCCAAACTAGTGGCGGTTTATCCAAGAAGTTTTGATGTTTGACTTTAAGAATTTTGTTTCAAAGTATAGATCCCTTGGATCTATTTGAATATCCCCATTTAAATTCCTTTTTATATTTCTCTTCTCCAACTGATTAAAATTAATTCGTTTTATTTATTTGATTAACAGCAATCATTCAAATCAAAACATCTAATGTTCTAAAAATCCATAATTTTAATTCCTTGTAACGTTTCCCAACTCCGTACTGCAATTTCGTTGTTGCTTTTTAGTGTTTAAATAATTAATTCGTTTTGTGAGTATAACGTCATTTCTTTTTTCTTCTTTACTAAATACAAATCAGGATAAAAACAGGTACTCTCTGCACTCTAACGGTAAACACATACATAGTTCATTTTAAATTCCCATATTTCCCTTTAATTTTCCAATTAGTCCTAGTGGCCCTCCACTCTTCCCTGCAATCATCAGATAATCATTTTTTTTAAATTCGAACAAAATATAGATCCTAAATATAGATGCTGAGGCTTTCTCTCATGCCATCAAAATGATTATCTTATTAAGTTTCTGATATTTGAAATTTCAATTTAAGGTTATAATTTTCTTATCATCAGCAAACATCATAAAATACTATTGTATCTCTCATTCTTACCCATCCCTGTGTTATTGAATAATACATCATGTATCGTTTTATTTCCTGAAAATAAAAACACCATGTTTAGATGAAAATGTTTCTTTCAATAGAATATATTTAAACTGTTGTTTCTTTTTGTTTTAAAGCTTACAAAACTTCATCAGCAATCAAGAATTATCTTCTCAGTTTTTCATATAAAAATCCATATTTTTATTGATAAATAACATATTTTACTCAAATGAAAACTATGATTTTTCTTTAAAAATAACACTTTTTAAATTTTTAAATATATCAAATTAAATATTATGAAAAAATTTCAGTAAATTCCTAAAAACATGATCTTTATCAAAAAAATATCATATATCATATTGGATCAACCAAAAATTTTATACAAATTCATATGTGTCAATTTTGAACCATTTTAGAGCATTTTTTACTATTTTTGATTTTTAGGAAATGATTTCAAGTGCACATAAATGCAGACAATCATTCAGCTCCCAAAGACAGGTTTCAAGGCATTTTCTAAAAATATTAATTTGAACATTTACTCATGCTATATCATTTATTTTAGATAAACAGTTTAGGCACATACTTGTAAATCCCGCGGATCATTGTCGTGTCTTTGAAGACCGTGTCCTCCTGCAGTCCAGCCAATGTCTATCTTCTAGCCAGTCGTTTTGATTGTGAGCTCATCAATTTTGTTTTGCTTCCCCACAGTTTCCCCAGATACTTCTACCAGCCTGTAGTCTCATTTTGGGTGGGTACATTGAAGCTCTGATTTGATGTTGAGGAGGAAAGCATAGCAACAGTCTTCAATGACAAGAATTGGCTTCAATTTTCTTCTCTTACTCTTGTTAATTTAAATTTTTTTATCAATTTCTTAGCTGTGTTAGTGTTTTGCAAGCCTCCTTCTCTCTCTCTTCACCATGGCATCAGAATTTCAGTGCCACCGCTGTTGTGATTGCTATAACGTTCAGTGTGTTGAACAATGTGCAAGGGAGACGAGGAACGGAGGAAGAGAGATGAGAAGAGAGACACGAGATACCGGAAGTGGAACCCCAGAAGTCATCAAGTGAGCACACATAGTTGGAATATATAGAGGGGACCAGGAATGCTATAAATAGACAAACTATATATAGCTAATAGCTAATACAATGGAGGAAGACCACGCCCTCCATGGGTAAGCTCAATCCAAAGATAGTGATTGTCAAAATTATAACCATCACGACCTCTGATTATTCTTGTCTTCGTGTACCCGGATGTAAGAATGTGAATATTTGTTGCGAAACTCTGAATCATCCAATTTGCGGACTGCATACTTCATATCCTTATAATTTGTATAATCCACTATGTCCATTGTGCCTCCTGGCTCTCGAAATACTAGCGCAAAACACACATTGCTTGCTTTTCTCATATGATCCTTGAGATCTTGCCAGGAAGCTAATGATGGCCATTTGGATACAATTACTCTGTAATCTGCGCGTCGAGAAACACCAGAGCGGCCACTGTTGTGAAGTTCAACTCCTTCCTCCACCAAGGGCATGTGCGTCTCCTCTCTCTCTTCTCCCAGTGTCGTACTCCTGTGCCATTACCCATGCTTGTGCTTCTTGTAGACTGGCATAGCAGCCCCAACAGGCCACAGTATGGAGTACTCTTCGACGGGGTTCACGCTCTTCAATCCGTGACAAGGAACCTCCTGCATGTATCTATACTCGGTATAGATGGGGTGGCCATAACGGCCACTAGGCAAGGCAACAACCACAAGACACAGAGGTCGAGAGTATTACGGCGATGGAGGTTACCACCACGATGGGGAATGGAACTGAGCATTGAATCAATGAGATGCATAAATATGGTACATCTCAATACTTGCAGACCAGTACTCTCTCTCTCCCTTTGCTGATAGCCTTCTTCCCCTCTTTTTCATCAATCGGCGCCTCCTCTCTCTTACAGACAATGGCCGTTTTTATTTTTCCTTCTCTCGTGTGCATGATGGCATCCCTTCCATTCTCTCGGCTGTTCACATCCCCCCCTCTAGCCAAATTTTCATCTTTTTCTTTGCAAAAATGTTATGGTTGAAGATTCTGTACTTTCCATCTATGGCAAAAGACCATCATTCATGCCATTTTCTTCAAAGAAAATGTGAAAGTGATTGGCATTGAGATGAACCAAGTTGTTATGGATGTAGTTACACCATATCTTTGCAACATTGCAACTTTGAATGACTTGGGCATTATAAGATTGCTAAGTTAGTAAAGATGAGTTTATTTATTGATCTTGTCCGATTGTTAAAGGGTTAAGCTTATTTTTGGTGGAATCGGTCCTCCTCGGCAATCGCAACTCCCCCTCTCTCACGCATAACTACCACACCCATATTCACCACCTCGATCTCCTCCATGACCTTGACCATAACCTAAACATTGCCCTAACAAGCAATGTAAAATCTACTAAAAATAATTGTCGAATTTTAGTGAGTTCTCTCTAGTTCTTTTAGGTTCTCTTGTCGTTATTCATATCCTTGGAAACTAAGGGGATGGTCAGACATCTTATGAGTGGGAATCCACGATGATGGATCATATTTGTGTAATGCTCTTGTACCTTTAGTGCCATCTCAATTTTCTATTGAGGGCTTTGACACAATTCTCCTTTGTTGTAACCTAGGCTCATCAAACTCAAAGGGAACTGTATAATCTTCCATGGATGACATGATTTCTAGTGGCTCTAAGGATGTGGATTGCATAAGCTCAAAGGACTTCATTTTGCAAAGTCCTACAGTCTCTAATTCTTGGTCTCCATAGCCTATGCCCTGCAAATGAGATATAAGAGATTTTCTTGTTTGTACACCGGCCAAAGGTTGAGTTTTGTACCGACATTTCCTGGCCGAACTACAAGGACACGGCCTCCAAAGACAGCAACAACAAACACCGCATCTGTAGTAAATTAAGATAAAAAGTTGGTAATAGGGTGTCACTTATATACAAATTTGCCAAAAAATTGTTGCAATAGATGGCATGTTTTTAGGTGTTGTCATTTCTCCCCCACTTAATTGCGAAGTGTCCTCATGAGCACAGCTACATCACGAACATCCAGCATCACGAACACAGCTACCATGAGCACTGCTACGCAACTTCTTCGAAGAAAAAATATACTCTCCCCCACTTAATTGTGAAGTGTCCTCACGAGCACAGCTACAAGATCTGTAAAACCACACATGGACAACTAGTAGACACTACAAAGGTAGAAAAATACTTATTGGTGTCATATTAAAACACAAACAATACAAATGTGTCAATGAAATTATATAAAAACGTGTGCAAACTAACATTCTCCTTACTCTCCTCATTAAAAGGCATAACAGAGCTTCATCCATTGCATAGAATATATCAACTAGGAAGCTGTCTAGAGCCACTAAACAACAATAATCCCTTTAAGCAATAAATTGCCACACTACTATCCTACTAGAAATATTACTTCTGAAATAGCCTCACTAATAAGATCGTTACTTAACAAAGAACCCAAACAAGGCAAGCTAATACTAGAACACCAAATAGGACTCCTAGGATTTATCTACTAACCCTCCATGTTCTATGGAACAACCAGCTAATGATCCCTTGCTTCCAAGTGTCCAAAGTTTTGCTTTTAATTTTAAGTTTTAATAGCATTCTTTTCAGTGTCAAAAGAGTATATACATTTATTCTCCTTCCAAAAGATCCCACCCCAAAGAGATGCAAGGCATCGGACGCAAGGCACCCGTCAAGGAAATCCCTACAGCCTACCAGGACCTCAGAGGCGATGGTTATCTTCTTTTGGTTTTTTTTTTTGAAACCCTGCAGTCTCAGGGCGTTTTTTTTTCTTTCTTTCTTTCCTTTTTCTTTCTTTTCTTATTTTGAAAGAATAAATATATAGACTCTTCTGAACTTATAATATTTGGATTGGATTTTAAGTAGTTTTTTTTTTTAAGATCAACTAGAAGGCTAAGAATACATCACTTAATTGAACGGTCAAACATTTCAGCTCAACAACTTTGTTCGAGGAATCTAATCTAGCGCATAATACTAGTCACTCTGCCTGGGCAAATGATAAGCAAAGAATACTCACCAGTTCAGCATCGCTCTTCCACGCTACTCCTAGTCAAAATTTCGTGGAGAGAACCTTGTTGCATAGCTACCCTACAAATCGCTAGAAAAGCGACTAAAAGATAGGGGAAAACTCTATAGGATTCTTAATCAGATATCCATACAATGGAATTCATTATGTTATACACACACATCACCCCTATTTAATCTCATCCTAGTGCTAAATCCCATCCCTTATGAGTGAACTTCAGATACACGACATTAGATATGTGTCATTCATATTTGTTTAAAATATTTACTTATATTGCTTCTATAATTACTGAGGCTATTGAAATCTCTAAGTTAGCTCAATCAATTTCTATTGTTGTATTTTGCCTTTATACCAAAGAAATATAAATAAAGAGTATAGATATGAAACAACCTGATTTGTATGTGGATATTGCAACTCCGAGAATCATCAAGAGAAGCATGCAACAGTATATAACTCAAAATCATAGTCAAATCTGCACATAAAACATACACTAGCTAGGACAATGTTAAAGGGTTAGATAAATAAATAATAAAACTTTCCCCCAGACAAAAGAATTGTCATATACTCATGTCACAATTTTGATCAACTAGTCTATCGTAATGCTTCCACTGCTTAGTTGTTTACAGTAGTAAAGTTCTCCACTTGATAACCATTCTTGCATATAGAACCGTCCATCTTGCTAACTTAAGTATCCCAAACTCCAATACTGAAAGGAATACCCTAACCGTGCGTGCAAGCTAACTACCTAACTATGTGAAGAATGAAACTAAAGTGCACTAAAACCTAAAAAAGACATGAACTCGAAAAGTTTTTTTAAGAGTTATTTTTTTTAATTTGTTTATTTTTTTAATTAAAAAATATAGAATAAAGTAGAAATCTAAAAAACTAAGAAAACAAAATGTCTAAACTAAAATCCTCAAACTCCCCAAGATCTTCTAGTGCAAATAATAACCCTAATCCGAAATCAGCATCACTATCTAAGTCAAATCTACTAACTAAACTATCAGCTATAGGATGCTCAGGAATAACCTCTAGCATAGGCACATCAAAGATCACAGATCCGCTATCAGGTGCATCGCTAAGAACCTCCATCACATCATGGAGCGGAGCCGAAGCTGCATCATCATAGTAGGGCATACATTAGGGGAGTTTTGAGGTCTCGAAAATGCCTTTTAGGATGTGGAGAGAGAGTGCTCTAGACCAATAAGAGCAAAGCCTCCGTAACGGAACTTCTAATTTAAAAAATTTTAAAAATCATTTTATAAAAATATATAAATATGATTATATTAGAAATTTATATTTTTATTATGTATTTTTAGTCTCTTATATTCGTGATTATGACATATTTTGCATTAATGGCATAGAGTCTCGGCTACTTTTATTTAATGCTGTTTCTAGATTAATGATAATGACTGATGTAATCGAAATTCAAATTGGTGAAAAGCATGGCGCTCAGTTTTTTCCCTCCTTTCTTTTATTCCTCTATTGTTTTTCCCTCCGTTATGATAGCCTAGTCCTCTGTGTGTGTGTGTGTGTGTGTGTGTGTGTGTGTGTGTGTGTGTGTGTGTGTGTGTGTGTGTGTGTGTGTGTGTGTGTGTGTGTGTGTGTGTGTGTGTGTGTGTGTGTATCTCTCTCTTCTACCATGGATACAGAAATTCGACCTTCAACAAGGCGTCCAAGCTCCCAAATCACATCCATATCAGTGTTTAACTCATTCCAAACTGATGGAAGATGGATTCCTACTATCATTAGCAAAGGTAGTTGGATCACCATGCAACAAGCAAAACGTGGAAAAAGGCAAAGACATGAGAGCTCGTTTATCTCTGCTTGGAAGGGCAGAATCCGAGATTTTAAGCTTGGAGCAAATAAGAATAGTATCAAAGAGGTACTAGTGCAACATGTGTTCATGCATAGAGAGCTGTGTTTGAAAACTAGATCTTCAAAGCTTCCAATGCATAGACCAAATTGTAAGAATTTGATTCTTAAAGTTTTTCCTTTCTTAAACATGGTTTAGGTTTTTCCATTATAATATTTGTTTGTCTTGTAGATGTCTATCCCTCTAATCTTGAGGAATGGCAACCAGTGGAATCTATTATTGATGTTATTGATGTTATACATGGTTCAATTGGAGAAGAAATGTATAGAGGTAGAAAGAAGACAGAGCTTGCAGAGAATGGAATATTCTTTTATGACCATTCTTATGTTATTCCTATGCGGTGTTGCCAATGGGGATCAATAAAACTCCTTCCTTTGCCAGATTTTTCAAGCTTTGAGTGGCCTTTGCCAAGTCCAGCTACTAGTGAGGGCTATAGATGTAAGATATTTTCTGAGATCCAGAAAGCACTAAAATCTAATATCTCAAGTAGGCTAAGCAAAGTTACTTTATTTATGCCTATTAATATATTTATTGATTTCTTCTCTAATATGGAGATAAGAATAACAAAAACCATGCTTTCAGTGAAGAGACTAACATATGATCATATCATACAATTTGTTGATGAAGGATGGGATACAAGGACAGAAGGAAAAATTATATGTAAGATAGATCAAGACTCTATAGCTTGTAAATATATGATTGCTACTCAAAATTTTATCCTTAGCTTTTACTATAGTCGATGGCATTTTGTTGGTAGTAGTCTAGTTGCTTTAGACCAGAATCTTAATGATTTTAGCAAGGATCCTATTGTGGATCTTGATATTTGGTTCAACGAGGATATTATTGCAATCTTAAATATCAGAAAATCATGTACGCTACATCAAGTGAGGATGGATTTACAAAATGAAGACATTGAATTACCATGCTCCTTTGTATTCTAACTTGACAAGAAACGAGTAAGTTTTCACATCATATTATATCTACTTAGATGTATATCAAGATCTCACTTTCTAACTAACAAACATTTGTAATTTATTTTTTTCAGATATCGAAAAGGAGAGAAAATAAAATACACTGCAATGACATTCAAGAAAAGATATCTTTACTATCAATATAAAATACATGTACAAATTTTGTAGCAGATGTCTATCTGCCATCTCTATGAGATATACAAGGGCTGAAGGGCAAATTTCTATATATGAAGGCCTACAAGGCGATATGGCAAAGCTATTTCTTTTTTGGAGAACTATCCTTTCTAGGAGTCCTTTTGCCTTTCTTTGATGTCTTGGGTATAGAAGGTGTTGAAGCTGTGGATTTGCCTTCCGTGGTTATAGGCACCGCATCTCCTTCATGGTGCAAATCCCCACCAATCTCTGTTGTTGGTTGTATACAATTGACCATCATATACTTCAAGAGCTTTGCTCTGATGTACCAAATATGCTCAGATGTATAGCAATCCTTCGAAAATTGTCACACATTTATAGAAAAAAGAGTTTTAGTTCATTATTGTTCTTACAATAAACTATATTTTTATCATCAATGGACTATTTGCAATTAATATCTATCTTAAAGTTTAGCATCTTTCATATTACCTTTACATGTTTATCATCATTAAGATAAACAAAGTTAACCATTCTTCTAGCATTTGCAATCACCCTCCATCCAAAGAATGGCTATCATCTTGATGGGGACACTGCAACCACCAACATAAAGTAAAACTATAAAGAGGACGAATGGTAGTTCATAGAATAAACTCATGTTTCAATTATTTTAATGAATAACTTACTGCAACTTGTCTATATTGCATTGTTGCAAGCAAATCAGATGGCATAGGGGGTCTTTTCTCTAGCTCTTCAATTAATCTTTTGGCACCTCTGTATATAAAATATGTTGAAATTTAGAGTACTTACAAAAAAAAGAATTGAAATATCAAGGAGCCCTTGGATAATATAACTTACAATTTAGCATTTCCATGGCTTCCTTTCATAGAGTTGATTAAAAAGCATTGCTTATCCACAAGGTCTATTGCAATCAAGCTCCAATGAGAACTAAAAGCAATCATATCTCAACAAATTAGTAGGATAAAATCTCAAAAACTCTAATAGAATATTGAATCACTTACTTTTCATTATATGGAATTATAAGCAGCTCCAAAGTATCGAAGTCAATCAAATTGAGCCAGTGCTCAATAAAACTTGCATCAAGCTCATTCCTCATAAAGAATGAGATAGATGGATCAAAAACCTCAATTTTTTGTTGTATATCCAAAGAAAACTCATGCATTATACACCTAGAAAAGGCATAGAAATAGTGAGTATAAACAAGAAAAATCTTATTGCTAAAAAAATATCAAAAAGTATAAGTAATTATGGATGGACATACCTTAGGCCAGCAAGAATAAGACTGTCATTTACTTCTCTTCTTTTATCCTTAAGAATCTGAACACATGCAGCATCAAAGGAGATAACCTCAGTTCTTTTGCCTAAGTCACCAGGTAAGAAACAAAACACACTGAATCCTTTTGGATTAGTTGCTTCAAGAAGGGTGGCTAGCTCATTTTCAAAGGACTCTAGTTGCTCTATTTCCCTTTCTTCAACCCTTTGCCTCCTATACTCTCTCCATTTATCTGCTTGTTCCTCTTTAGCCTTCTCCTCTTTTTCATGTTGCCTTGTATCCTTCTCATGGGTGACATCCTCAACCCTGACACCAGAATCATCTTTCTTTTTTCTAGCTGGGGGCACATTAAGGATATTAAATGTCTTCATATCAGTGAGGGGAATTGGCTCAAGGACCTTTGAAAATCTATATCTTAGCCTCCTAAGAATTACCATGTCCTTGTCCATGAGTGTGAGCCTATGAGCATGAGCAGCACAAATGTAGGCATCTTGGAAAAACTCAATTAGAAAATCCTCTGTGGCTTCTTATATACAATTAAGAGCTGTTCTTGTCCATCTGAAACTATCCAAACTATATATGTCACAAATTTCCCTGACAAGCCTCTGAAAAGACAACTTTGGAATTGCATTGTCAAGAGCATTTACTGCCTTCCTAATCTCCCTTAGACACCTGACATTTTGAGAAAACCTTCTCCTTGGCTTTGACTTTCTAGAGAGCTTCTGAGGCTTTGAAGACTGATGAATCTTTGATGCTAAATCCCTAGGATCAATCTTCTATTTTCTTGCTGTTGCCTTAGTCCTAGCCATCTGCCAAAAAAACATATGCTACTTCTTCTCCAGCATGTAAAGCAAAGCGCGAGTCCCAGACAAGAGTTATCTATGCTGCATGGCATTTTCTCGTATCAGCTGAATTTTTCTCGAGTTGTCTAGTGAAACGCGAGTGTCAAGCAAGGCGCCTCCTTGCAGCTGCTTCTTTTCGCGTTTCACCGGACTTGTTGTCCATTGTGTCCAGTGAAACGCGAATTTAAGCCAAGAAACCTGCTTGAAGTACCTTATTTTCGCGTTTCACCGGACAGCTCATGAATAGCATAAAAATTGACAAAACCAAGAAAAAAGACCTTTGATCCAAGGAAAGCTTTTAAGATTACTTAAAATATCCATAGAATTAGGGAGGAAAGAAACAGGCACCGAGAGCATGGAATGCTCAGATAAGTAATTATTTACAGCAGCATGGATTTCAGATAGCTCATGCAGATCACAGTAAGATTTCCTTAAATATCCACAATATTAAGGAATGCTTTCACTGTGGAAAAAATTCTTTTGTAGTGGTCATGAGCTAATAATAACATAAAGGATTAAGGAAAAATATCAAAACAATGCATTTAATGGAGCTTGTTATTGAAAAGCAAGATGCAGAAACCATACCTTCTTTTTAGCTTGTTCTTCACAATCTCAGCCTAAAGATGACAATATGCTTGAAGGTTTGCTTTGTTGGGGAAGCAGTGAAATGCTTGGAGATTGGAAGGAAATGCTTGGAGACTGGAAGGAACACCAAAAACAAAGATGGAGTAGCAATGAAATGCGATGAAAGCTGAAGGTGGTGAATTTGCATGGACTCAACGTTCTTCGCAAAGTGTTAATAACACACGTGTGACGTACTCTCGCTTATCGGAATTTTTTATTTACTTGGAAAAGGGTTATTTAACACACGTGTAACGTATTTTTGGAAAAAGAGAATGCGCACGTCTTCTGAGGAGTTTATTACGCTGTGTTAAGTCAGACACGTGTACACGTATTTTTCCATTATTACACAAACTTTTTCGTTGGAACTATCACCACATGCTTAACGGTCGATATAAAAGCATTTCAAACCCATTTCTCCGACATTGTCTTCTTCTCTGCCAAAATTTCGTCTCGACTTCCCTTCAAGGTCCTTGCATCCTATGTGGAGAGCAGTTCAACAATCTTTGATAGGTAACAATTTTTTTTATTACAAGCATTTTAACAAAATAAATTTGATTAATATAGAAAGAATGTTTTATAACACTTAAACAATTAAAGATGTTATGTGCTTTCTATGTTTCAAAAGCAGCATAGCTTTTCCAAAAATGATTATATCATCAATTTGTGTGTTTCCATAGAATTTATTTATTGTTCATGTTTCTTTTCTTCATTTGCAATTTTTGACAAGTAAAACGTGAGACAATGTCTCTGTTGATGATATTTTGCTTAGTATCGCGTTTCACCGGCCACATTTTAGAATAATTTTTGTCTTCAAGCTAGTGTCCGATGAAACGCGATTCCTTCATAGGCATTTGCCTTACACACTTGAATTTTTGCATTTCACCGGTCAACTAAAAAAATTCTCCTGTTTTGATTTTTTTGTCTTGGAAAATCAATGTTGGGGCCTCTTTCCATGATATCATCTTCTTTTATTGGATATTGGTACTTTTCTGCTTTTTTTTTTCAGGGATAAATTATTTTCTGGTCAAAATGACAAAGAGGAAGCTATCTCTGGAAGGAATGGATAAGGTGGAGATAATTGAGACATCTGATGATAGGCTCTTTGATTTTTTACACATCACTGGAAATTCTTCCAAGTTTTGCTATATCAGGGAAATTTTCAATGTTCCTTTTGATTTGAAGGAGTTATTGGAGGATCTTGATGATAAACTTAAGGAGTACAGATGTTTTTATGATAGACATGTGCAAGGTTTGTAAGTCAATGGATTTGTTCATTATAGTGATGTCATGAGAGCCACCAATACATCCAGGTCAACTTTGCTCGGCAGGTTCAACCTCATTGATGAGAAATTCAGAAAGAAAGAAACATGTTGCCCTTTCCACAGGTACCAACACCAATGCCTTCTAATCCACAAGGACGTTGGATTTATTGTGTATCTTCAGTACATGGAAAATTATTCTCCAGATATAGACCAACAGAGAAAGCTAGAGGATATTGCAAGTATGGATAAGGAGGTCGAAGAGAAGGAGGAGATGTTCCAAGAAGATGTTGAGAATCAACTTGTCCAAGGTTTTGATGTAGGTTTATTCAAGAGTGACAATATCACAATGGTGGAAGAAAAGGAGATTGAGCCAAGTGCACAGGTTGATGAAGAAGGTCCTCTTGCCTGTGTTCCAACATTTCCCACTTATCTTATGAACAAGAAGAGATATGTGTTGCTAAATGATATTCAACATCTTTTTTATCTTAGAGAAGATTATTGCTTAGCAATTCTTGCAGGTTGGGGCAAAAATGACATGAATTTTATAGGTTATGAACAAGAACCACTAGCAAGTCTTGATGTTGAGGGAGAGAATTTCCAAGATAGCTCTATAGCCTTACATATATGTATTAATCAGATCATAGAATACGAAAAGGGGGGGCTACCTACAGAAGAAGAGTTCTTGCAGGTCTAGAAGAAACTTCATATTGATGATGTAGGGTATGAAGAGAGATTGAAGTCTCCATCATATGAGAAGCCCAAGAGTTCAATAAATCTTTATGATGATAGTCTTCTTGAAGAAGATGAACACCCTAAGGTATGAAATATAATTCGAAGTTACCCATTGAGTTTATGTTAGACTTTATTATGCATTATAGATAAATATCTTATATCTTGTACTGTTGTGGTTTGTTCTATAGATTGAGATTGCAGATCTGGACAACTTTCTTGGAAGGGCCAAGGGCTCTAGGCTAATGAAGCTTGGAAAAAATCAAAGCCTTGGCCATTATATTGGAAACTTAAACAATCAAATAATTGTAATATATCATAGTAGATTGTCAAGCTCTCCAAGTCTACCAATGATGGCTTTGAGAGCTATCTCAAAGGTTATTGGATCTCAAGTTTTCAGCAGAGGTTTGGACAAGATCATTTTGGTGGAGAAGGAAGAAGCCATAAGAGTTTTTGGCTTTATGCCTGGATACAGTGGATCTAGAGCTGGATATTTTGGAGTCTTGGCTCCTATTTGCTCTCTTATGTAGGAGATAGTAAGAATTTGAAGCTTCTTCCAGGCTATCGGAAACAAGAGTTTTTGAAATACAGAGGTCTTATTGAGTGGGATGAAACAAAAGATTCCTCTAGAGGCCCTGTCGAGCTACCTGAAACCAAGGACTCCACTGAAGGCCCTGTTGAGGTGCCTGAAACTAAGGACTCTTCTGCAACACAATCAGACTAGAAGATGCCAAAGATTAAGGGTTTCTTGAAACCCATCTTTTCCCAACTCTTTGTTTGGTTTGTAACCATTCTGTAAATCTTTGCTTTGCGCAAGAATTTAAATATCTATCTTTTCTTCTTTGGGTAACAATTTGTATAGTCCTTGCTAAAGATGATGTATTGCTTGATGTGGTTGTATCTTTAAGCTTGAATTTATGCCAAATTTGTCGATAGAACCATTGAAAGACCTCTAATAAATTGTTGGCTTTGTGTCTTCCACCTCCATGTCTTGTATGTCTGAAATATTTTGTTCTTGCTTGATAATGTGATTTTTCCATACCTTGGGTTGACCAGATAGATAGAGATCCATATTGTTTAATAAAGTATGGAGCATGGTTGTATAGAATATGCTGCATAGTCAACAAATAAGGAAAGTTATTAAAAAACATTATATGAGTTCGACAATGAAGAAACAAACATATACAAACTTCTTACCATATAGTGAGTAAAGTGTTGATCACCCCAAGCTTCTGTCATCGCCTTTTTGAAAAGGTTCAATTGGTTTTTAAAGTCTTTGAGATCATCGTCATTCCATTCAGTCTTATCACAATTTAAAAAAACTTTGTCTAGCGTTTCCCAAACTTTAGCTTTTCTATTTCAAGCTTGTCCATTATCAGTGTGATCCTTAACTGCATTATGTAGGGATTTCCACTGATTAAATTTAATAGTTGAGCCACCATTTCTCGAGTTTATCTTGCCAAGTCTCCCATGAAAGCCTAGAAACCTTCTAGCCTTCACTCCACCAATAGATGGCTTTTTTGGGACACAATTACCATCCTTAGACTTTTGAAGATCTGGTTCAATAACAACATTGCCACCATGCAAACCAATTGTAGAGAGAACTTTTTCAACCTTTGTTATAGCATCTGTTCTAGTTGATAATGGCTTCAACTTCCATGCAAATCCTATGTAGAGATGAACAAGCTTTTCGATTATCCTGCAAAGTGCATGAAGTGTACAAATATGGGCATTCGCTAAAGGAATGTCCAAGACTGGTTTAAACTGTGGATCCTTATTGTGCCTAGAGGGAGCTCTATTCCAATTGCTTGAGTTTAACTCTACAACTGGTGACATGCAGTATAAGCAAGGAGATCTCGAGTTAGCTCCCTTTGATACATTATACATACATTTGAGTGTCTTTAGGTCACCAGCTATGTGCCACTCAATCCTGTAGTTCCCTAATCCTTCAACAAATAGCTCTTCTCCTGCTTGTTGCCTTTGAATAACATTAGGTATTGATGTTTGATGAAAAACCCAATATAGTATATCAAAATTCTCAGTATCTACCTCAAATGCTCCTAGCCACCAGATGTTATATTCAGATTGAACACTAAATGATGTTGAGTGATTGCAATGACTTGACGAAAGTGCTCTATTCATCAAGGTGATAGAGATTCTCTCCAATTTTTTACATTTCAGAATCTCACTTTCATCAAGTTTAATCACAAATCTAGCCACTCCCTGTGCCTCAGCTACTACTGACAAGTCATAAAATTTGATCATTAAGCATTGTAGGGTGGGCAAGTCAAGGAAAATATTGTTAAATTCATTGAATGTAACCTCCTTTTTCTTGCCCTTGAAGCTAGCCTTGATATGAAAAGGCTCACCTAGAATCTCCATCACTTTGTTATTAACTCTCTGTCTGATAGTCCTAACCACAAATGGTTTCGGAAGTATGCAATTGTGTACATGTCCTTGCTTCATATTTGATTGTAAAAGTTGGAAAAGTTGCATATAAGCATCTCGACTGATACCAATACTATCCAGTGTCTTCTGTACTAACTCAGAATCCAAAGAATGATCCTTCACAAATGACTCCAAGAATTGTTTCTTTGCCTTTTTAAATTTCTTCTTCTCCAAAATATCCTTTGAAACCACTGAAGGAAGAAGATGATAATAAAACTGAGCTGCTTTTAAAGAATCTCTTTCACTTGCATTTGGTTGTAGAAGAGATCTAAGCAAAATTAACATCACAAATCAATGCAAGTAGTTTAAATAAAGCCATATTTAAGATTTTTCAAGTGAAAAAAAATATACCTTGCTGCTTGGATTCTTTTACCCCCACAGCCTCCTCCTCCTCGTTTGAGATTCTCAATATTTTTAAGAGCTCTTTGTCGATTTCGAAGGCCTAATAAAGTTTGCTTTTGTTGATAAGCTTTGATACGCTTTTCCAATGAATGAATTTTTTGTTGACAATCCTCTAGCTTCTGCAACAACTCTATATTGTGTTTCATCAAAAGATGATTCTCTAGTCCAAGGATATCCTTTTCTGCAACAAGATTAAGTGTATAACCTAAAAATCCATTGTAGCCATCGCCAATAAACCTCATTAATGACGAGCTATTATAGAAAGGAGGAGTGCTATTTTTGCTAGGATCTTTGGGATATAGCTTTCCATCTAATCAAAGATCAATATTCTTCTTTCCTTCAAACCTCAATATATGTTTCATAGACTCTGTAACCGTGATAGATTTTGTTCTCTTTCTTATCGGTTCATACTCACTGTCCAACTCAATATGAAGATGATAGAGAGGTCTTTTATGAGAGCTACAGAGATCATTAGATGATTGATCCATAGCTGAGTTACAGAGATCATTGGGTGATTGATCCATAGCTAAGGATATGATTAGAAGCAAGAACGAAAACAAAGAAGAGACTAATAAGGAGGAGAAAAAAAGAAGAGAGAAACGATGGAGGGAGGCAATCGAGTATCCACCAAAATTCAAATTGAATATTACTTTTCACTTTAATGAGGAGAGGTAAGATCTTCATTATGACAACCTTGCCAACTTTATGGCGACCTAGATTTCTAGGTTTGACGTGACCACGAGAATATCACGACAATGACTTATTAACGAATTTTGATATTTTAACTTACCAAAATATAAACCTTTTAAAAATTCTATAAAATGATTTTATTTCGTAAATTGTTTTCTCTCTCTAGGATCTCTTACAGGGCATTTTCGAGACCTCAAAACTCCCCTAATGGAGGCCACTGGTAAAGCATCTAAAGAATGCCCCTCGGTCGCATCCATATACCAACAGATATAATCCCAACATGGACATGGAACTCTAGTCTGCAAATCATGGTAAGATGGAGTAAGGTGGTAGATAGTGGAATGATATCTCGCAAATTCTGCCTACTCTCTACCTACCCTAGACTGACCAGCGCCACGCTCAAGAGAAAAAATACTAGTATAATCATGACGTTGGTAGGTATAACCAATCATATCCTGCATGGCAGTGGTACCATAACGTCGAAAGTATGTGTGACACTGCCAACAAAAGAGCTGAGTACGCACAAATAAATGCCGCTGACAAGACCTACAACCAAATGGTGGATGGTACTGTAAACAAAAAATAATCACAAAAGAAGAACCACAACAGGTCTCTCCCCTCCGTGCATATAAAAACCTATCATGCGTCTGAAAACGTGGAATATCGTAAGGCTCGGCATGAATAGGATCAGAACTATCAGCATCAAGACGAGGGTAAAGTGCATCCATCCACAAAAAATCCATACCTGCATCCCATTTAAAAACCCCCAAGAAAGAAAAGAAATCCAAAGATAGATTAGTCAAGATATTATTTTAACTACTAACCTAACTATACCTAACTATCCTAAGTCACAAAATGTTTAAGGTGTAGGCCATTGACCCTAAATATCTCATTTTCAGCATTAATATCCTGCACATCAAGAGAACCATTATCATAAACCTGAACAACCTTAAAAGGTCCTAACCAGCGAATTTTAAGCTTCCCAAGAAACTTATAATAACGACTATCATAAAGTAAAACTAAATCATCTTCTTTAAACTCCCGTACTTTAATATTCTGGTCATGCCATGCTTTGCGATGTTTTTGCATTGCTTCTAAACTTTGTAGAGCTAATAATCTCTCTTCATCCAACTTTACCAATTGTAAAACCTGTTGTTTCAAAGATTCAACCTCACCTAGTCGTAATGATAGAGCTACTCGTAAAGTGGGTAACTCTTGCTCAACAGGGAATATAGCATTGGTTCCATAAACTAAATTAAAGGGTGTATTTTGCACTGTCACCTTATAAGTAGTTCTATAGATCCATAAGGCTTCATATAAACGTTCATCCCAATCTCGCCTGTGAGAAGCAACCGTTTTAGTTAAAATTCCACAAATAATGCGATTGGTTACTTCAACCTGACTGTTAGCTCTAGGATAACAAGGCGTTGATTTGTGATGCTTAATTTTGTAGATTTCCATTAGCTCACTGATAAGACCATTCAAGAAATGGGAACCTCGGTCACTTACTAATTCTAGTGGGCAACCAAAACGTGTAATAATATTCTCATACATAAACTTAGCCATGTCAGTGGCTTTATCTGTCTTCAGTGCTTTCGCTTCCACCCACTTTGTAATATAGTCAGTACAGACCAAAATATAATGATTTGATCGATATCTCGTAGGTGGATCAATTGGGCCCACAAAATCAATTCTCCACTTCTCAAAAGGTGCTAAGGCTAATATCGGTGTCAAAGGCATTGCAAAAATCTTAGAAGGACGACCAGCCCTTTGACATACATCACATTTTCGGCAATAATAATAAGCATCTTTAAATAGGGTAGGCCACCAATAACCAACTAATAGAACTTTCCTTGCAGTCAATTCACCGACAAAATGATCACCACACGGCTCATCATGCAATGCCTTAAGAACCACTGGGACTTCATCTTCCCTTACACATCGTCGATAGATACCCTCGCGTGGAAAAAATTTATAAAGGTAACCCCCTAATAATCCATAGGAGCATGCTTGCATTAATATCTGACGTTTCCGACGCTTATCAGCACCAGGTGGATATCGAGCAGTACCCAAAAAAATTGCAATATCAGCATACCATGGAACTTGTGTCTCCACAATAAAAAGTGATGCATCTGGCAAATCATCTTCCACACCTTCCTCCTTGTCTGATGTTAATAATCGTGATAGATGATCTACTAAGACATGAGCTCTACCAGGACGAGTAACTATTTGAAAATCAAATTCTTGGAATAACAACATCCAACAAATCACACGTCCTGAAAGTTCTACTTTATTAAGCAAATACTTTAACGCCTCATGATCAACATATATGGTAAATTTATTCCCTAATAAATAATGACGAAATTTTTCGACCGCAAATACCATTGATAGGCATTCTTTCTCAGTGGTGGTATAATTCCTTTCTGCATCACTTAAATTCTGACTCGCATAATAAATTGGATGATCCACCTTATTATCATCTGCTTGGCACAAAACAGCCCCTACAGCATACATAGATGCATCGGCATGAATATGGAATTCTTTTGTCCAATCTGGGGGTGCTAATACTGGTCCTTCAATTAACTTCTGTTTAAGAAATTCAAATGCTTTCTGGCAGACATCATCCCAAGTAAAAGGAGTATCCTTTCGTAGCAGATTTGTCAAAGGTGATGCCACCTTTGCAAAATCTGAAATAAATCTTCGATAATAATTTAGATGCCCTAAAAAACCACGCAATTGCTTAAGATTTGTTAGAGGTGGAAGTGCAGAAATCTTTGCAATTTTAGCTGGATCCATAGCAATGCCCTCCTTAGAAACGATATGCCCCAATAAGGTTCCTTTTGGCACTCCAAAAACACATTTATCAGGGTTCAAGGAGATACCTACGTCATCACTATGCTCAAACACTTGCGTTAGTAGCTCAGGCATTTCTTTTGCCGTCCCATAGACACAAAAGTCATCAAGAAAGACTTCTATCCATTGACGCAGAAAATCTTGATAGACTTAAATGCCAAGAAAATCTTGATAGACTCTGTAAAATCTGTAACTCCCCATTATTGAATTTAGACTTCTGTTCTTCTAAATAAAATTCTAAAAGTGAGATCTCATCTAGATATCGCCTTTCTCTAAATTGAAACTCTGCCTTTTCCTTTTGCAACTCAGTAATCTTCTTCATTGCTTCATTTACAGCAGTTAACACTGCCTCACGCTCTACTTCCAATGCCTCGTTCAATTCTCTAATAATCCTAACGTAATTACCATGATGTTCACGAGAAGTCTGTGAAAACCTATTAAAAGCCGAAGATGAATCATCCTCATCCTCACGAGATAGAGGTCTTTGTAAGGGTTTGCACCCATGCCCACTTCTCCTTTCTCTTTCCTTTCTTTCTAGTTGGTAATAATAAATCCTTTTGGCTCTATCTAGCAGTTGTCCAAATCCAAAGGGTAAAGCATTTTCCCCATAAGGAAGAGCGGCTAAAATCCTACTCTCAGGCATACTATTATTATTATCAATAACATCATCTTCTTCCATACTTTCTGAAGAGGTTATTGAGATGTTAGCCACATCAAATGTCATTAACTCAGGCATCTCTTCCTCCTCTAATTCATCCATAGAAACCTCTTCTGACCTGCTGTATGCAAAAAATGCATTTTCTTGATTATTCTCTTTTTGATCCGTGGATAACTGAAAACGTGTTTCAAGCGAATCATCAAAGTATTCTGCTTCCTCTGCAAAAAGCATTAAGCAGTCTAGGGTTGTATCTTCGGATGTAGATAACCAATGGGTAATATCACTATCTAAATCGTTGTCAGATAAAAACGTTATAGCATATTCACCAATACCCATCTGTTCTACCTTCTGAGGCTGATGTACTATGTTGACCTCTACTTTCTCTACTCCTGTTGGGTGTTGTGTTTTAAATAACTAGGCGTAAGGCCCTTCATGATCAGTCCTCTCCATTTCTGAATCATAAAACTCACTGTTGGATCTCTCATCCATTTCACTAACTGCCTCATCTCCCGACTCTTTCAAAAACCCTTTTGAAATAACTTGTATTTTAACCCTATCATTTCTAGGACCAATCACAATTGAACCTTTATACTAGTCTTGAATGCATCTCGCTTGGTATAACCAGGGTCTTCCCAGCAGTACAGAATATGATGAAATATTTGTCTGCAAACGAACGATCAAATAGTTCACATGAAATTGTAATCCAGCTACTATAGATTTCACATTTTGCAGTAACCCCAAAGGAGTTACCTTTCTCTGATCAGCCACCCGTAACCCTAATTCTTGCATTGCCTGTTCTGTCATCAAATTAACTACTGAGCCACCATCCAACTGCACTTCATGTAGCAAGTGGCCATTAATAGTAGTTTCGATGAGACTGGAGCTCTTGGATCCACAAAAAAAATCTACTATTTTTACATCCTTAGTTGTTTTTCTCTTAGAAGAATTTTCACTTACTTTGGAAGCATTAATCTCAATCCTCTTCCTTCAATGCCGAACTAATTTACGATAAAGTTGCTTCCGACAAACAGGCGTTATTTCTAGCAATTGCCGAAGGTTAATAGTCAATGATATTTCTTCTAATGCAGCCCAAAGATCATAGGTCTTATTTCCTACTTCCGATTGCTCTTTACTTCCTTCCTTAGGAGGAATCAATCTTTCAGGAAAAGGAGCTACTCCTACTTGAGTCTTAGGATTTGCTAAAGGCACCGGTAATAACAGGTGGTCAGAGGAATGCTATGGAGAATCTGATTCAGGTAGTTCTATATTAGGGTCTATGTCCTTAGACTTATCCTTCACTGCTCCGTTTAATTGTGGACTCTCTTCCTCTAGACCTTGCTCCTTTTGTTGTTGCTTTTGTGCCCTAGTAATGACACCAATCATAGGGTCAGCCTTAAAGGTCACTTTACGAGGTATAAATTTTAGCTTAACTCTAGTATCTTTCCGTATTGTTTCTACTTCAACTAAATTTATAGGAGACGTTGAAGGTTCATTAAAGGCTTGTTTACCTTTGTCAGTAATTTTGTTATCCTCTCTTTTAGGGCGATTCTCCTCATAATGTCCTTCACCACTGCACTTCCTGCAAAGAGGAGTATAGTCTTGATTTTTACGTGCATTTGGACAATACGGAGCTATGTGACCTTCTTGTTGACAACGATAACAAATTACTGGTCCCGTAGGCCGCTGTTGTCCACCCTGCCCCATTCGATTACGAAAATTTCCATTGTTTCTTCTAAAATGAGAATTTCTCCCTCGATTGGTATCACTATTATAATTGTTTCGGGGTACTGGAGGTCTACCCTGAGTTGGCAATCCTCGTGGCCTAAAAGGTTGATTGGGTGGTCCAATCTCATAAGTTGTATTATTACGATCCATATAATTATAATTCGTTTGCATTGAACGAGCTTGTTGTTGTTCTTGCCCTATCTTATGCCAGCAATTGGTATCCAAATGCCCTGTTTTAAGGCAAAAAGTACAGAACGGTGGATGATCAGGTATTAATCTTGAAGGTGTCGGACACTCTGTAGCCACATGGCCGTAACCATGACACTTACCACACCATATATTTGATCTAGGTGGGTTCAAAGTTGAATTTCCCGATGATTGTTGTGCACTTGGACCTTGTGTTGTTATCGAATAAATTTCCTTCAAAGGTGCTTGTACTGCACTCATAATTTCCTCCTTCAATTTTCCTAGGGATTTCGCAATAATATCTGCTACTTTTGCTTCATCAAGAGGAGATTGAGGTTGCAGCATAGAAGGCATTCCTGTTTGCATCATATAGGCTGGGATCGAAGTGTACGGATTTAAAGGTACACTTCACACATTTGAATTTGCAGTTACCGATGGATTTAAAGGCACGGTCACATAAGACACGTTCTTAGGTACCCCGCCTGAAGTGCTAGCAAGGTATTCCATCCGAGGTTCCTTGAAGAGATCTCTTCATCGTTGTTGACTAAGCTGCACTTCTTCCCACTATCTAGCATGCGTTTTAACATCTGCCAGTGTAGCTGGTCGTTGTAAACGAACATGCTGATGAACTTCAGGATTTAGCCCATCAATAAACTTACGTTTTTGCATGGGATCATCAGGAGTAGGATTCATCTTGCGAATGATTGTCTCCATACGCTCAATGTAATGTTCAACTCTTTCATTTGCTCCTTGAGATAAATAATCTAATTGAAGAGCCAATCTATCTTGAAAACCTTGTCGCCTAAATTTTTCGAGAAAAGCCCTTGATAAGGCAGCATAGGTTTCTTTATATTGAGTATCCAGGTTCCCATACCACCTCGTTGCTTCATCTTTTAATGTTGCAGGGAAGATATGAAGCTTTTGGTCGCCGTCTATTATCTCATTGGCGACACAAGTAACCTCAAATCGTTGCGAATGGGCATCGGGATCTTCGTCCCACAGTCCCCCGAATTGCATAAAGTCAGCTAATCTGACTGGGTTTCGAGCCATTGTTTCCCTAAATAGTGTTCCTAGTCCAAAATCTGGAGTAGAGTCAGACCAAACGGGTTCCTTGGATTCTCTGAATAAGGATCTTAATCCAAAGTCATATACGGCTCTTGATTGCTCTCTTTGATGGGGAATACGAAATAAAGAACGTAATCCCAAATCTGTCACTCTATCTATCCACAAGGGTTCTTTTGGTGCTTTAAATAAGTAGTTTAACCCAAAAATAGATTCTAAATTCGAACTAAATGTAGATTTGTTACTCCCTATAGTGGCATTAGCTTCAGTTTCCACGCTCTCACTTTGCGTACTCTTTACCTCAGTAGGACTATCAGTGCTTGAAACCACTCGATCCCACTGGTATGAAGCTGCTTCACTTTCCTTTGATGGTGTTTTATCAAATGATATGTTAGGCTCTAAGGATTCTACATTTGAGTTAGACACAGCGTCTATCCCCAAGTTCAGTAATGCGTTGACCCTCTCAAGCCTTTCTAATAACCAAGCCTCATGTCGCGCCGCTCCTTCTCTAGCTCGCTGATCTCTGGCCTCGTTTTGCTGCCTCCGTCTTTCTGAATTCATCCACGATTACTAAACTAGCTCTTACTGTCATACTCAGAAATTACACACGTTTTATTTGAAGCTATAAAATTAGGTTTTCGCTTATATGCGCGCTTAGAAGGTTCAAAATAGTTGGCAACTCTGGGTCTATTTCCCCATAAGGCAACTTTTCTTCTTGCTCGAGGATTAAGCCTAAGATTTTAGCAACCTCTCTAACGTCTTTTAAGACCTCTGGATACACGTATCCAAGGCAGCATATCATCCTAGACCACTCTTCTAAAGGGTCCGGTAAGAGCTACGATAATACCAATCGAAGTGGTACGATACACTAATTGTATTTATCTCTACTGCGTCTATTAGCCCAAAGTGTGTTGCTAGTAGAACTATGGTTTGTGCACAATCGTTATAAACCCAACTCCAAGAGGATAATTGCTCTACGTCCACAGTTAATTTAGGGCCAAAATATTCGCCTCCCTCTACTAACTCTGTATCTCTCGCCCAATCTAGCACTCTTCTTTGGCACTCTTGGGGAAAATTAGGAAAGTAGTCCCTTAGAAAAGAGACTGCGTATTCACTCACATAAATAACACCTAGGATTTAAATACCCTAGGAAAATTGAGCACCCGTTCGAGCGCACGTGGCTCCTGACAAACGCACCAAAAAATGACTGGCCAAAGACCGAGCCACTTTTAACCCGGTTGTCAAGCCAACTCCTAAGAGTTGTTGCACTAAACAGGTGATCTTGATAACTAATTCTTGCAATTTAGTCTAGCCTTCCTTTTTATTCGTGACACTTATTAGCGGTGGTCCAACTAATCGTGTGAACAAAGCTTATTCAATCTCATATTTCATTTCTTTAAACAGCTAGGTCTCTATGTTGGGTCCTAGAATACTAACCTAGGAAAACTACGGCTTTGCCCCATCTCTCAGGGGCAGCTCCTCATAATTTGCTCCTCCCAAACTAGTGGCGGTTTATCTAGGAAGTTTTGATGTTTGACTTTAAGAATTTTGTTTCAAAGTATAGATCCCTTGGATCTATTTGAATATCCCCATTTAAATTCCTTTTTATATTTCTCTTCTCCAACTGATTAAAATTAATTCGTTTTATTTATTTGATTAACAGCAATCATTCAAATCAAAACATCTAATGTTCTAAAAATCCATAATTTTAATTCCTTGTAACGTTTTCCAACTCCGTACTACAATTTCGTTGTTGCTTTTTAGTGTTTAAATAATTAATTCGTTTTGTAAGTATAACGTCATTTCTTTTTTCTTCTTTACTAAATACAAATCAGGATAAAAACAGGTACTCTCTGCACTCTAACGGTAAACACATACATAGTTCATTTTAAATTCCCATATTTCCCTTTAATTTTTCAATTAGTCGTAGTGGCCCTCCACTCTTCCCTGCAATCATCAGATAATCATTTTTTTTAAATTCGAACAAAATATAGATCCTAAATATAGATGCTGAGGCTTTCTCTCATGCCATCAAAATGATTATCTTATTAAGTTTCTGATATTTGAAATTTCAATTTAAGTTTATAATTTTCTTATCATCAGCAAACATCATAAAATACTATTGTATCTCTCATTCTTACCCATCCCTGTGTTATTGAATAATACATCATGTATCGTTTTATTTCCTGAAAATAAAAACACCATGTTTAGATGAAAATGTTTCTTTCAGTAGAATATATATTTAAACTGTTGTTTCTTTTTGTTTTAAAGCTTACAAAACTTCATCAGCAATCAAGAATTATCTTCTCAGCTTTTCATGTAAAAATCCATATTTTTATTGATAAATAACATATTTTACTCAAATGAAAACTATGATTTTTCTTTAAAAATAACACTTTTTACATTTTTAAATATATCAAATTAAATATTATGAAAAAATTTCAGTAAATTTCTAAAAACATGATCTTTATCAAAAAAATATCATAGGTCATAATTGGATCAACCAAAAATTTTATACAAATTCATATGTGTCAATTTTGAACCATTTTAGAGCATTTTTTACTATTTTTGATTTTTAGGAAATGATTTCAAGTACACATAAATGTAGAAAATCCTTCAGCTCCGAAAGACAGGTTTCAAGGCATTTTCTAAAAATATTAATCTGAGCATTTACTCATGCTATATCATTTATTTTAGATAAACAGTTTAGGCACATACTTGTAAATCCCGCAGGTCGTTGTCGTGTCTTTGAAGACCGTGGCCTCCTGCAGTCCAGCCAATGTCTATCTTCTAGCCAGTCATTTTGATTGTGAGCTCATCGATTTTGTTTTGCTTCCCCACAGTTCCCCCAGATGCTCCTACCAGCCTGTAGTCTCATTTTGGGTGGGTACATTGAAGCTGTGATTTGATGTTGAGGAGGAAAGCATAGCGACAATCTTCAATGACAAGAATTGGCTTCAATTTTCTTCTCTCACTCTTGTTAATTTAATTTTTTTATCAATTTCTTGGATGTGTTAGTGTTTTGCAAGCCTCCTTCTCTCTCTCTTCACCATGGCATCAGAATTTCAGTGCAGCCGTTGTTGTGATTGCTATAACGTTCAGTAGATGGAGGCAGCCCACACCCTCCATGGGTAAGCTCAACCCGAAGATAGTGATTATCAAAATTATAACCATCACAACCTCTGACTATTCTTGTCTTCGCATACCCGAATGTAAGAATGTGAATATCTGTTGCGAAACTCTGAATCATCCAATTTGCGGACTGCATACTTCATATCCTTATAATTTGTATAATCCACTATACCCATTGTGCCTCCTGCCTCTCAAAATACTAGCGCAAAACGCACATTGCTTGCTTTCCTCATATGATCCTTGAGATCTTGCCAAGAAGCTGATGATGGCCATTTGGATACAATTACTCTGTAATCTGCGTGTCGAGAAACACCAGACCGGCCACTGTTGTGAAGGTTAACTCCTTCCTCCACCAGGGGCATGTGCGTCTCCTCTCTCTCTTCTCCTAGTGTCGTACTCCTGCGCCATTACCCATGCTTGTGCTTCTTGTAGACTGGCATAGCAGCCCCAACAGGCCACAGTATGGAGTACTCTTCGACGGGGTTCACGCTCTTCAATCCGTGACAAGGAACCTCCTGCATGTATCTATACTCGGTATAGATGGGGTGGCCATAACGGTCACTAGGCAAGGCAACAACCACAAGACACAAAGGTCGAGAGTATTACGACGATGGAGGTTACCACCACGATGGGGAATGGAGCTGAGCATTGAATCAATGAGATGCATAAATATGGTACATCTCAATACTTGCAGACCAGTACTTTCTCTCTCTCCCTTCGCTGATAGCCTTCTTCCCCTCTTTTTCATCAATCGGCGCCTCCTCTCTCCTACAGACAATGGCCCTTTTTTTTTTCCTTCTCTCGTGCGCATGATGGCATCCCTTCTGTTCTCTCGGCCGTTGGCATCCCCCCTCTAGCCAAATTTTCATCTTTTTCTTTGCAAAAATGTTATGGTTGAAGATTCTGTACTTTCCATCTATGGCAAAAGACCATCATTCACGCCATTTTCTTCAAAGAAAATGTGAAAGTGATTGGCATTGAGATGAACCAAGTTGTTATGGATGTAGTTACACCATATCTTTGCAACATTGCAACTTTGAATGACTTGGGCATTATAAGATTGCTAAGTTAGTAAAGATGAGTTTATTTATTGATCTTGTCCGATTGTTAAAGGGTTAAGCTTATTTTTTGTGGAATCGGTCCTCCTCGGCAATCGCAACTCCCCCTCTCTCACGCATAACTACCACACCCATATTCATCACCTCGATCTCCTCCATGACCTTGACCACAACCTAAACATTGCCCTAAGAAGCAATGTAAAATCTATTAAAAATAATTGTCGAATTTTAGTGAGTTCTCTCTAGTTCTTTTAGGTTCTCTTGAAGTTATTCATATCCTTGGAAACTAAGGGGATGGTCAGACATCTTATGAGTGGGAATCCACAATGATGGATCATCTTTGTGTAATGCTCTTGTACCTTTAGTGCCATCTCAATTTTCTACTGAGGGCTTTGACACAATTCTCCTTTGTTGTAACCTAGGCTCATCAAACTCAAAGGGAACTGCATAATCTTCCATGGATGACATGATTTCTAGTGGCTCTAAGGATGTGGATTGCATAAGCTCAAAGGACTTCATTTTGCAAAGTCCTACAGTCTCTAATTCTTGGTCTCCATAGCCTATGCCTTGCAAATGAGATATAAGAGCTTTTCTTGTTTGTACACCAGCCAAAGGTTGAGTTTTGTACCGACATTTCCTGGCCGAACTACAAGGACACGGCCTCCAAAGACAGCAACAACGAACACTGCATTTGTAGTAAATTAAGATAAAAATTTGGTAATAGGGTGTCACTTATATACAAATTTGCCAAAAAATTGTTGCAATAGATGGCATGTTTATAGGTGTTGTCAGATTTAGTTCAGTCATGGTAGCCATCAACAGGCATACGGTTGGCTACATCAAGCATGTTGGTCCATCCAACCATCGGAGTATACAAAAGCTCCTGAAGCTGTTGTAGTGGTGTCCTGTCTGACTCAAGGAAAATTTCATGGTCATTAGCGAATGTCGTGGATGATCTTCTTTAGCTGGGTAGCCATTCACTGAGTCACGATCATAGCCTGCAAGAGAAAGTTGTGCACTCCCTAGGGGGTGTGTCTGTCTCACGAAGTGGTGTAAGTGCATGTGTAGTGGAACTAGGAGATGGGTCTAACCTTGGGTAAGCCCTTGGTAATGTCCCACACTTGAGGACCCAATTTGTGTGTTGTTGGAGGTGCAGTGCAAAACTTAGGGTGACAGGTCTGGAAGTCCTGCCCTTGATGTGCCCTAAGCGTGAAGTGGGGGAGGGGCTAGGTGTAAACCCTAGGTGTAGTGAGTGAAGTGAGCCCTTGTGTTTTTTTAATTTTTTTTTCTTTTTCTTCTCTTTTTTTTTTTTGAAGAATTGCATACAAGGAAGATGTCCTGGCTAATGCCTATCACCTTCAGCTGGATTACGAGGCGGTGGCAAGCATTGGGATAGGAATGCGCGACTTTGTAGATATTCTTTAATACTGGCCCGGGCCTTCAGAGATGTGGATGACAAGAAAGGATGATTACACCTCGTGAAGTGGGTATCACTCATATCCTCTAAGATGTCTAGGCAAAAGGAGGGAAGCAGGGTTGCCCTCATCATTAGTCTAGTCATGGCTCTACTATATATCCTCTAAGATTTCTAGGAAAAAGGAGGGAAGTAGGGTTGCCCTCATCATTAGTCTAGTCATGGCTCTACTATATATCCCTAGGTTGATGTCAAAAAAGAGTGGAGGGAGGTGGGCTTCCTCAGCTGTGGGTATCTGCATTAGTAGGAATTTGATAAGCCTAAGATAATTACAAGTAGTTAAGAAGGTTGAATCTGGGCAAGAAGAAAAATCTGCGAGGAAGGGATTGATAGTAGATGGGAGGAGATTCTCTAACCTAAAGACTAGGCATTCCTCGGGGCTCCGGGTATTAACATTATATATCTTGGGAAAGTCAAAATCCCCATGAATATTTTCGATCATAGTCAACTCCATGCCTATGGGGGTAGGGCATGTAGATGGGGTCATTGCATTCTTTAGGGAGCGAGCTGCAGAAGGCGGTCCAGGCATCAAATTGGTATCCCAAATCTTCCTCCGCCACTTCGGCTGTGCCTCATAGCCTTGGACGGTTTTGGGAACCCTGTTTACCTTGTTTTGCCAATATCTTCAGGATCTTGTCTCCATCTATTTATTATGAGGCTTCTTTCCTCTATCCACCTGTTTGCAAGATCATTAGCCAGATCCTTGATCTTGGCTAGAATACCTAGAGGCAAAGCACAGTCTAGAGAGCCTGGATAAGCAAATGAAAGTTCAAATGGCCTCGTCTAGAACTCCTATTGATGCCATATGACCAATTCCTAAGGCCAATCGATAGGATGGGGATCCCCCTGTAGTGGCACAAGCTCTTCAGGGAATTGTCTTCATAGTGATCCTGCTCTATGTTGAGCTTCCTCAGCTAGTTCTTGTCTTCTTCTTCTGGCTGCCACAATGCGCTCGTGCATATGGGCATCTCCGGGATCTTCAGGCGGGAGGTCTGGTAGAGGCAGACTGGGAATTGTTTGTTGCTCTTCTTCAGCATCATGCTCAAAGTCCAGACCCTCTTCGACATTCTGCTTGACAACAACTGATGGAACCGCTTGTGGTGGTGGTGGTGGTTGCTCATGCTCTTCAAACCCAAGTTCCTTAAGCTCAATAGTGGAGAGGCTGGCATGGCGTTGTTGAGATATCAAGCTCCACTCGTGATATGCCAGGGTGACCGTTGTGCATTTATGTCACCGACGTGTCAGTTGCAGATGCGGTTGGTACACTGCCCATGAATAATAGCTACATGACAGCTATCCTTATCTACTCTAGTTCGTGGCTCAGTTAGTATGCCACCTTAGTTAGTTGAGTTTGGTTTGAGACCCATATATAGGGTTCTTCTATTTCTTTGTATGAGACTTCTTTTGGCTTACACAACTAAGAAGAGGAAAACTGTTTTTAGCCTCCACCCTTGTGTGTATTCCCCCATTGTGCAAGCAAGAAAGCTACAAGTGAGACTCCTTCCTTCTCTCCCACAATCTTGACATGGTATCAGAGCCTTGTTCGTGGTAAGGAGCTCAAGAAAGCAAGCCAAGCTCGCGGTGTTCTGGTAAGAGGAGCAGTGTTGCTTTCATTTCTTGTTTTGGGAGCAGATCTCTGCAGGCAGCACAGCCAAAAATTGCAAGAGTGCATTGTCTCAGGTTGAGATGCCCTTCATGGTGAAGCAAGAGGGCAGTATATGCTACGAGAGAAGGCTTTAGCCCCTGGCGACCCCGTTTTTTTGATTTGAGGCCATTTTGGGGCCTGTTTTGGAGGCGGAAGTTTTCTGCACGCACTCAGGAAAACGCCTAGTTTTATGCTGTGCGACCACTATTCTACAGGTCGGTGAAAAGTTACCACAAAAATTGCATCGTATGCTTGTGTGTAGAGACATTGGGAGTTACAGAATCATCCTTGGTTCCTGTTTATGCAAAATCGTCACTAGGAAGTGACTGTGTGGTCAAATACCACTTTCGCCAGTTTTGCAGATTTGCCCTTGTGAGGGTGAAGCTGTGTTTTTTGCAGTGACAGAATTTTTTGCAGTGTTCTGTAATGGCGTCTGATTCTCTTTCACAGATTGTAACTGAAATGCTTGACAAGAACAACTTCCAAGCATGGAAGTTTAGAATGACGAATTTCCTTATGGGAAAAGGATATTGGGAATTTGTTGCAAGAAATGAAGAAGAACCAGTTCTTCCTGATGTTTCCAGTCAACAGCAAATGCAGGCATTCAAAGCATGGCATGAGAGAGATAGGAAAGTTATATACTGGCTGTCTATCAGTATTTCAGACTCTATGATTGTGCATATACAGGATGCAAGTACGCCAAAGGAGGCATGGGATACTTTGTCAAAAATGTATAGCACAAATACGCAAGCCAGGAAAATGCAGCTCAAGCAAGAGTTGTATAATGTGCAAAGAGAAAGTATGAGCATCAATGACTACCACATAAAGGTGAAGAAGATTGCAGATGCACTTGCTTCCATTGGGTCGCCAGTGGAAGATGATGATTTAGTTTCTGTGACCTTGAATGGTCTAGGAAAGGATTATGCACAGTTTTGGACATCCATTTCAGTTCGTGAAAGATTTCCTGATTTTGAGGAGTTGATTTCTCTTCTAATTTCTGAGGAGCAAAGAAATGGTGGTGCATCTTCTTCAAGAGGAACTTCAAAAGAAGTTGTCTTCTACTCAAATGCTGGAAGAGGTAGAGGCAGAGGTAGAGGAGGCCGATTTGGAGGCCGTGGTAGAAATCAGAATATGCAGCAAACTCAAGAAAACCAGTCCTATGGAGGAGGACGTGGTAACTCTAGAGGCAGGGGGAGCCAAAGAGGTCGTGGTGGATGGCAAAGAGGCCAAAATGCAAACAGCAATGTTGAATGCTACTACTGTGGTAAATTGGATCATATGGCTAAAGACTGCTATAAAAAGCAGAATGATATCATAAATGGAAAACTGCAACAAGGGAATTATGCATCTTCTAGTAGACAGGGTGATGACAGAAATGAGCATTTGTTTATGGTGCAGCACATGAACAATTCTGTGACAAGTGCAGAAGAAAGCAATGATGTATGGTATGTTGACTCAGGTGCATCAAACCACATGACAGGTCATGCAGAATGGATGGAGGATGCAAGGAAAATGGAAAAACCAGGATTTGTGGAGACTGGTGATGATACTACACATCCTATTGTGCAGATTGAAAAATTTCATTTGTCTATGCAGGATGGGAAAAAGAAATACCTGTCAGATGTATTTCATGTCCCGAATATCACCAAGAATCTGGTTTCTGTTGGTCAAATGGTTGAGCAGGGCTTGCAAGTCAGATTTAATCCTCATGGATACTTTGTTGAGGATATGAAAAATAAAGATCGCTTGATAGCAAAAGGAAATAAGAAGGGCAGAATGTTTACGTTGGATGCAGACATGCCCGAATTGAGTGCAGCAATGTTTGCGCATAGGACCGGTGTAGTTGCAGATATTGATATCTGGCATAAACGCATTGGTCATGTTAATGTACATCGACTTAAATCAATGCAGGCCCAAAATATTGTTACAGGTTTGCCTAAATTCAAGGTTGCAGAAATGCATAAGGTATGTGGAGCCTGTCAGTTTGGAAAACAGGCAAGGAAACCATTTCCTAGACATGTTCAAGAGAGTGAGAAGCCATTGGAATTAATCCACTCTGATGTGTGGACTACTAAAGCTGCATCTCTTGGAGGCTGTCATTATTTTGTCACTTTTATTGATGACTATAGCAGAAAAGTTTGGGTGTATTTTATGAAAAAGAAAAGTGAAGTTTTTGGGCATTTCAAAACCCTTAAAGCTATGGTTGAAAAAGAAACAGGCCTGCAAATAAAATGCCTAAGGTCAGATGGAGGGGGAGAGTACCTCTCAAATGAGTTTGCAAAGTTCTTGCAGGAGCATGGCATAAAGCAGCAATATTCATGCAGTCATACCCCACAACAAAATGGAATTGCAGAAAGGAAAAATAGGCATATTGGAGAGGTATCTCGTGCCATGCTCAATGAAAAAGACTTGCCAGATTTTTATTGGGCTGAAGCAGTTGCTACAGCAGTCTATATAATGAACCGGACTTCCACTGCAGCAATACATGGGATGACTCCAGAGGAGAGGTATACTAGTAGGAAACCAGATATTTCTCATTTGAAAATTTTTTGTTGCATTGCCTATGTACATGTGCCAGATGAGCTAAGATCCAAGTTGGATCCAAAAGCTGAGAAGTGCATCTTTATTGGTTACTCTCTGCAGCAAAAAGGGTATAGATGCTATAACCCTTCTACTCGTAAGTTTACAGTGAGCAGAGATGTTGTTTTTGATAAGATGAGTAGCTGGTATAAACCAGTAAATGTGATTGATGATGTAGATGCACAAAATGGTAATGCTGCACAGAATTCACAACAGCAGTCACAAAATATTAGTGGACCTGGAGCGTCCTCTAGCAGTGGTTCACATTCTTCGCCATGGACAGGCAGATTGAGATCAGGAGAATCTTCTCAAAGCAATGCAGATAGTGGTATGCAGGTATCACAAAAAGGAAAAGAGAAGGTTGATCAGCCCATGTTTGATGTGAATGCAGGTCACTCTTATGTGGATGGTGAATCTAGTGGCTCAGAACACAGCATTGATGATGAGTTGGGTATTCCTTCTATTGTTACACCTAGAGTAAGGAAGACAGGGATGTTTTGAGAGCACCTGGGAGTGAACCTACTTTGCGCAGGTCTACTAGAGCTAGGTATCATGTGGATAGGCTGAAATATGATGGATTTACAGTCATTCATTATACATATATGGTTAAAGTGATACATGAACCAAAACCCACTTCTTTTGAGGAAGCCATGGGAAAAGAAAAATGGGAGAAAGCCATGGATGAAGAAATGGATGCCTTGGAAGCAAATGCTACATGGGAATTGGTACCTTTGCCTAAAGGTAAAAATACAATTGTCTGTAAGTGGGTTTATAAGGTGAAGCACAATGCAGATGGTTCTGTGAATAGATACAAGGCAAGATTAGTAGTCAAGGAGTATGCACAAACATATGGCATTGACTATGAAGAAACATTCAGTCCGGTTGCAAGGATGGCAACCGTAAGAGCAGTCACTGCTATGGCTGCATCAAAGGGATGGTCTTTACATCAGATGGATGTAAAGAATGCCTTCTTGCATGGTGATTTGCAAGAAGAGGTCTATATGGAGCAGCCACCAGGTTATGTGCATGCTGTTTATCTTGAGTTTGTTTGCAGGTTGAAGAAAGCCTTGTATGGCTTGAAGCAAGCACCTAGAGCATGGTCTGACAAGATAGGACAGTATCTTGTCACTATTGTCTTTCAAATTTCCAAGGCAGGTTTCTCACTTTATGTGAGAAAAACAGAGAAAGGTATTATGCTACTTGTCATTTATGTTGATGATTTGATTATGACAGGTGACAGTGATGAAGATATCCTTCATGTGAAAATGCTATTGAAGCAGAAATTTGAGATGAAGGATTTGGGAGAGCTGCGTTATTTCTTGGGCATTGAGGTGATTAGATCACCAAGTGGGATACAGCTCTTGCAGAGGCAGTATGGATTGGACATACTGTCCAAATATGGGATGACATGCTGTAAGCCTATTTCAGTTCCTTTGGAGCAGAATGTGAAGCTGAGCACAGATGCAGGTGAGCTTCTAGAAGACCCTACTATATATAGATGCATAGTAGGAAGTTTGATTTATATGACTATTACCAGGCCAGATTTGAGCTATGCTGTTGGATTGGTAAGTCAGTTTATGCAGGCTCCAAGGAAACCGCATTTGGATACGGCTAGACGCATACTCAGGTATGTGAAGTCCACATTGCAGTATGGACTATTTTATGAGACTGGGATTCAGATACAACTGCATGGATACACTGATGCTGATTGGGCTAGTAGTATTTCTGATAGACGATCTACCAGTGGATATGTGTTCTCTTTTGGGAGTGTTGCAGTCACTTGGAGCAGCAAGAAACATCCTACAGTTGCCTTGTCGAGCACAGAGGCCGAGTACAGGGGTGCAGCAATGGCTGCATGTGAGGTAGCTTGGTTGCATAAGCTACTTTATGATATGCATCAGCCTACAGATGGGCCAGCTGTCATTTATTGTGATAACATGAGTAGTATACACTTGGCAAATAACCCAGTCTATCATGCTAGAACAAAGCACATTGAGGTGCATTATCACTATGTGCGAGAGAGGGTTTTACTAGGTCTTATTGATCTAGTTTATGTCAGCACAAAGGATCAGGTAGCTGACATATTCACGAAGGCATTGGGCGCAGAGAAGCTGCGCAAGTTCAGAGACCTGCTTGGTGTGAAGGAATTGGGATTGAGCTCGAGGGGGAGTGTTGAGATATTGAGCTCCACTCGTGATATGCCAGGGTGACCGTTGTGCATTTATGTCACCGACGTGTCAGTTGCAGATGCGGTTGGTACACCGCCCATGAATAATAGCTACATGACAGCTATCCTTATCTACTCTAGTTCGTGGCTCAGTTACTATGCCACCTTAGTTAGTTGAGTTTGGTTTGAGACCCATATATAGGGTTCTTCTATTTCTTTGTATGAGACTTCTTTTGGCTTACACAACTAAGAAGAGGAAAACTGTTTTCAGCCTCCACCCTTGTGTGTATTCCCCCATTGTGCAAGCAAGAAAGCTACAAGTGAGACTCCTTCCTTCTCTCCCACAATCTTGACACGTAGGTAGTGAAATTGCTGCTCTTTTGTGATTCCTGTACCTATTGGAAGCTCGCATTCTTGAAGGCCATACTTTAGTGCTCCGGTGGTCAGTTCTAGCTTCCTTCTTACCTTCTCCACTAAATCATTGCCCTCCGCCTAGGTGACGTGTAGTATTGTGCTAAGGAAGGCTTGCCTTTGTGTGTCGGCACATACATTAGTTGCTTCTGCCCTGGACTCCGCAAGCACTCTCTCGCACTTAGCCACCACCGCCAAGCGTTCTATTAAATCCCTAACTCTTTCAAAAGGATCAATCTCTCCTTCCCCATGGGTTTCTTTGATAGATCTATGAGTGGCCTCTGCCAACTCAATAAATTCTTTCATTCTTAGTTCTTCGGCTTCCTCCTTTTCCCTTCTTTGCCTCTCTTTTTCTGCCTCTTTCATTCTTCTCTAATTTTTTCGAGTTCTTCCACTTTTTTTTTCCTTCGTTCCTCCTCCACCCTTCTTGACTCTCTTTGAGCCCTCTTCATCTCCGCTCGCTCTTCTTTGCTCAGTCTTTCTTTCTTCTCCTTCTGGCTCTTGTCACTCTTCTTTTTCTCCTGTGGTTTAGCCGCTTGAGTAGGTGGTACCTCCGGCTCTCCTTTGTCGCTTATTGTCCTTTCACTCGAGCCTTCTTCCTCGCGGTGAGGTGAGCTTTGATGCACAGCTTGCTCTTCATCTACACCAGCATCCTTGATAGCCTCATGGATGATTGCCGTCAGTACATCACCATATCTGATTGTGGAGGCTTTCGAGGCATGCTTTTTCCTTGCAGATTGTGCAGTAGAAGCAAGAGACTCCCCACCACAGCTGGTGCTGTGGCTGGAGCCAGGAGAGCGGCTAAACTCTTGATAGTTTTCTGCACAAAACCGTTCCAATCCACCTCCTCTAGAACTCATGCAGCAATGCTCTCTAGTAATGGCACCCGGATTCTGTTCATTAAAGCGTTGTATCTCTGTCCTGAGAAAAGGGCGTGGACCATTTTAGCTTGCATCTTTGTTGCGGGTTCTAGAATATCAGACAAACTAATTCCATCCACTATGTGCACGTCTTTTTTTTTTACTCCCATTATGGTATATACATCTCTTCTTGGGCGCCTCTCCTTCTCTTGAACACAAGCCCCAGGGCTTTCTCAATGATAGCTCCATTAAGGGGCAGCTGCACCCTTCTTTCTTGGTCACCAATCCTTACTGTGACCGTGCCATAGCTCCTACCTTCATCAAAGTTCCTTAAAAAGTCAGCGCACATGCTGTAATCTACAACCTGTCCGACCTTTTCCACATACTTTCGGAGGTTGCATTTATCCACCAACTCCTTCACTGCCAGCTCTTCTAGGATGCATCATCTAAATTCTGGGTATGTTTGAATGTGAACTGGCTAAATCCACGTGTCTCAACACTGATCCCATACTTTGTCAGCTCCTCTTCAGTGAATGAAAGTTTACCCCCCTTTTCTTGTCCTACCATGGTAGGTGCCTGTCATTACACCATGCCAATATTAGCATTATGAATTGACTCATCACTAACAAAAACCCAAGAAAGAATGTGTGTGACAATTTTTCATGCTACTTCAGAGGTATGAAACTTGGAAATAATTCAAAAGCAACATCTCTTTCCTCCTTGCATTCTTTCCTATTTAAATTCAGTTGATCATTTTCATCCATCACTACACCTTGCTACATTACTTGGCTCTCATTTTGCTCCCCCCCCTTCCTTAAGTTTTAAAGGAATCCTTCCTAGGGTTAGCAAGGGAAGAAGGAGGACTCACATGGACTTTGTGGGGCGAGTTACTTGGCCAATAGCCAAGTATAGAGGTTAGGGTTATATTCAAGCTGGGCATGAAGATCAAGCTCACATGGTCGTATGGAAGCTTGGGTGATATAGGTCAAGACATCATGAAAGATGTCCCCGGAGTTGAGGCAGCTAGCAACGTGCAGTTCCTCTTCCATAAGGAATTGGTCAATGCAAGGGTGGGCTAACACATGGTCATCTAAGTGTATGTTGTGTTTAATGGCCAAAACCCTAAACGAAAGAGGTGCCACATAAGTAGGGTTGTGTTCAATTATTTTGATTGCCCTTCTTTGCTCGGCATTGGTCATGATGCGGCAACCTTTTTTCTCCCATTGGAGTCGTAAGGCATATCACAGTTGTAAGAACGAAGAATTAGAGCTAGCAAGCTGCGTGAGCTCTTCCAGTTCTTTTTCAGGTGCAAAGCGAGCAGGCTTGCGGTATCAGGTAATTAGTCTTCTAAGAATGGCTTGTTCCTTTGAGATTTCTCCATTAGCGATTGATTCGGCGGCAATTTTGGAGAATTTGACGGTCATAAATTCGTAGTCTTCCCAAGTGCATGGGAACATAGGAACATCAGAAGCAAGGGGTTCATCAAGAAGTCCTAGGTCAAGCCTCTCATAGCTCCTAGCGAATGTGGTGAAGGTGATGGACCTAAAAACAGGCCGGCACTGGCTCATGCACTAGCCGGGCCTCGTCACTACGCAGAAGACAACCCCTCGGCCTCGCGGCCAGGAGTGTCCATCAAAATCTATGCCTTCCTAAACATTGCGTTTGTAATACGTTGTAGTCCAACTGATCCTAACCCAATATTACTCCTCAGAGGGAGTCCCTTTCACATAGCCAAAAGGCTCGAATCACATACACATGGGGTTCCTCCTACGGCTGAATGCCGTCAACCCTTTGCAACTCTCCTACACCTTGGGGATTGGCCCCTCGATGCGTCGCTCAACATCTAAAAATTTCGCACAAAAGTCGCTCAAGATACCAAATAAGCGTGTCCAGGAGTGTACCATTTCTTCCTCACGTACTTTCCCCTTTAGGATCCGCGTCTACCTACAGCATGGGTACCTCACTGCCTCTCATCGTAGGTCATGTTCTAATAAACCAATTGCAATGCATGTCCAGGAGCTGGTCACTGATATTTTCTAAATTCTTTTCATGCTCTATGCATTTGGTGGATGCCTAGTGCTCAAACATTTAGCAAACAGTATCGTGCACAAGTGCAAAACCATTATTTTAATGGTTTCCAACTACCGTTCGTGCTTCGTTGCATGGGCCTAGCACCGAGGTGATCCTCCTGCTACTAAGCTCTTAATTTTAATTATCATCCGTCCTAAATGCTATGCATAGAAATCAGCAACTTTCCCATCATCTCACACGGCATTTAGACATATTTCAACTCCTCTACCCTTCCCCGTTTAAATATTGCATCGTTGAATAGGTTTATAGGGTATTTTGACATCATTTTATGTGAAAAAAACGGAAAAAGACACACTAGAACAAGAAGGTGGGGTTGAACTGAGGCAAATCCTCATGCTTTAGTCCCCACAAACATTCACAAACATTGCTCTTATTTATCCTTATTTTTCGAAACCCAAAATACATTTTTTCCCTATTTTTTAAGGTTTTTCCACCCTTTTCTTGTATTTTTCCTTATTTTCTGCATTATTTAACTACTGAAAATTCAAAACAGGTTATGGGCTGTGGCCCTTAGTTCATTCTTGCAGAAAAATGAAAGTTTAGTTGATATTCCTATTCACTTTTCCATTTTTATGCCAAAAAACTATCATTTTTCCTTGATTTTTCATATTTTACGTGTTTTAGCATGTTATTTTGAACCATAAGATGTATATTTTTCTGATTTTCTAATTATGACCAGCAAGAACTCATGGAAAACAGCAACATAAACAATTTTTAGCCCACACGAACAACATTTCATCAATCAAAAGCCATAAAATCTCAAATTTCCTTTGAAAATTTTGAATTACCGCTTATTTGCGTGTTTCGGGTTTTATGTCCATGGCTGCAAATCTGAAAATCAGCAGCACTTCATGTCCAGCACAATCACCAATCACCATTTCCAGCCCGTAGAGCAATCCGATCCATGCCGGACAAGCCTCCACCATTCTTTCTTCTTCCTCCTTCTTCACACATGAACTTGCCTTTAGAAGAGAGAGAGGGAGGAGAGAGAAAGACTGATTTTCTCTCTCCCTCTACAGGCTGCCATTCCCCGCGTGGATTGAAGCGATACGGAGCGGATGTCGAATGTGGAAGCCCTCTGCCATTGGATTCATAGCTTGCCTTCAGCCTCCATTCTTGATTTGGGGAGGGGGGGCGCGTTTTTTCGGCGGCTGAAAAACAGCCGCCACCCCCCTCCATGACGTTTTCTTTTAGGGAGGGGTGCCAAAGGTCACCCCCCTCTCTTCACACCTTTTGAAATTTCCTTTTGTCCCCTTTTTGGGCACCCCGGCCAGTTTTTTGGCCACTTCCTCATACGGACTCCGATTGTCGTGCTGTAAATTTTTGGGCGTCCCTCTCGGCATCCCAAACCGGCTGCAGCTCCTACATCCCGTCCTGACTGACAGAAAAATTATTAAAAATCTGGATGTGTCACTTGGGCGCCCGTCGACTGCTTATGCTTAAAATCGTCCTAGATTGAGCCGCTGCCTTTGACAGTGAATATTTTTCCCTTGAAATTCATAATTTTTAGCTATTTTTAAGCACTTCCCGGCACCAAAATTCCGCTCTCAGAAGGTGTTATCTAACACCTTGATGCATGTCACTACGTCATCTCCCAAGGTCTTAGCAAGATCCTTGGCCACTAAAAGGAAAGATCGTCTTTCATACGAAGGCCTAAGACTTGGTGGTGGTGATGGTGCAATTGGATTGGATAGTGGTGACTCCATGGATGGCATCACGGAAGGGACTTTGCACTCAGAAGCACTTTGAGATGCTGCAGGGGGCTCTAGTGGCATAGGAGGTGTGCTGCATTCTATCTGAGCTGGCATGGGGGTGCTCAACTCCTCTGACTTGGATAATTCTGGGGCATCTAGCTTTGGACGATAAATGATTTGGGATTTATTAATCACAACTGCCGGTGCTGGTTCAGCTTGCTTTGCAGCCTGGGCTCCGTATGTGCAAGTCTCTCTAGCTGGAGTGAGGTTGCTTAGATTTGAGCCTCTTGAATGTCCACTCTTAGGCACCCATATCTAGGAGTTGCCCTCATAGTATCCATGTGCTCACAAGAGATCTTTGGGGATCAATCACAGCATGGTCGTGTGCCTACATCGATAGCGTCTGAGCTGGCTCTTAGGTTGTGTGACTGATAGTTTTTGCATTTAAAAGCACATTTCTGCGGTTTACAAGGAGGTGGCCCTTGTCGTTTTGGCACCCATATGAGCATGGACTCCTTGGCCTTGTGAATGGCCTTGGTGGGCTTGGTTCTAGCAGTTTGAGCATCGGGTGAGATATCACAGCCCTTCTCCCTAGGCTTGGTCATAGGCATGGTCGTAGGGGTCTCTATCGGTGGCTTTGCAATTGTAGAAGGATCAAGATAACCCTTGCTGAAAGTAGTCACTATGCGCACATTGCCTATAGCAAGATGGATACAATCTAGGTTATAGTCCACATTGCAGTTCATCTGCTTTTTAAAAGTGTGACCTAGTAGTGACTTATTACCGGCCCCTTTAGCGTTTGGCAACACATAAAAGAAGAGTGGTATACTTTCAGACTCGATAGAGACAACCACTTTACATTTTCCTAAGAGTGAGTAAGTGTTGCCCCCAAATAGGCTGAGTTTAGCATTTGTGGGCTGTAATTTAGGTTGACCAATGCATGTCCAATGGTCATGCGTCAAGATATTATAATTGATACCTTTGTCGATCAAGGCATCAAAAGAATACGTCTGTTTTGCACTGACCGTGATTCATAGGTAGGCAGGTGCCACTGCTTCTTCATCTTGATCTGCCAGTTTGGTAATAGTGGCCACGGAGACATTGACAGGGGCTTCAAGCATAGGTGGTTCATGCAATGGATGGGAAGGAGGATAGTACTTTTTCATGCGACTGCCATTGAAAAAGCCTATTCCTTCACCTTCGAGCGTCTCCAATTCAACATTTCCTGTTCTACTGATTGCACGTACTCGGAAAGGTCCTATCCTCAAAATTTCATTTTCTATTTGTGACCCTTCATAGAGTATAGTAGAATGAGGTCCCCTTGATCAAAGTTGCATTGTTTGACATGCTTATCAAACCACATATTTCTTTGTGCCTTCTCACAAATCAGAGCATGGGTGGCTAAGAGTCGAGTCTTTATGAGACGCTCTAACTCCACTAAGTGGTTGGTCCAAGCCTCTCTTCCCTCCCAATGCTCCTGGGCTGCTATCCTTAAGCTAGGTAGGGACAAAGAACTCCAAGGGTAGAATGGCCTCCATTCCATAAGTCAGCCTAAAGGGCATCTATCCTATAGCTATCTTATAAGCTGTACGATAGGCTCACAAGGCCGCCATTAATTTGTTATCCTAGTCACTTCGTGATGTGGATACCACCTTCATAAGCACGTTGACTAGGATTTTATTCGTGGATTCTGCTTGGCCTTTTGCTTGAGGGTTGTAGGGCGAGGACCTTCTACGAATGATTAGGAAGGTCGAGAGAGCAAGTGGGATATCACTTCATTAATGAAGTGTGTGCCCTGATCACTTATTAGTTCAATTGGAAAACCAAAACGTGAAAGGACCTGCTCCCACAAGAACTTCACAGTGGTTCTAGCATCGTTCTTCCTAGTGGCTCTTACCTCTACCCACTTCATCAAGTAATCAGTTGTTTCCACAATGATGTAGCGTGTCTCGGAGTACTGTGCCGCAGGATTGATAGGTCCAATGAAGTCAATGCCCCATTTTTCGAAGGGCTGTCGTGCTATTACGGGGGGTGAACTCCATCTTATCCTTGCGCATAAGCACCTTAGTCCTCTGGTACTCATCGCAATGTTTAGCAGCATCACAGAATAGGGTGGGCCACCACAGTTGGGATTGTAGCACCTAAGGGGCTATTGTATCCCCAAAAAAGTGCCCCCAGCTATTCCACCATGCACTTCTCTCAATACATCATGCATCGCGTGCTCACACACACATCTACGGAACAAACTATCTTGTCCTAGCCTATAGAGTTGGCTGGCGATCAGTTGGTATGGCTGGATCTTTAAGATAAGTCTCCTTATCCTAGCTTTCTTAATAGGTCTCTCAGGTAGACCATTCTCTAGCGCTTGAACTATATCATTGGCCCAATATGGCGTCAGATCGGCTCTAAACAAGTCTCTTTCGCTAGACAGGCCAAAGAGATGAGTGTACGGTAGGTCTCAAGTATGCCTTGTCTAGTAGCTTCTCCTGTGGGTATGCGGAACATGTGATCAGCCATGTAGTGCTACTTTCCCTTATGTACAACCATAGAGAAATCGAATTCCAACAAGAGAAGTAACCATCTATCTATGGGACCTGTAGCGCATGGCTTGTTCATGAGATAAAGCAAGGCTTGATGATCAACAAAAAAGATAAAGGGGGTGGCCAACAGATAATGCCTAAATTTCTTTACAGCAAACACCATGGCTAACCCTTCCCTTTCTGTAGTGGAATAGTTCATCTCCGTTTCAGTGAGCTGCCTGCTGGCAAAACTCACGGGGTAATCTAGGTTATGCTCACCAGGCTGGCATAGAACAGCTCCAATAGCAAACTTAGAGGCATCTATGTGTACATGAAACGTTATGCTCCAATTTGGGTCTCGTAAGATTGGTGCACTAGTGAGAGCCTTCTTCAACTCTTCATATGCACACTGCCATTCCTTAGTCCACTCGAATATGATCAGTAGCTTGTACAATGGTCTAGCAATCAGTGCGTAATTTAGTACAAAGCATCGATAGTATCCCATATGGCCTAAGAAACACTGAACGCCCTTGTAGTTAGTGGGTGGTGGTAGGTCGACAATGACCTTGACTTTTGAGAAGTCGGTGGCAATGCCGTTCCTTGACACTACGTGCCCTAGGATACATCCGTGCTTCACCCAGAACTGGCACTTTAAGGGGTTGAACGAGAGGCTGTATAACCGACACCGTTCAAAGACAACTCTCAACTTTTCTAAGTGTTCTTCCCAACTAGAGTGTACGCATAAGTGTCAACAAACACCTCTAGCTCGCATCTAAGCATATCCTTGAAGATGGTGCACATTAATCTTTGAAAGGTCACAGGCGCATTTATTAGCCCAAAGGGCATAACGATGTAGGCAAACACACCCCACTCTGTGGCGAAGGCAGTCTTGTGCCTGTCATCAGGGTGCACTTGCACTTGATTATAGCCAGAGAAGCCATCCAAGAAGCTGTAGGCTTCTTTGCCTGCTACCCTCTCCAGCATGTGCTCAGTATACGATAAGGGGTAGTTGTCCCTCTTCGTAGCGGCATTAACTTTCTTGTAATTCACGGACACTCAAATTTTACCATTCTTTTTCATAATGATCACTATAGGTGATACCCAATCTGTGTGCTCAATCTCATATATGAATCCCGCCTTCATGAGCTTATCAATTTCCTTCTTCACTCCATAGGTGTGTTTGGGATTCATAGGGTAAGGTCGTTGCTTTGTTGGCACCGCATTTGGAACCATTGGGATACTATGGGTCACAACCCTAGGATCGACTCCTTTAAGTTCCTCCAAGGACTAGGCAAACACGTCGACATACTCTCGTAGGAGAGCAACTTCTTTAGCCTCCTCATCCTTGGTCAAGTCATCAACAATGAACATAGGTCGAGGCTTCTCGCCTTCCCCTGCCAAGTTGACTTCCTTGACCTTGGTGGGTCCTTCAATTGGCTCACGGGTTTGCCCTTGACTCTTTGCTCCTAGCAGAATCACCACTCTATCACCCTTCTTAAACTTTGTGAAGCATTTGGGGAGATCCCGCGACTTCTTTTGCCTCTTTGCTTTTGAGTCCTTAGTTCGCTTCCTCCTCCTTTAGCCGTTTGCCCCTTAGGTAGACCGGCAAGTCCCCTTTGGTGCGTCTAACCTTAGAGGGTTGGGCTATTTCGGGATCACTCTCTCTACTGACTTCTGACTCCAAGTTAAACTTACATCCCTCGCTTGAGGAAGGATTTTTGCCAGGGGGTCGTAATTCAATAGGTGTACCCGTCTTAAGCACTAGAACTACCAATGGTTGTGCCACTCCTGCCTGCTCATAATCCATGGCTCCTATGTGCTCCAACCAGGATCTATCACACTCCATCCGCATGACTCCTCTTTCATTACAGCTTGCCCTTTCCCTTCTAGGCCTAGAGTCTGCTGCCTTGATCTGTTCGATCGTTCTCCCTTCAGTGTCATATTATATCGTGTCTAACTCTTCTTCACTCTCGTCTCCAATAGAGTGGCAGTCCTCGTACTCCTCATCATCAGAGTCTTACCCCTTTGACTGCTCGTCATCCCCCAGGCTATCCTTTCCAATCTCCTTTTCGTTAGTGACTAAAGCCCAATTGTATAATAGGTTCAGATCGTGAATTTTGGTCCTTTTCCTCTTAGGCTTAGCCAAAAGATCACTTAGGGGTTTTAGATTGGCAGCCATGTTGCCCTTTAGTTTATCGGTCAGGTACTCTATGATTTCCTGAAGCTGGAGCTTGTTGGTGGGGATATGGAACAAGACCAATTTCCCTCGGTTACGTGAGCTTCCTGCCATCATGCAGAGTGGCACGATGGGCTCTCTTGCTAGCATGCTTGGGGATTTAGCAGCTTGCCTATATAGCTCTTCCTCATCTAAGAACGGTAGGTCAATGGTTGCCAAGACATGCATCCAATCCCGCTCGTCCTCAGGACTAGGGATGTACTTGGTCAATGACCCATAGGGTTTTCTTGCTTGTGCATCACCTTTTAGCATGGTTGAGATAGCATCAAGTTTGGCTGGGGTAGTCTTCCAGGTATCCATCTCAACCCTTACCGCTTCTTTTCTATTCCCCAAGAAGATGAGATTATTACCCCAATCTTCAATAACTCGAGCGTTCCTCATCCAGGGTCGGCCTTGCACTATGTTGTAGTCCACTCTCTTCATTATAATGAAGTTCATGGAAAACTGCACCCTTGCAACCTTCACTAGCTAGTTCTTTAGGACCCCGAATGGTTTGACCTTCATTCCATTGGCCAATGTGACATTGAACCTAGCCATTTCTATGGGTGGGTTTCCCTAGGCCTATAGAGTTGTGTGGCTCAAGACATTGACACCGGCGGGGGCTGTGTCTACAATTTCTTTTCGTGTTACATCCCCCAAGGCTAAGATAGGTAAGATTGCATGTATCTCAGTGCCTTCCCAGAAATCATTGATGTGCAGTGACCTTAGAATTGAGTGTAGCGTTAGGCTTGGAATCTGCGTGACTATGTCTTGCTCTTGCAAGTCAGTGGCAGTGTGCTCCTCTTTTCCCTCCACCCAGTGCTTTAATTCTTGCCATAAGGAAGGGTGTTGCCGAAGTAGATCTCCTAGGCTCAAGGTTACTCCCATGGTTATAAAGTGGTGAGGATGTTGCTGGGTGGTTGCCTTCCTCCTTGGTTAGCACTCTTTGGCCATATGTCTTGGTTAGCTTGCCGACATGCTTCTTCCTGGTCTTGCCTCTGTGGCATCTCATGTGGTGTGGGTGCGTTCCCCGATTGAGGTCTCGACGGTGAAACGTGTGTACTCACACTAGAGAGATCTTCAATTTGGTCTTCCAGTATGGGCTCTACGTCCTTAAGGTGTTCCTGGGTGTCCTTGACCCACTCCTTGACTTTGGCTATGGCCTCGAGTTGCCGCTTGGGGTGGGGGTATTCCCCTACCTTGGCACTCCCTAGTTCTACTGTCTTAGGAGCTGAGATCTCTACCTTTGCATCAGTGACCCTCTTTCCTGTCACTAGCATTGTAGCTTCCTCAGCCTTAAGGGTAATCTTTGCGTCTGTTCTCTTTCTCCTTCTCCTCTGGCTTTTCTTTCCCAACGAGGCTGCATCCAGGTTACTTGGCCCAGGCAATGAGATGCCTGCCTGTTTTGTCTGTGTTCGTGTCATGACATGTAGTGGGATGGGCGTATCTTCACTGTCAAAGGTCTCCACACCGAACAGCCCCAAGGGTACCGAGGGCACATTGGCAGAACTAGTTGATGGCTTCCGTCTAGGATAGTCAGGAAATAGGCGTGTGATTCCACACTCAGTGCATAGAAGGTCAGCTTTGTCCTTGTTTGCATGTTCCCTTTCCGGGCAGCGTGATGAAATATGGCATGGATGACCACAAGTCCAGCATGAGGTTGGATGGCTTGGTCCTCCAAAGCCTCTACCTCTTCCTCTACCTAGCGCCATCACCGATACTAGTCGGTAGTCCATCGGGATTGGATTGCCTTCCTCATCATAGGATATGTATGGGTTCACGTAGGTCTCCTCTTCACTAGGTTCTTCCACATAGTGAACAAGAGCGTCACTCGTTGGATGGGATACATAGGGCCCTGGTGGTCTAGGTATGCCTGTTGGGTTCATCTCTAGCCTAGGAATGGCCAGTCTTGCATAATTTGGTGCTGGAAGCGCCAACTGGGCTCCCCTACCAAAGAGGTTAGGTGGCATGTTGCCTAAGTATGGAGGGTTATATTGCTGCGCATATGGGAATCTCCTTGGCAGTCTGCAATGTAATGCGTCATGACCAAACCTACCGCAGTTTGAGCACGGCCTAGATCTAGGATATTGGCACTCGGCTGGGAGGTGGTTACCGCCATAGTGTATACACTGCACATGCGACCACACAGGTTTCCTCATTTGGTCTTGCAATCGTGCAAGCTCCATTCTCACCTCAGCTAGCTCCTGGCCTTGGGAAACACTCTTTCCCTTATCCTGTATGCTAGAGTTCTCTCTCTTTCTTGAAACTGTTGACCGCTCTGGAGCTCTCTGACTTGTACTGTCCCGACGACTGGTGTTCCTCATGCTTCACTCCCTAAGCTGATCGTCCACCCTTATTGCCTCTTCAAAGACTCTAGCTAGCATGTCTCGGTGTAGAGTGGAGTTATTAGACAAAGCCTTGTAGAGCTCCTCGCTTTGAATTCCATTTATAAATACGGTAGTCTCACAGCCTTCTCGTTAGGTCGCTCATTTGCAGGGATCCTCTTGAAGAGGCTACGCACATGAGTGACATAGTCCCTTGCGTCTTCCTTTTCCCTCTGACTGACATTCATCAACCAGACAATGAGATTGTCAGAGTACCCTGCCTCAGAGAATCTCTTGATAAAGAGGTCCTTAAGATGGGCAAAGTTTTTGCGCTCGATTGCATCTAGACTAGTGTACCAAATTATCCCCTTATCACCTAAGCAGAGACTGAAAGCTTGAGAGTGTTGTGCAAGGTCCGTGACACCGTTTACTTTGCAAACTTGTTCAAATTGCTCCACAAAGCTGTATGGGTCATTGCTAGGTTCATACTTGTCTAGCTGCTTTGCTACAATAGGGATTCTAGATTGCCCCTTGTGTGACCCCTAATACCAAGAGTAATGTGACCCCTTTGCCCCTTGTGTGACCCCTAAACCCAAGAGTAATGTGGTGGCTAAGTCTGTTGCGCTCTGCTTAGCGGACATATTGTCCATATGAGCTGCTTGGCTACAAGTTCAATCAATGATAAGTCAGCCTTTGCTGCTCCTTCTCTCTTTGCATTTGGCCCTGCTTTGGCTGCACCAGCCAAGGCTAGCACACGATGGGCCTCGTACATGTCTACATCTTGTTGGAGTTTCCTAGCCTTCTGCTCATGGTTATAGGCAATTATGCTCTCTAGCGCCTTTCTAATTGCATTTCTTTCCTCTTCTAGGCTTGCTACACTTTCTCTACTCGTCTGCCCTGAACTACCGTCCTAGTCAACACGTCGTACTCATTGACTAACTCCTGCACTAAGACTGGGAATTCTCCCAAGTCCAATCGGTCCTCTCCCTGTCCGCCTTGTGATCCTGACATTGCCCCCACTTCCAGCTCCACAAGGTCGTCGATCAATTTGAGTAGCTGATCCGGTAGCGTCCAATTCTCTATGTTGTTGCCTTCTAGATCTTCGTATCCTCTTAAGGTCCTACTGATGGTGGGGCTCTCAAGCACCCAACTATGTTTTGGAATCTTCTTCTAATAGTGGGTCCCTTGATGTTATTATATCCCATGATGAGTTCCTTGTTATTGAAAGCAGTTGTCAATCTTAATCACAAGTTGTGCTTCGTGCTTTCTAGTGCTCAGTGCAAAAACAAGCTTTTTTTTTTCTTGTAGTGCACCTTTGGTGATAAAATCAAAAGTGAGGTGTGGATGCAGAAAATGCTCAATGCAAACTCCACTCTTCCCCTCACGTTCGTAGCCTGATATGGCTCTAAGCGCAAGTTCTGGCTGATATAAGGTCTTACTAAAAGTCCATGCTGCATTGTCTATTCTGCTTCAGGTTTGGTTGGTTGGTTACCGAAAGTCAAGTCAAGTTCTAAATTTAGTCCACTCAGTGTCTAGCTGTTTGGGGTGAATCCTGGGTTATCCTGTCTGGTCTTTGGCTTCTAAGGGCTAAATTGTATTTCTTGGGGGGATCAAAGATGTGAACAAGGTGGCCAGGACTATCAGTCAGGTTCAAAAACCCTCTATTTTAAGTTCTAGTGAAGTGGTCCGATTCGTCTGATTCTGGGAATCACACAAGGTGGTCCGATTTTGAGAATCAGACAAGGTGGTCTGATTGTGAAAATCGGACAGTCCGATTTCTAATTTGGTCCGATTTCCCTAATCGGACAGGGGGGTCCGACTCCTATGATAGGACAAGTGGTCCGATTATGGCGCTAGGACCAATGGTCTGATTCTCACACTAGGAAAAGATCCTTGTAGTTGGTCCGATTTTGAGACTAGAACACGTGGTCTGATTTTGGCACTGGGTTTGACTGATGGAATTGGATCGGACAGGGTGGTCCAATTCTCGCAGTCAGACAGTCCAATTCTCGCAATCGAATGGTCCGATTCTCGCCATCCAATTCTGGGACTCGGACCCAGACAACTTGGTCCGACTGCAAAGGCGACAGCCCGCGGGTTGCGTGTGATGACTCAAGCTCAGCCCCTACTCCATGGAATCTTCTAGTGCCTTCCAAATAGGTGCAAAATACTACAAGGAAATGCCAAACATACGTGGAATCACTATGGTGCTCGAATCGAACGGCACTCCAGAATTTGTACCCCTATTTTCCTATTTCCAGCAGCAGTAGAACCCTTTCTATTTTCCTTCTTTTTCCTATCCTAATCTTAATCTAATGCAACAAAAATAAAAAACAGAGATGGAGATGGATGGTCCTACTCTAATATTCAACAACAAATCAAAATACTTACTTGCTCCAAGGATTAAAACCTCCTAAATCTCCTAACTATCTCGAGCACCGGTTCGGGCTGCAAACCCTACTTCTATGCTCAGTTCGATGCGCATGGCGCTTGAAGGCTTGATTTCATCAGTCCCGACAATGAAACCAAAATGAAGGGAGCTACGGATCTCTACCTTGAGACCTACGGACCCCTTATTGATTAAGTGTTTCAAGCCGAGCGGCCATGGCTACCTCTCACATAGCAGACGTGCAACGTCTACCTTACGGGTGTAATGAGCTTATCTTGATGTGCTCGATCGAGTTCCCTCCTCTCTCTTGCACTCCGGTAGCTCCACGATCCTTGCGGCAAGCTCAAGAAACCTCAAGCCCTCTCCGTCAAGCTCCATCCTCCATAGCCGCGCGAGAAAAGAGAGGAGAAGAGAAAAGAGAGGAGTCGAGCGGCCATGGCTACCTCTCACATAGCAGACGCGCAACGCCTACCTTACGGGTGTAATGAGCTTACATTGATGCTCGATCGAGTTCCCTCCTCTCTCTTGCACTCCAGTAGCTCCATGATCCTTGTAGCAAGCTCAAGAAACCTCAAGCCCTCTCCGTCAAGCTCCATCCTCCGTAGCCGCGTGAGAAAAGAGAGGAGAAGAGAAGAAGAGAAGATGAAGAGAGAAGATGGGGATCTTCTTCTCTACGATCCCTCACTCTCATACACTCACTCCCTCACACTCCCTCAATCCCTCACTCAAGCACAAGCAAGAAGGCAAGAAACAAGAGAAGAAGAAGAAGAAGCTTTGGCCACACACAAGAATGATCTTCTCATTCACTTTTGAACTTTATATGCATGCCCTACTTTTTGGGCGATCATCCCCACTTTTTACATGGCCCACCATTAGCCTAGGCCCACTTTTCCTATTTCTCACCGTTCTAGCTTATCCCATTTCCAACTAGTGCATAAAATTTGCATAGAAGTGAGCCTATACTCTTTTACAAGGATTCGAGAGCACTTTCACAATTAATGGTGCGCTTTTACTCTTTTCTTTTCTCAAGGCAACATTGAGGCCTTATGGAGAGGTCGTCATTCAAATTTTTCAGGGTCTGACTTCCATCTGGGATGCCTTTTTCTTCCTTTGTCCCGTGCCCTTTTGGTTATCTCCTTTTTCCATTTTCCCGCTCCTCTGTGCTGCGGTAAACAACTAGTACGTGGGACTCCAGGAGCCCATCTTGATTCATGTGAGAACCATGCATTTCTTAGGAGCGATCAGGAGATTTATGACCAGAGCCCCCTGGAACTCCCGCCTCCTCCTGCCTAACGGATTCCTCACTGAGCGACGTCTTGCCATCATGGCTGGTGCAAAGCTCCTCACAGTGGTACAAAACAATCCCCCTTGGAGCAAGGTTCTACATCTAGTCGTAGGGGAGACATAGCGCGATCTTTTCTCTTACTATCCTAATTATATATTTACAATCAGATCTAATTGTTGTAAGTACAATCAATCTTTCTTGTTGAAGCATCAATGCATGCACAAATAAAAAAGAAACTGCACCAAGCATTTTTAGCATAGGAAGTAGTCCCACCCAAATCTAGGGTTTCTATTCTAAGGTCCCACCTTATTCTTAGGATTTTGTTTTCTACTTGCAATTCTCTTTCGGGATCTACAAGATATTTTGTGAATCTGAAGTCTATTTTATCCTTATGAAATTTTGATATTTCCACCCTAAAAGATAATATGGATATTTAAACCTATGGTAGGCAATTCATGCACTACCCTGCCCTAATTCATGCTTAGTAGGATTTTAAATGCTTTTCCAAGTGTAGGTAGACTTTAGAATTTGTATCAAAAAACTATTATCAATGTCCAACAAGTCCTACAAACTTTCGATATTTATTTAATTTCATGATACTAATAGTTTCAGGGTTGTGAAGTATTTCATAATTATTTTTGCTTCAACATTCTTGATATTTTAGGTTAGGTTTTCTTACTTATTCATACATGGGTCAATTCATTTTCTCGCCAATATAATCATAAGATTAAGATTGTGTGTATTTTCAGTAAGAAAATAATTTTTATTTTATTCTACTCATATTCCATAGTTTAATCGATGATGTCCAACCATTTATTGGAACTTTCAACGTTATCTAGAAAGATCAATTTTCATTTAGCTATGTCCTAAGTGCAATTTTGATTGTTTTTCTGAAAACTTTATTCTAGGCAGTACAAAAATCATAAGTGCAATTTTTCTTTAATCTTTCAGTCAATCGTCGAACTATATTACTACACACCTAATTTATGTGCGTCTAGTATATATTTTCCTATGTAATTTTCTATTGATTTAATGCATTGATTATTTCATGATATTATCTAAATGATTTTCTAAAAAATATTATAAAATTTATATATATATGTTTATCATTAGCAAAATGAAATATAGATAGTCGCTTTTAGGGCCCTAACACTGTCTATCTTTTTTTTGTTATTATGATCACATGCGTCATTAATGAAATAACAATAAATATCACGAAATAAACCATAATTACAATATTTTCTTAATGACAGGCATATAATCCTTTTCCAAGTGAAAGATTATTTTCATTGAGTAGTTACTTATTATATTACTTAGGATATTTTCCTAAGCAACAGTTCATATGCATTTTCTTTAGAATGCGTTTATAATCATTTAAAGCCAAATATAGCGATAAGCTTATAAAAATTTAATTTTTTTCAAACTGATGAGATGTTACCTCTTAAGTTTGCTTTAACAAGGGTTTCACCACTTCCTACCACGTCATTTTCTCCATCAGCCATGTTCTTTGCTTCCCTCTCTTCAAATCGGCTTTTTGAATTTATGCAACCTCACGGAGCCTTGGATGTCAGGCGAAATTGACATGGTAGTTCAGGGAGAGTTGGTGGTTGGCTAGAAAAATTTCTCCAGTGTTTCCCTTGGCGATATGGCTGTATGAAACAAAGGCATAACAAGGGATAGAGAGAATGGAAATGAGGTAGAAGGGGGGTATTTTCCTCTTTCAAGCTCAAAGCTTCAATGGATAAGAGAAGTAGAGAAAAATGTCCATCATCATGAGGTCTTCCTTCTTGCTTTCTTTGTGAAGAAGAAAGGGTGTATTTATAGACATGAGAGAAAGCATGCAATGAACTCATTCTTTTGGCTACTTGTCAAGAGCCAAGTGAGCTTTATTAAAAATACATTGTGATTGCCTACCTATTAGATGGTATAATGGGGATTATTATTTTATGCTTTCTCTCCCTCCAAGCATTAAAAAATCATGAATTCTAACTTATTTTTTAAAAAATATCTTTTTTTATTCAAAATGAATTCATATGATGGTTTTTGGCCAAGTTACCTCATGACTTATCTAGTTTATAAAGTCATGCATACTCTTTAATACTTAACTTACTCAATATCATGCTTGTTCTTGCACATTCTTCGTCTACGATTAAGGCTTTTGCGATTTGTCTTGCGGTTATGAAATCAATGTGATATTTGACACATTAAATGGAATCGGGAATGCTAAAGCAAATATAATGCAGAAATTAGAGCAAGGTCTTATGGAGAAAAACTCATATTATCAACTTAAAAATGTCCATGTCTAATTAAATGGCAAGATTTTTGTTTTTTCTACTTTTTCTTTACATGGAAAATTATGGAGGATTTGCATTCTTTACCTTTAACTTGATATTTTGGAGTTTTTAAACCTATGATAAGATCAACAAAAGCTTTTTTTTGAAAGGACTATGAAAAGATATTAAGGATTTTGTTATGAAATGTATACCTTGTCAATTGAATAAGAACACCCATAAGGCACGTGGTTTGTTGCAGCCACTACCCATTCTTGAGGGCAAGTGGACACACATTACCATGGACTTCATTACCGGTTTACCTACTACCAAAAAAGGAATGGAATAGTATCTATGTGGTGGTGGATAGACTCACCAAGGCGGTCCATTTTATTCCTAGCAAGTTTCAATTCATTGCTTTACAGGTAGCTAATCAATTTATGGAGCAGATCTTTAGATTATAAGGATTACCATGGGTGATTGTACATGAAAGAGATTCAAAATGCATGAGTAGCTTTTGGTAGGTAGTATTTAGCTCCATGGGCACTCAATTGGCTCCTTGTATATCTTGTCATCCACAAATTGATGGCCAAACAGAAAGAGTAAATAAGTTGTTAGAGACTTACTTTTGCCACTTTTTTCATGATGTATAACATATATGGGATTCTTAATTTCATTTGGCTAAGTGTTCCTACAATAACTCCACTCATACTAGTGTTAGAGTTTCACCCTTTGAGGTTATGTATGGTTATAAGGTGTCCTTACTCATAGTCATTTTCAATAAGAAAATCAATCCTCATGTGAAAGAAGAATTGGAAAGAATGTAGACCCTGCTTAAGCACAGTAAGATGAATCTTAAGAAGGCCAAAGATCAGATGAAGATGTATGCAAATAAGAAGAGGTGATCTTTAGAGTTTCAAAAACATGAATCAGTTTTATTAAAAGTGCTCAAGTCTTGTTACTCTACCTTGTAGGATAGATCCAGTAACAAGCTTGCTCAAAGGTTTTATGGACCCTACAAGATCTTGAAGTGCATTGGAGACTTGGCATATAGATTGGAACTACTCTCATTCACTATGATTTATGATATATTCCATGTTAATCAACTCAAGCCTTTCTATGGTGCTCCTGTAGATACAATTTTGATAAGCTGCTTGATGTCAAGAGGCATATTCCACAGTAAATTTTGTGAGGTTTTGCGGTGGATTCCATAAAACTATATTTATTTTCCGGGGCTTGTACACAAGGTAGATTCCTTGTGTCAGCAGTTTATGGGGATGCATGTCCTTTTTTGGTGTCATGTTAATTTAATGTGCATGAGGGTGACTCCACAACGGGTGATTTCGCAAAATACATATTTAAATTAATGGAGGTTTATGAGTTTAGAGTGCACTTGTATTAAATTAAGGTTAGGACGGATGTCGAATCTATTTATTTATTTTGTAGCTGAAGACTATTAGGTATTCACTTTTGTCAGTTTAATTTTATTATTTTCTAACAGTTGTGAATGCTTCAGTTGATGTGTAGAGCAGGTGACAGTGGCGTCGGGAAACACTCGGCGATAGCGTGTATTCAAATTATTTAGAAGAAATTATTATTTTTTATGGGAGCATGTCTTATTAATAAAGGTGTGGCCCTAATATTTATTTAGGCACACTTATTTATTGAAGCACTTGATAAATATTTATTATTTTGTATATGTGCATGGGTGCATGGTTTAAATATTTTATTATTGGACATTGTATTTGGGCACAGCCCGACTCTTGGGCCGCCCAACCACTTTATTCTTTATTTAGACAAAAACAAACACAAAAGCTAAAGTATGCTTATTGTAAAATTGGGGTATTTTGAGCTTTGAGATGAATAAATTTATAAATACATGCCTTGTGAAGTGCTCACATAAGGCGTGGAGGGAGATTGTACCCGATTGGTCTTTTTTCCTCATGTCGTGTAAGTCTATCTTCTTGATTTTTGAGCTTAAAGGAGAGTTATTTGTTCTTGGGGACCTTGCGGTGCTCGCGACGTACGCATCCAACATCTGATTTGTGCACCAGTGGTATCAGAATAATGTTGAGATCAAGGTTTTTCAATTACTTACCATCTTGCGTGAAGGCGTAGCTCTTGGGATGAACGGGCTCTACAGTTAGTCTCGCGATGATTTGTCAATACCAGCGTGTTCTTGGCGGTGAAGAACCCCCTGCTGTATTGTTGGATCACGAAAGACCCCTCTATGTCAGTGGAGGACCACTTGGGAAGTTCCTTTGTTAATTCTTATTTTTCTTAGAAAAACAGGAAAGAAATTTAATCAAACTTGAGTTTATGAATTTTAACAAAGCTTAAGGTAAGCTTAGTCCCCTAAAACTTAGTGTCGACGAAACTGAATGGCTATCGTCTTGTTGCGTTGATTTCAAAAAAATCAAGATTTTTTTTTTACAACTTAAGTTCTTTAATCTTACTAAAGCTTAAAGCTTAAAGACTTCTATCTTTAAATTTCCCTCCTAGTAGGCGTTCACACTGAGCTCTTCTCCAAATCAATCCCAAACTCATTTTCAACCTCCCTGTAAGCCCCTATTCATACGTGCACTCTGATAGAGCTAATTTTCAGCAAATAGATTGCTATATGTAGTCTACATGGACGAAGTATTCATTAGAAGAGGATTGTCATCAATTTCCATACCTATAAAAAGAAAAAAAATCACAAAAAGCCATTTTAAAAAATAAAGAAGCAAGCCTTGTAAACCCAACTTTGAGCTACACTCATCTCGCTAACAAGATTTCGAGTGTGTGAGGTTATTTGAAATTTTGCAAGATGACTAATCAAAATATGGAAGATTCTATGACTGAAGGTGATTTACAGGAACCAACAGTGGAGCAAAAATCGGACCTAATTATGATACAACTTCAAGAGGAACAAAGAGCACATCAAACTTTGCAAGCCCAACTGACTACTCTTCAACGATCTATTGTAGAACAAGATGGACTGCAACCCGAAGATGTTATACGATGCACGATCGATGCAACACTCGAAGCATAATCTATCAGGAAAGAAGCCATGGTAAGTAAAATAAATTTCAAATTTTGTACTTTAATGGGCTACGTGACGGAAAGACTGTTCTCTCTTTTCTCAGTCAGTTTGATGATTATTTCCATAAAGAACAATATGCCGAAAAAGATAAACTCAAGTGTGACACTAACCATTTAGTGGATAGAGCATCATTATGGTGGACTAATGTCCGCAAAAGTATTGGTTGTCCTACTACTTGGGAGGCTTTCTAAAAGAAATTTTTACAGAATTTTCTTTCACCTCAATTCCATGAAAAAGCAGTCAAGCAGTGGGATGTTCTACAACAAAGAGACCGTGAGCCTATTTCACAATATACCGAGCATTTCTAGAATGCCTTATTGCAACATTGAATGCTTGAAGATGTACCTGAGCCTATCCACAAGTGCAAGTTTATGTCGGGTTTGCTTAGTCACTTTTATGCGGAGGTGAACACGTTCAAGCCAATGACTCTTAAGGATGCGATTTCTTTGGCCCATTATGATGAAGACAAAATTCGAGGAGAGAAGCGACCACAACAATTCCCAACTAACGATAACTAAGCTTGTGGAGCGCTATGGAAGAAAGTATAGAAGAGAATCTTCATTTCAGCCTAGTTTTGGACAGCCAAGGACTGTTTTTAAGCAGGGGCAAGTTGGTAACACTTATGGCAGCAATCATGTGCCAAATGGGAGCTTACGGGTACCAACTTATCCTCCATTCAATGCTTCTAGACCTCAAAGTAATTTCAGGACAGCAAATAGTCTAAGAGTTGACTTTTCAAACAAGGGGACAACAAGCCTAAATCCATTTCAGCCAACATGAATCCTAAGTTTCTATGTTTCAGCCAACTCTTTTCCTTTTGATCCAAGTGGAAGTGTTCCATTTGATCCAAGTGGGACTTGTTATGAGCTACTTGTGCTGCCACAAATTGTTCTATTTCTATGGATGCTTGGACATGATCTAAGAGCCCTAATACACTTTGTATAAAGTGAAGCATGTGTGGAAAGCCAGTGTTCATTTTGATAGACAGTGGCAGTACTCATAGTTTTGTGAATAAGTCCATCATGGACAAGCTGAATTGTATTCCCATAGAATTACAGTAGCCCATTAGAGTTTAAGTGGCCAATGGTGAAGAGGAGATCAGCACATAGATATGCCCACCGGTTTCTTTACAGTTGGCTAAAATTTTTGAAGCAAAAGTAAACCTGATCACTTTGGAAGTGGGGCCTATAGATATTGTGCTCGATTGTGATTGGCTGATGACATTAGGCAGGATCACTATGGATTTCTCACAGTTGTATATGGAGTTTATATTCAATGGGCAGCTTATCCGTTTACAGGGAATGTAAAATAATACATGGCGCAGCGAACAGAATCTGAGAAAGAGATAGAGAGTACACAACAAATAAGAGGAGAATCAGTAAATTCTTTAACTTCAAACAACTGATACAAAGATGGCTCTGTCCACCCGTGCGCTTCCACTGTGTGAAGCTTAGATGGCGATCTAGACAGAAGATAGGTGAAGAGCTTAAGGCTAGCTGGAACAACAACTCTGACTGGGTGAAAGATGAGTGAGTGATGGCTGCGAAGGGGTTTATCTTTTATAGCCCGCGAAGGTCGTTAGGTCGGCCTGCTGACCGACCTACCATATGAGCCTCCACTAGTCGGCCAGGGAATATTCCAAGGAATATTCCCTTTACAATGTGCCTCGAGTTGCTACCAGCTTAACCACTCCATCTAACCCAAAGATTAGACCCACAACAGTTACCTTTTTGCCATCCGGTCACATAGACCTCATCTGATATACAAGTCAGGACTCAACCAATGTCCGGGCTCACATTTGGCTTCTCCTCATAATGGGGGCCTTACAACTTTGAGCACCATGGATCATTGGTAGCACCTAATGAGGGTGGGGCATTGATCATATCTAACACCCCCCCTCAATGTCCACCCATAGGTGAACTATCTCCTCGGCCCAATGCCGAGTCTCTGAAGATGAACTTGAAGTAGATCCTTCGTAAGTGCTTTGGTGAAGATATCTACTCCATTCTCCTCTGTTGGACAGTAGACCAATTTCACTATCCCATCCTCCATCAAATCACGCACATAGTGATATTGGATCTCTATATGTTTGGTGCGTGCATGAAACACTGGATTTTTGGCAATGGCAATGCAACTCTGATTATCACATCTCAGCACAATTGGTTCTTCATCCTGCACTCCCATATGCCATAGAATCCTTCTCAACCATACGGCCTCACATGCAGCAAAACAAGCTGCCTTGTACTCTGCTTCGGTAGAAGACAATGCCACTGTTGGTTGCTTCTTACTAATCCAAGAGAAAATTCCTGAACCCAAAGAGAAACAATAACTAGAAACTGACTTCCTGGAATCAATGTCTCCTGCCCAATCTGAGTCACAGTTCCCCACAAGAGAGGTTCCGAAACTGTATGTGATACCATAGTCAAGAGTTTTCTTCAAGTATCTGAGCACCCGCATCCCAACCTTCCAATGACTCTCATGAGGTTTGTTTGAGAACCTGCTCAAAACACCAACAGCAAAACTGATATCTGGTCTGGTGTTACACAAGTAGATCAGACTGCCGACCAACCTCCTATACCTCCCAATGTCTGCTAGTGCTGATGTATCCTCGACGGATAACTTTGCATTCACCTCCATAGGTGTAGCTATCTCCTTGCACTCGGTCATGCCAAATGCCTTCAAGATCTCCCATGCATACTTCTTCTGAGAGATGAAGATCTTTCCTGGCTCTTGCCAGACTTCAATCCCCAAACAATAGTGCAACAAGCCCAAGTCTGTCATTTCAAACTCAGAACTCAAAGCCTTTCGAGTTTGGTTGATCATATCTTCATAGTCACCTGTAATAAGAAGGTCGTCCACATATAGGACAATCACTACAGACTTTTTACCATCCCTGTAAACATACAAGTTAGCATCTGAGGCACATCTTTTGAAGTTTAGGTTTAAAAAGAACCTATCTATCCGCTTGTACCATGCTCTAGGGGCTTGTTTCAGCCCATACAATGCCTTCTTCAGTTTACACACTTTGTTCTCAGAATGAGGGGCCTCAAACCCTGGTGGCTGAGCCACGTATACCTCCTCCTTGAGGTCACCATTTAAGAACGCTGACTTAACATCCATTTGGTACACTGGCCACTTCTTGTGGGCAGCCACTGCAAGTACCGTGAGAATAGTGGTCATTCTGGCAGTTGGGGCAAATGACTCTTGAAAATCAAACCCTTCAACTTGTGAAAATCCTTGGGCAACCAATCTAGCTTTGTACTTTTCTAAGGTACCATCAGCCTTGTACTTTACCTTCCAGATCCACTTGGTGCCAATAACCTTCCGCTTTGCTGGTCGCTCCACTAGCTTCCACGTGTCATTCTTCATTATGCTGTCATACTCCGCCTGCATAGCAGCCTTCCATGATGGATCTGCAAGTGCTTCTTCTAAGTCAGTTGGCTCCTTTACTTCTCTCATAATCTCAACCATCAAGGCCATATTGACTATGTGAGCAGAAGCCCTCCTTTGCTCCTCTATTCTCTGAGACCTCCTTGGTCCATCTGCCTTCTCCTCAACAGATGCGGGCATAGGATTATTGTGGTCATAGAGCTGCTTCACCCAGCGCGGCAATGGCTTTTCCGGTGGGGTGATGTCAGGTTGGTGAACTTTTTCCTCGTCATCTGAAGATGATGCTTCCTCCTCCTTAAGGATAGGGATAGCTCTCGGGACAGGTTCATAGTGGACTACTTCTTCGCTTGATGATAAAGTGGAGGAACTTGCCTTCTCCTCCTCCACTGTATGCGGCTCCCCCTTGAACACCACATCACGGCTCGCGATGATCTTCTTTGCCTCTTGGTCATATAATTTATAAGCCTTCTGCTCATCACTATAACCCAAGAAGATACATTTTCTGCTTTTTGGTTGTAACTTGTTTCTCTTCTCATCTGGAACACGTGCATAACATTCACATCCAAAAATTCTGAAATGTGAGACATATGGTTTCTTACCAGTGTAAGCCTCATGAGGTGTTTTTCCCTTGAGATCCTTTGTATAGCTCCGATTTAGAATGTAGACTGCAGTATTAACAGCTTCAGCCCAAAAATGGTTAGGCAATCCCTTGCCCTTTAGCATGCATCTTGCCATCTCCACAATGGTGCGATTCCTGCGTTCCACAACACCATTCTGCTGAGGTGTGTGAGGCATCGTCAATTGACGCTTGATCCCTTTGCTCTTGCAAAAGCCTTCAAACGCCTTTGAGTTGAACTCACCACCACCATCTGTTCTAAATTTCTTCACACTTTTCCCTATTTCATTCTCAACAAGTATTAGCCATTCTTTAAACTTACCAAAAGCTTGAGCCTTATCACGAAGGAAGTACACCCACATCTTCCTACTGTAGTCGTTGACAATCAACATAAAATAAGAAGATCCCCCCAAGGCCTGTGTAGGCATCTTACCACACAAGTCAGCATGCACCAACTCTAGAGGAGCCTATGCTCTATTCTCGCTTTCTTGTGGAAATGCCTTTCTCTGTTGCTTGCCCATCATACAAGCTTCACATGGTTTCTTCAATTCAGTTATTGTAGGTAGGTGAGCAACCATACCTTGCTTTTGCATCTCCTTCAATACTGCAAATCCGATGTGTCCAAACCTTTCATGCCAAAGCTTACTTGTGCCCACTCCAGCGGTGGCTGTAAGAGCACTTAGCTCATACAGGTTGTTCCTTCTTTCTCCTTTGCCAACAATTGTGCCAGCACTATCAATAATTTCTGCACCTGTCTTCTTGAACCTCACTTCATGACCAAGATCAGTTATGGCAGCAACTGATAAGAGATTTCTTCTGATTTCGGGAACATACAACACATTTGAAAGCTTTTTGACTTCACCATTTGCAGCAACAAAAGAAATAGTACCTGTGCCCGCAGCAGGGCATTTAGCATCATTTCCAACCGTCACAGTGATGGTTTCTTGTAGAGGCTGCATAGAACTGTATAGACCTTTCTTGTTGGTCATGTGACGGGAGGCCCCACTATCCAACACCCATGAGTCAGTGGTAGATTCTTCTTGCGTCGAGGAGCACACTTCCTCAGTGGTCGCCATGAATAACTCCAACTCTGCTTCAGCCGTATTGGCTGTCTCTTTCCCTTTACCTTTAAGGGTACCATTCTTTTCATCTGCCTTCTTGACACGACAATTTGCAATTGCATGTCCTTTCTTCTTACAGTAGAAGCACTCTCCTTGAAACTTCTTCTTGCCGCCCTTCTTCTTTTTGTCACCATCATTTTTGGTGGAGGAAACACCTTTGCCTTTTGCATTGGCAGAGAATGCAGCATCTCCATTGTTGCTTCCTTCTCGGGCTTTCACCTCAACTCCTCCTCCATTAATAATGCACAAAACTCCTCAAAAGTCAAAGCTTGAGGTCTCACCTGAGTATTAAGGGCAGTTACTAGTCCATCAAACTTTTGTGGACAAATCCGAAGACACCTCCGAGCTAGCTCTTCTCTAGTCTTTTGTATCCCAGCGCCAGCCATCTGGTTGCGCAGATTCTTAATCCGAGTGATGAATGCTTCAACCGTCTCTCCTTCAGCAAACTTCTCCGCTACTAGTTGATTCTCCAAGTTTTGAATCCTTGTTTGGTTTCGTGTTTCATACTGACTCCTTAGTACATTCCAAGAATCGGACGCTTTGGTTGTATGCTGAATCAGAGTCAAAACATTGTCAGAACAGCTTGTAACTAAGGCACACAATGCATTTGCATTCCTTCGTTTCCAAGCTCGTAGAAGATCTGCATTCGGAGGAATCATCACACTAGGATTTGATGGGTCGGGGGTAGGCTGTGGTTCTGCGTCAGTCCCCAGCACAGTCTCCAGAAGCTCATAAGAATCAAGGATAGTTGTAATTTTGAACTTCCATAAGGTGTAGTTTGTACCATCTAACTTGCCTTCGCTGAAGGTTGGTGGACGAATCCTCAGTGTTTGAATAGCCGGTACAGCAGCACCACCTCCTGCACCGCTTCCTGATGCGCCAGAACCGCTTCCCGGAGTCGACATCGTTTCTCTTTGCTGTTGAAGCCTTTGCCTCTTGCACGCTCTCCGATCTCTAGAGCCCCCTAGGCTCTAATACCATGTAAAATAATACACGGTGCAGCGAACAGAATCTGAGAAAGAGATAGAGAGTACACAACAGATAAGAGGAGAATCAGTAAATTCTTTAACTTCAAATAACTGATACAAAGATGGCTCTGTCCACCCGTGCGCTTCCACTGTGTGAAGCTTAGATGGCGATCTAGACAGAAGATAGGTGAAGAGCTTAAAGCTAGCTGGAACAACAACTCTGACTGGGTGAAAGATGAGTGAGTGATGGCTGCGAAGGGGTTTATCTTTTATAGCCCGCGAAGGTCGTTAGGTCGGCCTGCTGACCGACCTACCATATGAGCCTCCACTAGTCGGCCAGGGAATATTCCCTTTACCATCGGGCCGAGGGCGCTGCCCCCGGACCCCCGCTAGGGGGGCCGCTGGCCCCCCTGGGACCCCCCAGCCATAGACCTCATCTGATATACAAGTCAGGACTCAACCAATGTCCGGGCTCACATTTGGCTTCTCCTCATAATGGGGGCCTTACAACTTTGAGCACCATGGATCATTGGTAGCACCTAATGAGGGTGGGGCATTGATCATATCTAACAGGGAATTCCTAGTAGATCAGATTTTCAGCTTATTACCATTCAACAACTCAAAAGGGAGTACAAGAGACACTCACAAATATTTGTTTTGCATTTGAATAAAGAAATGTAAGATCAGCCCAATATTTTAGCAAACCATCCAACCTTGACAGCTCTTCTTGAGGAGTATAGAGATTTGTTTGAGGTACCTACTTATTCATTGCCTCCCAAGAGAGCAGTAGATCACCCCATTGATTTGGAGCCCAACTCAAAGACAATCAATAAGCCACCTTATAGATTATCAAAGTGTGAACGAGAGGAAGTGGCCAAGAAAATCAAGGAACTTCTTGAGATGGGATTCATTGAACCAAGTTCTTCACCTTATGCATCTCTAGTCCTGTTAGTAAAAAAGAAAGATGGATCTTTCAGAATGTACATTGACTAAAGGGATCTTAATAAGAGCACAATGAAGAATAGGTATCCGACCTAGGATTGATGATTTGCTTGACGAACTTAAGGGGGCTTGATTCTTTACGAAGATTGATTTGAGGTTAGGGTATCAATCAGATTCGCATGCGAGAGGGTGATCAAGTCAAGACTGCTTTCGGGACTGATCGTGGGCTCTATCATTTCTTAGTGATGCCATTTGGGCTTACAAATGCTCCAGTTAGCTTCCAGAGCTTGATGAATAAGATTTTACAGCCTTTCCTCTTTCAATTTGTCTTGGCGTTCTTTGATGACATTCTAATCTACAGCAAGACTTTACAGGATGACTTGGCACATATGAGGAGGGTTTTTGATGTATTGAGACATCACATGCTTTTTGCTAAGGAAAAGAAGTGTTCTTTCATGTAGACTAAAGTGGAATACTTGAGACATATTGTCAGTGAAAAAGGAATATAGGCTGATCCCAAGAAGGTGCAATGTATAAAAGATTGGCCAACACCTACTACCTCTCTTAGAGGATTCCTTGGTTTATCTTCATTCTATCGCCGATTCATTAAGCATTATGCGGCCATTGCAGCTCCTTTGACTAATAGGTTGAAGAAGGAGGCTTTCTTTTTGGATGCTCTTGCAGATAGCAGCTTCAACCAGTTAAAGGAACTCCTTACCTCTGCTCCTATCTTAGTATGCCTGGACTTTTCCAAAGAGTTTACTATACAGTGTGATGCTAGTGCCATGGCATTGGGGGTGTTTTGCTACAGGAGCATGGAGTGATTGCCTTTGAGAGCCGTAAGCTTACAGATAAAGAAATGGCCATGAATGTTTATGACCAAGCGATGTTGGCTATCATGCATGCAATTAAGAAGTGACGCCATTACTTGTATGGCAACCGATTCAGAGTACACAGTGATCACAAGGTACCTAAGTATTTCCTTACTCAGTCCAATCTTACTCCTAAGCAACGTCGTTGGGTAGCTACATTATAGAATTATGATTTTTACATCACTCATACAAGGGGCAAAGATAATATAGTGGCTGATTCTCTTTCTCGTATGGGGGCTTGCAAAGTTTGAGCTATGACAAAATTGCATAATGATTGGACTGAAGAATTATAGGAGGCTTATCTTCTGGATGAAGAATTCAACCATATTTTTCAAAAATTACAGCAAGATATTATGGAAGAAAACTCACATTACCAGTTCAAAAATGGCCTTATTTGGTTGAAAGGCAAGATTTTTATTCCTTCTACCTCTTCTTTTACACGGAAATTTATGAAGGAACTACATGCTTCGCCTCTAGCTGGACATTTAGGAGTTTTCAAGAACTATGATAGGATCAGCAAAAACTTCTATTGGAAAGGACTGTGGAAAGATGTCAAGGACTTTGTTATGAAGTGTATGCCTTGTCAGTAGAATAAGGACAGTACCCATAAGCCAGGAGGTAGATCGATTTAGCAAACAAGAATATTTCATTCCATGTAAGAAAACATTAATGGCATCTCAAGCTGTACAATTGTTTTTTAAGACTATTTTCACTAACCATGGTTTTCCAAAGGTTATTATTTCTAACCTGATTCTAGATTTTGCAATAATTTTTGGACTACTTTGTTTGCTAATTTAGGTACAAAGATCAATTTCTCATATGCATTTCATCCTGAAAAAAATGGGCAAACAGAAGCTACTAACAATACAATTTCAGATCTTTTGCATGCATACATAATTTCAAAACCACAAACATGCGATACACACTTGCATTTACTTCACTTTGCATACAATAATACACCACATGCAGCTGCACAGAAAGCACCTTTTGAAATCATTTATGGACATTGATTGCCTACACCTATTACATCATTGTCAAACAAAGTTAAAGCTACTCATGATATTGCCAATATGCATACTACAATTTTTGCTTAAGTCAAATACATAATTATGAAAGCCCAGCAATCCTACACTAAACAAGCTAACAAGAAAAAAAAACCTATGACTTTCACAGTTGATGATTATGTTTGGTATGCATTTAAAAGAGAAGATTACAAAACATTGAAAAACACCCTGTTGTTAAGTTAGCCCCTAGAGTTTATGGGCCTTTCAAGAGCATTCACAAAATCAATGACAATGCATTTAAATTAGAATTACCGCAACACTAGAAAATCCACAATACTTTCCATATCAGTTTGTTACGACCTTTTAAAGGCCAACTACATGTACATCCTGTCTATGAAAATCCTCCTTTATTAGAAGAAGAAACTGAAATCCTTGAACCTGAAACTATTCTAGACACTGGCTTTATGACCACTAGAACTAGGTGTAGATATTCTAGATATTTGGTTAAGTTTAAAAATCATCATGTTGAAAAGGCCCAATGGATGCACGCCCGTGACCTAAGTGCTTACCCCTCACTGCTCACTCTACATTAAGCTAATAGCAATTGAGAACAATTGCTATCCCACCCTAGGGGTATGATGCTAGGAGGCATATTTCACTGTGGATTCCATGAGGTTTTGCAGTGGATTCCATAAGATTATATTTATTTGCCGGGGCTTGTACACAAGGTGGATTCCTTGTGCAAGAAGTTGACATGGACGCCTATCCTTTTCGAGAGTCATGTTAATTTAATGTGGACGTGGGTGACTCCACATCAAGTGATTCGGCAAAATACATATTTAAATTAATGTACGTTTATGAGCTTAGAGTGCACTCGTATTAAATTAAGGTTAGGACAGAGTTCCAACCTATTTATTTATTTTGTAGCTGAAGACTGCTAGGTATTCACTTTTGTCGATTTAATTTTATTATTTTCTAACAATTGTGAATGCTTCAGTTGATGTGTAGAGCAGGCGGCGCTGGCGTTGGGAAGCATTAGGCGATAGCGCGTATTCAAATTATCTACAAGAAATTATCATTTTTGATGGGCGTGCATCTTATTATTAAAGACATGGAACTAATATTTACTTAGGTGTGCTTATTTATTGAAGCGCTAAACAAATATTTATTAATTTGTATGCATATGGGCGCATAGTTTAAATATTTTATTATTGGACATTGTATTTGGGCACAAGGTGACTCTTAGGTCACCCAACCGCTTTATTCTTTATTTGGAAAAAAGCAAACATAAAAGCTAAAGCATGCTTATTGCAAAATTGGACTATTTTTGAGCTTTAAGATGAATAACTTTATAAATACATGCCTTGTGAACTGCTCACACAAGGCATGGGGGGAGATTGTACCCAATTGGTCTTTTTGCCTCATGTCGTGCAAATCTATCTTCTTGATTTTGGAGCTTAAAGTAGAGTTCTTTGTTCATGGGGACCTTTTGGCACTCACTACGTACGCATCTAGCATCTGATTTGTGCACCACTACCACCTATAGATGAGAAAGGTCTTATTCCGTATATCCCTAAGGCCATCATAGGTTAGTGTAAGAAGAAGCTTTGCTCTCCTTCTATCCTTGGATATTTGATTAGATGGAAGATTTTACCACCTAAATAAGCTTATTGGAGACCCAAATATGTATTAGAAGAGTTTTCTTATTTATGAGATACATTGGTGGCTAAAGCATAATTACTGTGGAGCTAGTTACATTGTAGACATGATCTTGACAATAGTCTGTTTTAGAATAATTTTTATTTTGCCAGATTTTCAGAGTTATGCCACCTATATAAATCAAAGTACTCTTCAAGGGGTATGTTTTGACATGTGGCATGCTTCATTCGGATACTTTTACCTAAAGTTATGGCAGATTTGGTTTTAGTAAGGTCTATTTTTACAACAAGATGTCTTCCTCATTTTGGGTCTATTTTTTGAAGACTTAAAGGATCAAACTCTTTTAAAGATATCAAGATTATGTATATAGTTGAGGATTATCCTCATGAATTCACTTTAGTCCATATATCTTTCATCTTTCATTCATTTCCATACTTTCTATAGCTAAAAACAAAGTAGTACTGTGTTTCATCCATTATTTTTTGTGGGAAAAAACCTTTGGGATGGGATGGATTGTAACAAGCTGGGAAGAAGATATATTTGGTGTGGAATTATTAATAATACATTGTCACATTGACACATGTAAATGTTTACATCTTTTGAAGATTAATACATTTACTGTCTTTTGCCTCAATTTCTTATCACAGTTTTTATGGCTTCTCTCTCTTCTTTCTTATCTTTCTCTTTCCATTTCTAGTCTTCCTCTCTCCTCTGCTCTTCTTTCTCTCAACTCTCAGCTCTCTCCTTGACAATAATTTGTAGAGATGACAATAATAGTGATGGATGTGGAAGCTCAAATTCTACTTCCTCTTTATCTTTCTCTCTTTTTCCCACTAGCAATTGTATTAACCATATCTAGAATCATTCTATACCATCTTCTCTTCTTCTATCTCATTCTTCCTATCTCTTTAACAATATTCCTCCTTTTGGCGAGTGTATCCTTCTAGGGTGTTAAAAAATTGCTTACAAGATAGCACTGAGAGTATCTCCTACATTGAGTGGATGGTTCTAAGAATCTTTCAATGAGACAAGTTTTATTATTTGCACAGAGATACTTAAAAACAAGGAGCCAAGGCATGCACAAATAAGATTGGTTCTTATTTTTGAATAAACATAGGGGCAACCACCAAGTGCTTTATATCTTAGATGTTTGGTCCTCTCATGGGCCATAAATATCCTGTATATGAAGCATTTGATTAGACAGTAGCAATCTAACATGTGTGAACATTTTTAATGGGCTGATGCTATAGCTTAAGCAACACTAGTTCATGGTATGGCTATTGTTTAATGCTATTTGGACTATGTTGTCTCTAACTAGGAATAAGTTTAAATATTCACTTTAATGTTATGTTCATTTCTTTTAAGTTGCATACATAAATTAATTATTAATTAGTTATGTAAATTACGATATAAATGATCTACAATGTAAGTATATTATGTAAAGTACAACATATGTATACAAATTTGTATAAATTACAAATTAAAGAAGTCGAAGGGATGTACCAAATGGGTATATATCTAAATTATAGTATATATAAGTTATAAGTAAATTATATTGTAACTATATTATCTATGTAAATTGCAATATAAGTACACGTATACTATATATATTGCATGTGTGTGTGTGCCTATGCATATTTGTGTGATAAAATAGCTATTGTTGTTTACAGTTTTATTGCTATTAGCTTTGGGATCATTATTATATTTTTAATTATCATTTTTATTATTCTTTTATGTGAGAAGTATTATGTGTTCATTAAAAGTAGACAAAAGGATTATTAAAAATTATTAGTTTATTACAAAATTAAGTAATGTGTATCAAAATGATATGGTAATAACATTCATATATGCATTATTATATTGCTTGCTTGTTTGTTTGTTTCATAGTCTAGCTCTAAAGAATCGATACCTTTGTGGAGCAACTTATACATTTCTCATTGTATTTTCTTTGTCATTGTATCTAAATGATTGTGGATCATTAGTATCTAGTGAGAAGAGTCTTAAAATAGAAAAGATAGCATTCAAGAAGCTAAAGTGAGAATTAGAAGAACTTTCTAAGAAAAGATATAGTTTGGATTGTAAAATATTCATTCTTAAATAAACATGAACTCAAGTGTGGTCTAAAAAATTTCAAAGACATTGCTAGGTTTATCTATTCATATTATTATAATGACGCATTGAATACTCCCAAGAATAAATAAATTTATGAACAATAGTTTTTCTCTCTTTAGAAAATTGTATGAAATAGAATTGATAATATACATAGAATTTGTTGAGGAAAAATACCAATGTCATTTTCATACAAACATATTCTTTTATCCATAAGTAGTAGCCATTGTCTACTTGAGGATTAAAGATGGTTGTATGAAAGTAGGCTTAACCTGTCACCCTAGTAAACTCTATGCATATAATTCATTTTTTAAATAAAATTCTTTGAAAAGGAGAAAAGTAGCATTTGTGAAATCATTTATTCTTGAAAGAATTTAACATGTCTCTACAATAATCATGAAGGAATGAGCTCTAAAATAAGTTAACATGTCTCTAAAATAATTTTGATTAATTGCATTAACCATGCATTTCAATACGACTACCACCTTCATTATGCCTTATGTCACAAGCCTGTTGCAACATAATTGACTTTGCCTCATTTTGGCTTTCAATTTATCTTGAATCCATACTTATTTGAAGGACAATCTATTCAATGCTATTTTGAGCTTTCAAAGTTTGGATCTAGCCAAAGAAAATGAATACAATGAAGGAAATCTAGATGCATGGTCACTACTATATGACTCAATGTCTCTTGGTCCCCTTTCAAAGGCTTTTTTCACCAACTACCCAATTTTGAAAAGATGGGCCTCATGCAACCCCCCTCTTCTTTCTTAAAGCTCATTATTTCCTTCACTTTGATCTCTTCTTAGAGCACTTTCACATGGTCAGTTTTGTGAAGGTCAAACTGTGAAAAGTGGTAGATTTGCATCCTTCACAAGGTAAATTTGGAGACTTTTGTGGTATTTTAGGTGTTGGGGATAAAGGTGACTATGCCCATGTCACCCTATATTTACTTCACACATTATGACCACACACCTATACACTACAAGTGGAGGGTGCCCATCACTTTCACTTTATTCTTTATTCTTTCAGTAACTATTAAACTCAAGGGAGTCACTTATGGATATATGTATGTATCATGTGGGTTCAAAATAAGGGATTTTTAAAATACTCTTTTTACACATTTTGTACATATAGAAGGGTGCAAATATAAAGGATTTATTTATAGATTAAATAAAAAATTATTTTGTTTTATTCACAAAAAATTCACTAATAAGGATGTTTATAAATAGGTCTTGAATGTGCATGATATAGAGAATACACATACAGTGATCCCCTCGAACTATTAAATAGAGGAAGGCTAGTCACACATTGTAATTTTTGGAGTTTCCAGGTACATTATCTCTCTCTCTTGGTCTCTTGCCCCATCTACCATAGGTCTTGCTTTCCTCTTGGTTCAGCTTGTGTACTTCCACATGGCCTCTACCTTTCAACTTGTATTAAAGACACCCATCGGAGGAGCTTCTTCATCTTTCACTTTGGTTCAGATTCAAAGCTTTAACTCAAGGTTTCATGGCAGCCATTGTGTCTTCCTCCCGATGTATGTTTTGAGTCTTTCCTTCTCTCGGCTTATTCTACTTGCTCCGGGATTTTTCAGGAGCTTCACAAAGCTTAGTTGAGCCTTGTTGAGTGCTTATTCAGGTGAGAAGTTGCCATTCTATCCATTGTGAGTTAGCACTGTTGTATTTTGGATATAGCTTTTGCATAAAAATTTGAATTTAGGTATTCTATAGCTAAAAACAAAGAGCATTGACAAGAGCATGTATTAGATGGTAGCTTTGGGTGATTTAAAGGTATCTTTTTTTTAGACCCAATGTTCTAAATAATTAAAAAATGAAACTTGAAAAGTGTTCCAAATTCACTAAAATTGTGTTAGGATTTATTCTATGCAATTTTCTATTCTTTGTTTCACACAAGACAGAATAGTTCTAGTTTGGATAGTAAACAATAAATTAGAAATTGCATATTTGATACTTTAGGGATATTATTTTGGTGCTTGGATGGCATGGTTATGCTTTTCAATCATTAGCGAGAGTTTGAGGTCTTTTTTAGGGATGTTATTTTGGTGCCTGGATGTTATGGTTATGCTTTTGGATCTTTCGCGAGAGTTTGAGGTCATTTTTAGGGATGCCATTTTGGTGTCTAGATGGTATGGTTATGCTCTTGGATCATTAGCGAGAGTTTGAGGTTCTTTTTTGGTCTTTTAGTATGTAGAGAGAGAGTGAGCTCCATCAATGAGGAGAAGATTTTTGTAATGTTTTTTTTTAATAACATTAAAAATAAATAAATTTGGAATTTTTGATATTTTTAGTTTTATTGAAATGGACAGAGTAATTATTACTTTCTAGTAGTAAAGCAAAGTGACTATCATTTTCTAATAGTAATATTTTGATGTCATATTTTAGCAGTTTCTCTTACCGAGATGAAAAAAGGTGGTGGTGGAAGCCTCTCCTCATTTGAAACATTTGAGTGTTCAATGCTCATTCCATCTCTCTTGCCTCTACTTTGCACCCTTTGGAGTAGAAGATCCAGTGCTTCCATCCAGTCCATAGCCACTTTTAATATACTCGATGAGTAGGGCAAGTGGTTTTGCTTGACCATAATGAAGAAAAGTTGGGTAATCATGGAATGGAGAAAGTGGAAGAGATATTTGATAACAAACCCTTCTTAATCATGTTGGAAGGGCGGGGTAATGGATTCTAGACTTGGTGGCTTCAAGAAGACAATCAAAGAAGTGCATGTGTAGCATGTTTTTGTGCATAAGGAGTTTTATCTTGAGCCTACTACCTATAATGTCTCTCCGTAGACCCAATTGTTGGTGTACTTTGGTTGCATCTACTTTCTGGTATGAATAAAGGTCCATGTTTCTTATTCACCTTGTACCTAACAAGACCGTTTGATATTAAGAGACTTATATCCATCAAGCATCCAAGAGTGAAAGCCACTAGAATGTATGGTAGATGTCCTTGATATCATCCATGGCTCCATTAGCAAAAATTTTAGAAGGGAAGAACCAAAGTAGCATGGGCTGAGAGGGGCATATCCTTTTATGATCTCTTTTGCAAACCAACTGCCTCTAGTGGGCGATGGGGAGCCTTTTCCTTCTAGATTTCAAAAGCAGAGAGTAGGCATTACCACATTTTATAATAAGTAAGAGTTACAGTTGCATAAATTTTCACAAGGTGTAGAAATGCCTAAAATCTAATATTTCAAGTAGTTAAAGCAAGATATCCACTTCTATGTCTATACAATTTTTGTGGACTTCTTCTCCAACACTGATGTTTGGACCTAAAGAACCATTTTCTTGTTGAAGTGCCCAAATGTAGAGAATATTTTAGAGTTTGCAAATGTAGAGTAGGATACAAAGGTACAAGATGGAATCACCTATAACTAGATTCTATTGTTTGCAAGTGTGGGATTGCCACTCAAAGCTTCATCATGGCACTTTTGTATAGAAGATGTTGCCATGTTTGTGGAAAATTGGTGCCATTAGACTAAGAAGTGAGGGAGTTTTCTCAAAAATTATTACAAGATATTGAGAAAAGTAAGGAGGGAGCGAGAGATGCATTGAGGAGAGGGAAAGAGGGAGAGAAATGGAGAAATAGAGAGAAGAGAATAAAAGAAACAAAGAGGGAGAGAGAAAAATAAAGAGAAAGAGAAATAAAGAGATATAGAGAGGGAGAAATAGACTGTGGAAGGGAGGGAGGAAGAAACAAAGAAAGAAGGAGAGTGAAGGGGATGCAATGGCAATGGAGAAGGAGAAGAGGAAGATACGGGAGAGAAGAGCACACACACTGTAGGTGATGTTCAAAAGTGATATGACAGCCTTATTGCACTATCACATATATATGAATAAAGAATATGGGTGGTCAGTGTACATGGGCAGGCCCAAGGAGATGCAATGGCAGTGGAGAAGGAGAAGAGGAAGATGTGGGAGAGAAGAGCACACACAATGTAGGTATTTTCCAAAAGTGATATGACAACCTTATTGCACTATCTCATATATATAAATAAAGAATATGGGTGGTTAGGGCAAGCCTAAGGGCCAGGGAGTGAAAAAACAAATAAAAAAGGAAAAGAGACAAGGTGAGGAATCATGACATCTCACCCAACGCCCAATCAGAAAGCAAGCTGTGAAATAAGTGGGAAGCCCTGTGAAAGAAGAGTCAAGCATCCTTGATTCCATGACATCCAGGAGATAGGCAATCCCGCAAATCCATACAATAGAGCAATCCAAGAATGCTTCTCAGGAAGCAAGCACAACTCATCAGTGCATGGTTGTAAAGCATCAGAGTCTCTCATAGCATTAGTGTGGCACATACAAGACATCGGAGAGTAGTCAAACTCTCCAAAGTCAATCACTGAAAGAGGGCCAACATCCCGAACACTCGTCCAATGGGGTCTCAAGACTATATGTGGCCTGAGCGAAGCGGAAGACTGACATATGGCTGTAGCATCAACCATAAAGCCCATTGAATGTGCATCAAGAGGATTGAGAGATGTCTGCGTCTCATAAAAGACAGCATGGTGACTATGTATAACCTGTTGGGCCTCAAATCCCATAACTTGTAAGCCTAAAAGTCAACATCTCCATAACCAAGGAGGATATATTTGCATGACATAGGCAGACATGACTATCCTATTAAGCAAGTAGACTGATGTCATAAGGGCCTTGGCCCAAAAGCCATAAGATAACCCAACTGTGGTAAGCATAGAAGCAACCTTCGCCTGTAGAGTCAGGCACATGCCATGAGCAATCTCATTATACCGTAGGTGTATGAAAACAATACTAGACTGCTGACAATAGGAGTGAAAGTTGGGAGAGATAGCATGACTCTCATATTCCATCTACAAGCACCTAGGCCTGTAACCAACAAAATCCATAAACTTGTCAAGCATAACTGTAGCATCCTCAATCCGTACCAAGGGAAAATCCCAAACACGATGTGTAGCATGATCCATGAAGGTCACAAAATGGGAAGCTCCACCAAGTGACTGGGTAAGCATAGGTCCATAAACTGCACAATGGACAAGATCTAGAGGATCATGCCTCTCACAATCACCATGAGCCAAAGGGGCTATGCAAGGACCAAAAGAACAATCAAGGCAAGCATCAAGATCTACATGTGACATAGGAGGCAACAATGAGTCTGAATGAGACAAGATCGCCATCTCTCTGTGGTGCATATCACCTAGGTGATAATGCCATGACAATGCATGTGGTATCCAAATAACTGCAACCGTAGAATCTTCCACATGAGAGACATGCACTAGGTAATGAGAATCAACTCTAGAACCTCTGTCCAAAACCAAGCAACCACAACAGATCTTCCATGACCTATCCTAAAGAGAAACAGAGTAACCTACATCATGCAACTCATGGATAGACCTCAAGCTCTTACTAAGCATAGGAACATGTAATACATCATGGAGCACAAGAGTCAGGCAAAGCTAGGTGTGTGTCCCATGTACCAACAATAGCATAAGTCTGCTCAAGGCCCAAATCTATACATTTGTCAATCTCTTGTAAGAAGAGAACCATTCTCTATGAGGGGTAACATGACAAGAGGCTAAAGAATCCAACAATCAATCAAAGACATAGGCTTGATCATTGAGCAAGTAAGTTGTAGGGAAACTAGATGATAGGAGGACATGCTCAACTACATCATCATGGGTAATTGTATGTACTTCACCACTAGAAAGAGTGGTAACACCTACTGCATTGCTCACTCTCTGCTCATGTTGAGTCTGTCTCTATCTCTGCTACTCTCTAATTTGTGTAAAACATTTTCTTTTAACATGCCCAAGCTTTCCACAATGGAAGCATACAACATTTGTAACTGAAGAACCTATAGAAGATGACAAGGAATCCAAGTCATCATGAATTGGCATATTTGGTCCAGTAGAGTCTGTTTACACAGCAAGCTGTCTACTTCATTTTGAGATTATCTGTTGAAGATTTTATGGCTCCTTATACTTTTGAAGTATTCCAGATCATGTATATAGCTGAGGCCTACTCTTGTTCTTCAATTTTAGTCCATATGGTTGGTCATACTTCATTCATTTTTCCATTTGTAAAGCTGTAAAAAAACAGAGTAGTACTCTGTTCTATCCATCCTTTTCTAGTCTTTCAGGTTTGTTTTTTAGGACAATTTTTTTTGGGAAGGGATGGATTGTAAGAAGTTGGGAATAAGGACTTAGTGTAAAATAATATTGATATTATGCCATGTCACACTGACATTGGTATAAAAGGAGAGGACATGTAATTTTTCACATCTTTTTGACACATTAATACAATTAATGTCCTTTTTTCCCATCTTGCTCACAGCTTTCATGGCTTCTCTCTCTTTCCTATCTTTCTCTCTCCAAATCTAGTCTTTCTCTCTCCTCATCACTCTCATTCTCCCTCTTCCTACAGTATTTCTCTCGCTTCTATCGTCTTCTCTCTCCTCTTTCTCTCTCTCAAGTTCTCTCTCTCTGACATGTTGCCCATCCATGTTAGAGAGCAAATGCTATGTATGATTACATGTCTATGCACATGGCCTACTGTTGTATACCTTACAAAGCCACTTATTTGGATGTTTTTGTACAGATGTTTGGGTTTCTCTTGGAGCTTAATTCTTGTAGGATGCTTTGCCACTTGTTGGTCTTTACTTGACTTGGATGTTCCTAGATGGCATGATGTACTGTAGAGCTATGCATATACATATGGTTATGGACTGATCTCATGGTTGAATATTGTATGCTCTTATGATAGATGTCTTATGCTTTACCATACTATGGTTGGTTATGTCATGCAGTTGGCTATGACTCTTCTTCATGTGGGAGCTTTTGCATTCTTGGTTGATGCCTTTATGTCCTCTCGTTCTTGAGGTTTCATGAGCCTTTGCAGCATGCTTCTACCACTGATGTACTTGCATATTATTATCTTCATGAGCACGTTTCCTCTGTTGGGACAACCCTCAACTCCCACCACATATATACTATTCCATCCCTTCTTGGTAGTAGGCAAGCCAGTAATGAAATGCATAGTAATATGAGTCCATTTACCTATAAGAATAGGTAATGGCTGTAACAAACCTCCTGGCTTATGGGTGCTATCCTTATTCTGCTAACAAGGCATACACTTCATGACAAAGTCCTTGACATCTTTCCACAGTCCTTTCCAATAGAAACTTTTACTGATCCTGTCATAGGTCGTGAAAACTCCTAAATGCCCAACTAAAGGCAAAGAATGTAGTCCCTCCATAATTTTTCATGTAAAAGAAGAGGTAAAAGGAATAACAATCTTGCCTTTCAACCAAATAAGGCCATTTATGAATTGATAATGTGAGTTTTCTTCCATAAGACCTTGATGTAGTTTCTGAAAAATATGGTTGAATTCTTCATCCAAAAGATAAGCCTCCTGTAATTCTTCAATCCAATGATTATGCGATTCAGTCATAGCTAAAACTTTGCAAGCCCACATACGAGAAAGAGAATTAGCCACTATATTGCCTTTGCCCCTCGTATGAGTGATGTTAAAATCATAATTCTGTAGTGTAGCTACCCACCGACACTACTTAGGAGTAAGATTGGACTGAATAAGGAAATACTTAAGTACCCTGTGATCACTATGTACTTTGAATCGATTGCCATACAAGTAATGGTGTCACTTCTTAATTGCATGTAAGATAGCCAACATCTCCTCGTCATAAACATTCATGGCCATTTCTTTATCTGTAAGCTTACGGCTCTCAAAGGCAATCACTCCATGCTCTTGTAACAAAACAGTCCCAATGCCACAGCCATTAGCATCACACTATATGGTAAATTCTTTGGAGAAGTTTGAGCATACTAAGATAGGAGTAGGGGTAAGGAGTCCCTTTAACTAGTTGAAGCTACTATCTACAAGAGCATCCAAAAAGAAAGCCTCCTTCTTCAACCTATCAGTCAAAGGAGCTGCAGTGGCCGAATAATGCTTGATAAATCAGCAATAGAATGAAGATAAACCAAGGAATCCTGTAAGAGAAGTAGTAGTAGTGGGTGTTGGCCAATCTTTTATACATTGCACCTTCTTGGGATCAGCCATGTATTCCTTTTTCACTCACAATATGTCCCAAGTATTCCACTTCAGTTTGCATGAAAGAACACTTCTTCTCCTTAGCAAAGAACATGTGATGTCTCAATACATCAAAAACTCTCCTCATATGTGCCAAGTGATCCTGTAAAGTTTTACTGTAGCAAAGAAATTCACTTCATCACCCTCTCGTATGCGAATGTGATGATACCCTGACCTCAAATCAATCTTCGTAAAGAATCGAGCCCCCTTGAGCTCATTAAGCAAATCATCAATCCTGGGTATCGGATACCTGTTCTTCACTGTGATCTTATTAAGATCCCTATAGTCAATGCACATTTTGAAAGATCCATCTTTCTTTTTGACTAACAGAATTGGAGATGCATAAGGTGAAGAACTTGGTTCAATGAATCCCATCTCAAGAAGTTCCTTGATTCGCTTGGCTACTTCCTCTCATTCACACTTTGATAATCTCTAAGGTGGCTTATTGATTGTCTTTGAGTTGGGCTTCAAATCAATAGGGTGATCTACTACTCTCTTGGGAGGCAATGAAGTAGCCACCTCAAACAAATCCCTATACTCCTCAAGAAGAGCTATCGAGGCTGGATGGTTTGTTGAATTATTGAGCTGATCTTGCATCTCTTTATTCAAATGCAAAACAAATATTTGTGAGTGCCTCTTGTACTCCCTTTTGAGTTGTTGAATGGTAATAAGCTCAAAATCTTATCAACTAGGAATTCCCTGTAAATGGATGAGCTGGCCATTGAAGATAAACTGCATATACAACTGTGAGAAATCTATAGTGATCCTGCCTAATGTCATCAACCAATCACAACTGAGTATGATGTCTATAGGCCCCATTTCCAAAGTAATCATGTTTACCTTTGCTTCAAAATTTTTAGCCAGCTGTAAAGAAACCTGTGGGCATATCTATGTGCTGATTTCCTCTTCACCATTGGCCACTTGAACTCTAATGGGCTGCTGTAAATCTGTGGGAATACAATTCAACTTTTCCATGATGGACTTATTCACAAAACTATGGGTACTGCCACTGTCTATTAGAATGAACACTGGCTTTCCATGAATGTTACCCTTCATACGGAGTGTATTAGGGCTCTTAGATCTTGTCCAAGCATCCATGGAAATAGAACAATTAGTGAAAACAAGTGGCTCATGACAAGTCCCACCTAGATCAAAAGGAACACTTCCACCTGGATCAAAAGAAAAAGAGTCGGCTAAATCATAGAAATACTATTGCCCAAGTTCTTCCTCAATATCTTCATTTTCAGCATTAAGTGCAATTGCATTAGCTTCATCCATCTCATCTTCAAAATCCTCAAAGACTAACATACTCTGAAGCTTGGGTTTGACATTTTTGTATACACACTTTAAGGCATGATCAGGTGTATACTTTTCCCAACACTTGAAACATAAGCCTTTCTCCTTTCTTTCTTTGTAAAGATCCATAGGAATAGACTTAGGATTCATGTTGGCTAAAATAGATTTAGGCTTGTTGTCCCCTTGTTTGAAGTCAACTCTAGGATTGTTTGTTGTTCTGAAATTACTTTGAGGTCTAGAAGCATTGAATGGTAGATAAGTTGGTACCCGTAAGCTCCCATTTGGCACATGATTACTGCCACAAGTGTTACCAACTTGCCCCTATTAAAAAACAATCCTTGGCTATCCAAAACCAAGCTGAAATGAAGATTCTCTTCTATAATTTCTTCCATAGCGCTCGGCAAGCTTAATAGCCTTGAAGAGGGAAGTAGGGTTTTTTTCCATAACATCAGTTGATAAAGATGGCTCTAAACCATACATGTACTTGTGGAGCTTAGCCTCATCACTGATTCTTTTTACATATATGGTTAGTGAGGGCTGAAATGATGAACGGGTTGCCTCTTACCCATCCAACCTCCAATCCTCACTAAGAGAACTAAAGAGGGGCACCACCTAGCCAAAGAGAGGATGGGCTAGGACATCCCTATGCTCAAAGAGAATCAAGAGAGTCAAGACAAAAATTTACAAGAGAGAATATATGTGCTAGACACCACATTGGAATATAAGAGAGAGAGATGAGAGGAGAGGGAGACAAGAGGAGAAGAGGTAGAGGAAGCTTGCCATTATGCTACATAATAAAAGAACTCACTCATAGCTTCCCTCAAAGAGATGAGGGTATTCTAGAATGCTCTCATGGACTTGTCATTCTCCCTCCTCCCTCCTTCTTCATTCTCCATGGGCTCTTTATATAGCCTTCATGAGGGATTAGATTAAGCTAATCTTCTTGATTAACATAATCCTAGATGATGTATGGCATCTTTGAAAATATGGAGAGTAGTGGATGGGACAAGTCCCCACCTTGGTCATCATGCAAGAAGCCAAGGGTGGTGGTAGACAAAATAGAGAAATGGAGCTAGATTACAAGAGGTGGATGCCCAAAGCACATTATTATAATATATTTACAAGAAGGATAGAGTGGAAAGTTGGTGTGGTGAAAGAGAGAAGAAAATTGCATATAGCCAGCAGTCTGCGCCTTCGTAACTTCAAATCCGTGAGGAATTTGGAAAAAGTTTCTTCTGCAACTTTGTAGACCAGATTGAAACCGATCGCCCTTCGCGAGAATTTTCTTGAAATTCGCTTTTTCTTGGGAGTTATTGAGATTATAAAAAAGGGCTTCCAAAAGCTGCTTTGACTTTAGTATCCCATATGTACATAAATACATATAAGCATGTGACAAAAGGGGTCCATGCTTGTAAGCTTTTGTGCAAGATCCAAATGACACCATGATGTGGATATTGACTTGTGTGCAAGGGTGAGGTGTCCTCTAATGATGGTGATAGATTCCAAATCTTAGTGATGCAAACGGAGCCCATATGTAGTTGGAGGCTAGTCCTTTGAAAAATCTATGCATTCACTCAACTCCTAGGTGTAATCCATTTTCATCTTCACTAAGATAACCATCCCATTTACCCTTTACATTGACATGCCTTCTAAGAACTTGTTTCCCCCATTTGCTAGAGCTATCATAATCGAGAAGCAATGTAGCATACCTAGTGCTTGAAGAGTAAACCTAAAGTGATATGGTAAGCTCTTGATAGGGGCCTTGGCCAAATTTTGTGATAATAATCCGGGTTATAAAAAACCCGGATCATTAGCCCTCCCCTTAGGCTAGAGGTATTCATGCCTCTAGCTTGATAATGATGGTCCAATAGAGCAAGGAGGACTGCACCCCCTCATTGGTGGCTCTTCATTGAATGACTGCTCCAAAGTATTCATATTTCTTTGAAAATAAGGCTTCAGTCGCCATCCATTTACCCTTGTCTTGTGAACCTTCCCATCCATGTCACCTAGCTTATAGCTGCCATTTGGATATCTCCTTATGACCATGAATGGCCCTTCCCACTTGAACACAAGTTTAGCATCCTTTCTGTTATCGAAGCGGTTATCATAGCGTAGCACAAGTGATCCTTCCCTTATGTGTTTGTTAGCCAGCTTCTTATTAAAGGTCTTCCTCCTCTCTTTAGCCTGCATGGAATAGTGTTGGATTGCTGCTTCTCTATCTAACTCCAGCCTCTCTAGATCCAAGATCCTTTCCTCTAACTTCTTATCTTGATTCTTCTCTTGACTGGCTACTAAAACACGCAAACTGGCCAGTTCCACCTCTATAGGAAGCAAAGCTTCTTGGCCATAGACGAGGTGAAATGGAGTATAGCCAAGCGAGGTTCTAAATGAAGTCCTGTAGGCCCAAAGAGCTGCATTCAATTTTTTATCCCAGTGCTTGGGGTGCATGTGTACCTGCTTGGTAATTATCTTACAAATTAGCCCATTCACTTTTTCGACCAAACCATTACACTGTGGATAGTAGGGAGTAGAATGCCTGTGCTTGATTTTTAGCCTTTCCATTAGCTCCCCTACTAGGTTCGCCCTAAAACCAGGACCCCGATCAGAGATAATTTCCAAAGGTGTGCCAAACCTGCAACAAATATTTTCAAACACAAATTTTCCCACTTCTTGGGCTGTGATCCTACTAGTTGCTGAAGCCTCTGCCCACCTCGTCATGTAGTCCACTCCCATTATGATGTATTCCTTGCCAGATTGAGTTCGTGGGAGTGGTCCTATTGCATCAATCCCCCATTTCTCAAATGGGCCATATGTAGTTATGGGATTTTGTTCCTCATGCACTAGCTTCCTTGGTCCGGCCTTTTGGCAATTGTCACAAGTGCGGCACCAATGTTGCACATCTCGATGTAGACTAGGCCACACAAAACCGGCTTGGAGAATCTTTCTGCTAGTTATTTCTTGAGCAAAATGTCCGCCACAAACCCCTTCATGGCAGCTCTTAATCACATCTATAATCTCCTTTGTTGTTGGCACCCTTCTAAGCACTGCATCCTTTCCTTTGCAATACAACACATCATTTATCAAGCGGTATTTAGTGGCCTTAGTAGCCAGCCACCTTTTCTCACTTTTACTCATATGTGTAGGTGCCTCACCTTGCTCGAGAAAATAAAGCACATCTTGTAGTTGAAACTTGCCTTGAAACAAGGGAAGCTTTACGGCAATGATGCCCACCATTACCTCTTTCAATTTTTCAGCTGCTAGAGCATCTGCCTCGCCATTTGCGCGCCTTGGCACAAAATAGATTTGGGCTTTCTGTAGCTTTCTCATGAGAGTTTTAGCTTCCCTCATTTTCACTGCTAAGTTATCATTTTTACAAGCCCAGATTCCTTTCATTTGCTTAACAATTAGCATAGAATCCCCAAAAACATTAAGTCGAGTGACACCATGTGAGAGACACCACTTCAAACCTAAAAGCAAGGCTTGATATTCTGCTTCATTGTTAGAATGGACATCCTCCAAGCTGATACCTTCTTCATAAATTTTGTCACCTTCGGGACTGAACACCATTATTCCTGCTGCCGCTCTGTCTTTAATACTCTTGTAGGCCCCATCAAAGTAGAGGGCATGGGCATTCTCCACCCGTGGCGGCTCCTCAAGAGGAGGTGTCTCCTCTTTTACCTTTCCCTTCTCCTTTTCCTTCTTTTGATGGCATCTATGGGTCAACAAATCAGCTAGGCAAGCTCAAGTAGAATCCTCCACCTTGAAGGTGTAGTCAAACTCCTGGAGTTGGATCACCCACTTAGCTATTCTAGCTGAAACATCCATGTGCTGTAAGGCATAGGGAAAATGCTCTTCTGTCGTGATCACTGTGAATGGCCTAGGGAGAAGATAAGGACGAAACTTCCTTACAGCAAACATTAGAGACAAAACCATCACCTCGACCATCTTGTACCCTCGTTCTGATGCTGTCATTACTCTACTAGAAAAGTAAACCGGTCTCATTAGTCCAGTTTTAGCATCCTTTTGTATTAGTGCTGCCCCTAGAGCATTGTCCCCAAAACTCGGGTTGACAAAAAACTCTTGATCCCAACAAGGCTGTAAAATTATAGGAAGGGTGCTAAGAGCCTTCTTCACCTCGTGAAAGCACCTTTCACTTTCGTCACTCCACAAGAGCTCCTCGGAGTGGGTTAACTGTTGCAGTGGAAATATTAATTGGGAGAGGAGATGAATGAACCGCCCCATATATCGCACCTTCTGAATGAAAGAGGTTAGTTGCTTCACAGAAGATGGTGATGGCACTGCCAATAGGGCCTTAACTTTGTTTGGATCTGCTTCAATGCCCCTCTCACTTACGACATGCCCTAACAAAGTTACACTGCTTTCGCCAATTCGACACTTCTCATGGTTTAATTGCCCCCCCATTTGTGCGAGTCGGTTGAAAGCTTCATCCACCTTCCCTAGATGTAGAGCCTTAGAACTATAAATACAAAAATCATCAATAAAGACCCTGATGGATTTCCCAAAATATGGCTGGAAGACATAATTCATGAATCGTTGGAAGGTAGTTGGGGCATTTGTTAATCCAAATGGCATTACTTTGTAAGCAAAACAACCCCAAGGTGTAATGAAGGTGGTCTTCTGTTGATCCTCCTCAGCTATTCGGATCTGGAAATAACCTGAATACCCATCACAAACAGTGTATCTCTCATGCCCAGCCACCTCGTTGAGTATTTCATCCTGAAAGGGAAGAGGAAAGTGATCTCTCTTTGTTGCAGCATTTAGCGGCTTGTAATCCACACAAATCCTCCATTTTCCATTCTTCTTGGGTATCACCACCACAGGTGAAACCCACTCTGAGTCCCCTATTGGATAGATGAAGCCTGCCTTCAAAAGTCGCTGCACCTCAGTGAGTAGAGCGTTTTGTTGAACTACTCCCAATCGTCGTAGTCGCTGTACCACTGGCCGTGCTCCCTCTTTTAGATTAATGTGATGTTGTACTGCTGTCACACCTGTGATGTGTTCATAATCAGAAATAAAAAGTGCAGAGTGTTTTATCACCACTTCCATGTAGGCTGCCTTCTCCTCAACTGATAGATCCTTAGCCAACATTTTTTCTAACCCCTCCTTCTCGACCTTTGGAAGCTGCTGCGGAATTTCACTACTAGAAGGCCCTTTTAATGTAATCCCCATCACTTCTAGAGAGCTTTCTTCCTCCTCATTAGAAGACTCTCCCTTTGTCATAGATGACCAACCCTCGCTAGAACTCCATTCATCAGCGGTGGTTTCTAATACAAGATCCTCCTGTCGGCCCTCCTTCATGTTGTAGATAGTGCTCTTCCATTTTTTATGCAGCCCCTTTTGTGGCCTGAGCTCTAAAGCCCCTGTCTCCCAATCTTGTCTGGCTTTCATTCCCATTAGCCATGGTCGCCCAAGAATGAGCGGATAGCCATCCCCCTTCACTGGCATCACATACATGTCAAGCTCCAGTTGCACTCCACACACCTTTACCTTGACTTTCTTTATAACTCCCAAACAATTTACTACCACATTGTTAGCCATTTTGGACCCAAATTTAGTAATTTCATTTACCTCTAATCCCAAACGATGCATCAACTTTTCCGTCATGACACAAATCTCTGCACCTCCATCCACATATGTCTTTGACACTCTCTGCCCATTGATTTCGGCTTCCACTAGAGGTACAATATCTTTCATCTTTCTAGCCTGGATTGCATTCACATGTCTATTCTTCATGGGTCTAATGCTTACCATCTTTGACCATTGTCGCCGCACTGTTGGAGATAGATGTAGTAATTGTGGCCATGAAATTTTTGGCCCTTGATTCCTCACATCATCAAGCAAATCATAAGCTCTAGTACCTTTACCCAAGGGAAAATCATCTGGCTCAATGTGTCGGCGTGAGCGAGCCCTCCTCTTTTTACTGTTGCGTGTCTTTGCAGCCACTGATGACTCTGCCTCCTCTTCCATATTTTCAACCTCCTTTTGTGGTGTAGGCTCCATCTTCTCAATTCTCCGGGCTTTCTTCACCGGCATTGCTTCAACCTCTACTACTTTGTCCTTTCCTTTGACATCACTCTCGTCTAAACTAATTATCCTAACATCATGATTCTCTGGCGGTTGAACAGGCAAGGGCGGCACCTCTGCAAGTGGTCGAGGATGCTGGAGAACTTGAACCGGTGGTGGAGGCCTTGGATTCGGTGGAACAAACCTTTCCCTGGGTGGTGTCACTTGTTGTCCCCTCCTTCTTGGTTGGAACCCATTTCCTGGAAAACGCCTGGGATGAGGGCAAAAGTACATACCATGGCCAGTCTCCCCACAATTATAGCAAACATACTCTCTTTCTTGTCTTCTTGGACCTCGATTGCCTTCATTTATGAGGGGAGGGGGCCGCACTCCTTGCACCAAATTTAATGAAAGGCTTTCGAGTTGATTAGTAATGCGTTGTAGGAGCTCTTGCTGTGGTATCTCTGGTTCAGGTGGGGCCTCTGCTATTTCTCTAGGCCTTGGCATGGTTGGTAAAACCTGCATGGGCTCAACTCCCCCCCCTTCACTTGGGCTTGATACTTCAATTTTCTATCTTTCTCTCTCGCATAAGTGACTGATTCTTCATATGATGTGGGAAACTTTCCTTTGACCTTCTCCCTTAGTAGAGGATGGAGTCCGGCTAGAAAACAATCTTTCTTAAGGCAATCAAGTACTCTTTCTCCCTCGGCTAAAGAGGCTGTCCATTTATCCCACAATTTTATAAACATGCCTTCATAGGTTTGGTACTCCCCTGCTATGGTTTGGCGAAGATCTAAGAGTTGTCTCCAAATATCTTCAGGTGGCTCTGTATCTTGGTACTTGTGCATGAATGCGGTCTTGAGATTCTCCCAATTACCCCTTGTAGCCTCCGGGAGAGCTTGATACCACACTCGAGCATCACCCTTTAAAACTAAAGGGAAGGCCCGTGCTTTGGTTGCTTCGTCATCCCGGCCTGTGACTAGGAAGGCCATTTCTAAGTCATCCAAAAAGTCCAGAGATTTCTCCCCTTTGTGCCCAAAAAAACTTGGAAAAGCCATGATAGGAAGATGTTGGCCTAGCTCAATACAAAATAAAGATGAACACGTCTAGGCCCAAGTCATATCTTATTAAGGGTAGAATAAATGGATTTACAGATGCATTAATCTCAGCAAGACGACGAGGGCCCAATAAGCCCCTTATAATATTTTGAAACCTGATCTTTGTGCTAACGATTATATGCACGGTTTGTCTAGCAAGTGGACGGATAGGTCCGTACAAGTCCCTATGGTTCATGGGATACACTTAGAGTAGAATCAATATGTGCACATTAAAGGAGATGTTATAATCCAAAATAGGGAGTATTATGGGATCAGGAGACAACAAGATCTCTCTCAACCTCTCAGCTCCAAAATAGAAGACCAACCTTTGCTGAAAATGTATCTTTCTACTAATGCACACATCCACCCGAATGTTTTGAACCGATTGAAAGTTGTAGAAAGTAGGAGTAGTCATTTATGCATTAACTACAAATTTACACTACAAACTTTCATGAAGCGTGTCGTTGAAGCTATGGCCTCTTAGATCCCACCATTCGAGAGATGCGAAGGATTTGCTCACCACTGATTAGCGTAGCTTTTGTGTGACCATCATCAGCCTTGTAAAGTTCATAGGCTTCGATAGCTATCTTTTCAATTACTTTGAGTCTTCTTGCTAGTAGTAGTTGAAGCGCATCACCATATATAGCCTCTCGCCAATACCGCACACCATTGATATGTAACTCACCCTCCAAAAACTTGTTAATCCCCGAATTTGAAAGCGCCTTCACCACTTGAAGACGAAGCTCCGTAGGGAGTGTCTTTACACTAGACACTAAGCACTCAACACAATGCCTTGACGTAGAGACTTGATGAGAGCAAGATTTCTCATGAAGCAAAGAAGGATGTGTGCCGTTTGTCGATAAAGGTCCTTCTTCTCTTGAGCTTCTTTTGGAGACCATTGCGGTACTCTTGAGCGGCGAATCCCTTGAATAGGGTTTGATGAAGATTCCTCCTTAGTGATTTCTTGACAAACACTCGTTGAAGAAGAGGACAACTCCTTAGATGTTTCTTTCTTCATGGAAGTTGTAGAGCATAGCTTGAGAACTCCTCTGTGGAGGCACCAAAAATGAGGGCTGAAATGATGAACGGGTTGCCTCTTACCCATCCAACCTCCAATCCTCACTAAGAGAACTAAAGAGGGGCACCACCTAGCCAAAGAGAGGATGGGCTAGGACATCCCTATGCTCAAAGAGAATCAAGAGAGTCAAGACACAAATTTACAAGAGAGAATATATGTGCTAGACACCACATTGGAATATAAGAGAGAGAGATGAGAGGAGAGGGAGACAAGAGGAGAAGAGGTAGAGGAAGCTTGCCATTATGCTACATAATAAAAGAACTCACTCATAGCTTCCCTCAAAGAGATGAGGGTATTCTAGAATGCTCTCATGGACTTGTCATTCTCCCTCCTCCCTCCTTCTTCATTCTCCATGGGCTCTTTATATAGCCTTCATGAGGGATTAGATTAAGCTAATCTTCTTGATTAACATAATCCTAGATGATGTATGGCATCTTTGAAAATATGGAGAGTAGTGGATGGGACAAGTCCCCACCTTGGTCATCATGCAAGAAGCCAAGGGTGGTGGTAGACAAAATAGAGAAATGGAGCTAGATTACAAGAGGTGGATGCCCAAAGCACATTATTATAATATATTTACAAGAAGGATAGAGTGGAAAGTTGGTGTGGTGAAAGAGAGAAGAAAATTGCATATAGCCAGCAGTCTGCGCCTTCGTAACTTCAAATCCGTGAGGAATTTGGAAAAAGTTTCTTTTGCAACTTTGTAGACCAGATTGAAACCGATCGGCCTTCGCGGGAATTTTCTTGAAATTCGCTTTTTCTTGGGAGTTATTGAGATTATAAAAAAGGGCTTCCAAAAGCTGCTTTGACTTTAGTATCCCATATGTACATAAATACATATAAGCATGTGACAAAAGGGGTCCATGCTTGTAAGCTTTTGTGCAAGATCCAAATGACACCATGATGTGGATATTGACTTGTGTGCAAGGGTGAGGTGTCCTCTAATGATGGTGATAGATTCCAAATCTTAGTGATGCAAACGAAGCCCATATGTAGTTGGAGGCTAGTCCTTTGAAAAATCTATGCATTCACTCAACTCCTAGGTGTAATCCATTTTCATCTTCACTAAGATAACCATCCCATTTACCCTTTACATTGACATGCCTTCTAAGAACTTGTTTCCCCCATTTGCTAGAGTTATCATAATCGAGAAGCAATGTAGCATACCTAGTGCTTGAAGAGTAAACCTAAAGTGATATGGTAAGCTCTTGATAGGGGCCTTGGCCAAATTTTGTGATAATAATCCGGGTTATAAAAAACCCGGATCAGTTAGGTTGAGAAATTGATTAGTGTACTCTCTTGCACTTAGGCTCCTTTGTTCCAAACCATACCATCTCCGTGCCAATTTCTGTTTTTCAAGAGGGGAGACAAATACTTCAGCCATAAGTACTTTGAAAGCTTCCCAATTCTCTATAAGTATGTTTTCCTTTTTTATATACCTCCACCAAGTATGGGCAAATCCCTCCAAATGCAAAGAAGCAAAATGAATCTTCATGTTATCAGTTTGAGGAAATATGTCAAAGTAGGATTCCATCTTAGAGGTCCACTCCATCGGATGGTGAAGATGACTAACCATTAAATTTGGCTAAAACAATCTTTTCCTTTAGCTCTCTTTCATGGAATGATTGCTATCCCAAAATAGATTGATCATGAATACCATGCATTGAACCCCCAAATTGAGATGGAGATCTCCCAATAGGTGGCTGAGAACCACTATGCAATCTTCTTGTTGGTAGAGGACCCTTAGGAATTTGAGTATTCAGCCCAAAAGCTTGAGAGTTAGCTTCATTCAAATTGCCCAAATAGTCATCATGCCTTTGTGAAGCCTCACATACTTCATATTGGCTATTTGTGATGCCTCTTCTTCCAATAATCCCATGACCATGACCATTTTGGTTAGATGGCTGAAGTGGGACTGAAGGCTCACTATTTGAATAGGCTTTCTACTTAGCTTCTTTAGATCCCATTTTTATTTGCATCCATTGGGAGAATTGTGCCATAATTTGAGCATTAGATTCCACCAACTTGTCAATAGAAGCCTTTGTTTGAGTTGTTGAATCTATTAACTTCTCAATGGAAGACTTCGTTTGATCAGTAGACAAAACCATTTGCTCCATTCTTGATAATAGGGCTTCATGACGTTCTCTATGTCTTTGTTCATGTACGCACAAGGTATTATTGAGTATACTAACTTTCCCTTGTTGTTGAGGCTCTTCAGGGCTCTCTTGAGGTGCATTATCCAACATGGAATCTCTGATCTGCTGAGCATAATCATCCTCAACCTTATTTTTACCCTTATGTCCTACCATAATCGTGCAGTCCTGCAGTACCCCCTGTCAGAAAAATGGTCATAACTTTTTCTAGGTTTAGTTCAAATCGAAGCCAAGAATGCCCTCTTCGAGATGAGATATAGCATGCTATAAAAATTTTAGGACAGAAAATTTTGCAACTCAATTTCTGAGTCTGAACTGTCCAGGCTTGCACCTTGTTTTAACCTGTAAGTGCCTTGTTTTGACCCTGTAAGGTAAAATAGTAACCCAAAATGGTTACCAAACCCTGTAGAAGGCTGAGTAGGACCTCTGGGTACCCTCTAGTACTTGCAACTGTACTTTAGTAATAAAGGGTGTACATGTAATAACCTGTAAATGCCCTGTAGTGCCCTGTAAAATCCCTGTTTTACCCTGTTTTGATTGTAAAGATACTTGAGCCTTTGGAAACTCTTCAATCTTCAATTATCCACTCGTTGTACCTATGTGAGGGATAAAACGGCATGAGAGGCTCCCTACATGGGCCCCAAATCAATGGGAGGTAGGCAAAGTTCCCCCCTAGTTGGTTGGTTGCACCCCTCCGGGATCTTTGATAGTGAGGGAGGGTCACCTCCCTTTTGTCCCACTATCTCCCCCGGCATCCACCTTTTTCATCGGTGGGTATATCAACATGGCAGTAGCTTGCTAATCTAATCAATTAGTATGAAATGCATTTCTAAAATATTCATTCAGCCCCTTTCATGAGATACAATTGAATGAAATCTTGAAAGTTTGGATAGGGAAAGGGTCTTACCAATGCAATTTAGTGACTCACTAATTGCTTTAGTACTTAGCCTTGTACAATATTTCAGCTTGGGCAAAAGAATTCAATCAAAAAAAGTCAAGGTTATGCATCAAACTTGGCAAATGATATCTATGATGAACTAATGATTGAATCAAGACTGAAATTCAATGGAATAGGATGAGAGTAATGAGGAATAACACTAATATCTAATCTATTCACCAATTCAGAGAATTAATTGATTAATGATCCCCCATCAACAAGTGAAAAAGCATTAGCAAGTGGATTATTGAGAGATTTCAAAGATTAAGTAAAAGAAATACATTTATTAAGCTTGAAGAAGATGATAGATGTCAACTCCAATCCCATTGATGGAAGAATTCTTCAAAATCCACCATAAATCCATCATAAAGCTTGATATATCCATAGAATCAGTCCATACAAGCTCCAATATGATCAAATTCGTGAAGAATGAATGCCCCGAGCTTGCTTGAACACTTGAATACCAAATATTCAAGCCTCTTGAAGAAAAGCCCCAAAATAATTCTTCAATTTGAGCTCCAATGTCCTCCACAAGCTGAAATCTCTATAATGTCTTCAATCTTGAAGTCTATCCGACTTGAATAGTACTAGAGAAGCCTTGGAGGTCGGAGCAGTCCAAAATTTGAATAAATTTGAGCTTCCAGGTTAGTGGCTACGACTGTCTTGCTGTGTTTTAGGGTTTTGAACAAAGGAGATGAAGATTAGAGTTCCCCTCCAGTTGGAAGTTGCTGAAATAATGCCTGATGAAGTGCTTCAAAGCATGCAACCAATTTGCAAAAGATCTAGAGCATATCAGGAAGAGGTTTAGAGCAGGAAAATCAGTGCATTTTTTGGCACAAATTTCGGGCTGTATGCTGCTCTATCTTCTGCATCAACCACCTGACCATGATACTCAACTTGAAGCTCAGATGATAAGGAATCATTGCCCCATGGTTTGGATGTGAGAAATGATCGGAGAGAGGGAACTTGAAGGATTTCTTCGTAGCCACCATTGAAGCTTCAGCCAAAATCTTGGAAGAGAGAGACGAGAAGCCTCCTCTTAAGAAGTAACTAGAGTTTAATCCCAAATTAAGCCCGATTAACTCTCCTTTACCCTAGTTACCTCCAGCTTTGCATGAAATTTGATGACGACCTACCACTTTAGCCATCCTCTATCATATCTGACCTTGGAGATCTTCAAATGTAGTCTCTTACTAACTGTAGATGGTCTATAGTACTCCACTAGTCACTGTCTTGTATAATACTTGTCCGAAATTGATTTTGATGGAAGAAAATAGGACTAAAAAATAGAAGGAAAAAAATGGATCAAAGACCAATGCTCTAGTACCACTTGTCAGAGAGAGAACTTGAGAGAGAGAAAGAGGAGAGAGAAGATTATAGAAGAGAGAGAAATACTACAAGAAGAGGGACAAAGAGAGTGACGAGGAGAGAGAAATACTAGATTTGGAGAGAGAAAGATAGGAAAGAGAGAAGCTATGGAAGCTGTGAGCAAGATGGGAGAGGAGGACAGTAATTGTATTAATGTGTCAAAAAGATGTGAAAATTTACATGTCCTCTCCTTTTATACCAATGTTAGTGTGACATGGCATAATATCAATATTATTTTACACTAAGTCCTTATTCCCAGCTTCTTACACAACAGTGGCCCAACTAGCATAGAAGCTAGACAATAAAGGAGCAAGAAAGCCATAACTACAGCCCAAGCACTGTAAAGTCCACTAATCAACCAAAATAACCTGCAATAAATCCAAGTACCAATGAGCATACAAAGCTCAATAGAACTCTGCCAAGACAATGAAGCAACTCGGCTCAATACATGTCGACATCAACCAAACATCCAAGGATCCATAACATCGGAGCATAAGGACAAGTAGCATCCAAGGTCATAATAGAAAAAGCCAAATCAATGTGCAAGTGCTCCACAAAAGTCCTAAAATGCAAGTCTTTTCAAGTCCAAACATCTACCATACTGCAGTTGAAGCCACAAGCATCCACCAAGATATAAACCCACATGGGTAGCCTAGGCATAATAACTGGAATGCTAGTTGCAAATAAAAAATTGATAGTGAACCATATAATTGAGCTCTACTTCTTTCTCATAAGTATTCCGAGAGCAAAAAGAACCGTGTGGCATCATCCAAATACATCAGTACATAACCTCAAATAGCCAGGAGCACCCCATGACCAATAGGCATAACCCAACTATAGCATAAATAGCTTAAGCCATGAATATTCTAGCAGCAAATAACCTCTTTAAACTGAGAAAATTAGTGCTCAAAGCAGGCTTAAATCGATAGGCCAACCATAGGCATACATTCCCATATTTATAGGCACCAATCAAGCATAATTGGGCATCAAATGACCATGCATAAGCATAAAATGTAATGACAGGGGGCTGCCCTATTTTGGGCTACTTGTGTACTGTGTAAAATAGTCAATGGTTGAGCAAATTCAGCCCCAAAATCATCTCAAAACATTGGGCAAACATCCCCAAAGCATACGGGGATCAAATACCAAGCCTCGGGACCATTACATAAGCTAAGAGCATGATATTTTCTTGCTATAAATAAACTTAGATATGTTGCAGAACATTTGGTGATCAGAATTTGCAGATTTGATATCGTCCTTGAGTCCAAAGCATGCCAAAACCCCAAGTTAGACTCTTACCTTGCCTAAATTGGGTTTCAGACGCCCAAGATATGAGAAAAAATGAGAATTTTGAGCCAAATTTTGAAATAGGCACAAAAAAAACGTGAGCTACTGTTCTGGGACTTGCTGGTTATCCTGAGGATAAAGGGAAAAATGGGGGCATACAAGGTGCCCAATGAAGCCAAGGAATACGTGCAAAGAGCCTATGCGGGCCGGGGAGAGGTGGGAGATGAAATCTTACCTCGAGGAGAAGAAGCTAGCATTGAAGCTCCAAGCTCTAGGTCTTCAATCCAGGCTAAAGTAATGCCGGCGGGCCAAGATCCACGATCAAGATCTAATCCAAAGCTCTGATACTAGTTGAAGGGGATGCAATGGCAGTGGAGAAGGAGAAGAGGAAGATGCGGGAGAGAAGAGCACGCACAATGTAGGTGCTGTCCAAAAGTGATATGACAACCTTATTGCACTATGTCATATATATGAATAAAGAATATGGGCAGTCAGTGTACACGGGCAAGCCCAAGGGTCTTTTACCCCAACAAAGAGGTGGGGAGAGAAGGAGGTTGAGAAAGAGAAACAATGAGAGAAACAAAAGCATATTATCTATCATAACAAAGATGAATTGGACAATGATGATGGTCGCAATATTTAAGATCCTGAGCCATATCTCAATCAACATGTCTCGTGAGTCGTGTCCTTTCACTCAAAGCAAGCTAAAAATTTAACAAAAACATCTCTTATCTATAAAACACGTGCAACACTTCAACGAGTTTCAATAAGAAATCATTGACCAAGAAATCTCAAGCTTTGGGTTAATAGTTAGAAAAGTGTGTACCAGCCATGCTTTACATTCAAACTGTAATTGAATATCATATAAAATAATATTAGATGTGTCATGGAAATATCTGTAAAGAGGTGTCATTCTATCCCAAGGAATTTACCTATTGTGGCCTATAAAAAGAGTTTGTGAGCATGCAATGGATAGAGTGTTTAAGTCGATGGACCCATTGGAGGGTATGCTACTAACTACACTCTCGATACCAAAAGAGATGGTAGAACTTTTGGACCTTCCTCCAATCTTGGAGCCCAAAATAGAGGCAATGATTGATACTTAAAGATGTTACTTGTACCGGTTATCTCGCTTAAAGATGTTACTTGTACTCTTAATTATACCGGCAAAGTACGGATGGAGCAATGCAAGTGTGACCAAGTTGTTCAGATACATACTACGCTCCTTTGTATTTAACACCATTATAATTATTTTTATATTTTTTTAAAGATGCATTGGGTTTTTTTTCAAGATACTAAAATATCACAGACTACCACTTGGAAATAGAATGCCTGAGTCTCATGATGATGCACGACTAGTGTTACAAAAGCTTGGCATGAACTACAATAGCATTTATATATGTATCAATGATTGTGTGCTATTTTGAGGAGACTGCTAGACTATAGAGATATATCAAAGTGTGGTGCTGCTGATAGGTATTGATAAGATTTGCAAGGAAAAACCATCCGTCAAAAGATTCTCAAACACTTTCCACTTATATCATATGTATGCCACATGTTTTGTATGTCACACATGGCAAGCTTGACAATGTAGCATGCGCAAAATGGATCCATAGATGGAGTCTAGAAAATACCAATAGATTCGTGAGCATGGAGTCACATTGACTCCATCTTTCTAGGCTTTACACGAGAGCCAAGGAATCTTCGGCTCAATCTTACTATGAATGGCATGAATTCATTTAGTTTCTACTCAAGTTTGTATAGTATTTGGCTAGTAGTATTTATAAACTACAACATCCCACCATGGCTTTCTATGAACAAGAGATACCTAGTCCTTAGCTTGCTCATTCCTGGGTGCTATAAAGTCAAGAACATGGATGACTATCTCTATCCATTAGTTAATGAGCTCAAGATTTTGTAGGAGGGGATTGTTGTCGAAGACATGAGAGCAAGCATGTTGATTGGCAATCTGCTAATATACGAGTTGTTCTTACGTAGACCATGCATGAATTTTTTGGATTTGTAGACTGCTCAAGTAAATGAGTTTTCATTCTCATTGCTAATACCTAACATGGCTTGTAATATGTTTGTATTGACTAGATTGGGATATTGTGATAGGTCTAGTTACCTTAGGTTATCATGCATGTCCATTGTGTGGACCCATAAAGGTCGCAAATCATGAAGAAGATGGTATATCAATGGCACGGTTCTTTCTTGTCGAAGGGCTGTGAGTTGAGGGTAGGTTTTCTTGGACGACTTCTAGCACAAATGGATGCCCAAAGCTCGTATGAGTGAAAAATGATCCACGAGGAGTCATTTTCAAGTGAATGCAATGGTTCACTTTCATATTTGGAATGCTACTTATAGTAGTAATCTTATTTCTAATAATGCTACTTTGTTTTCCTTATAGCACTCAATCACAAACCGTAATCCTATAGGTTTGGAGACTCGATATGTAGAGAGACACGATCTCACTGCACTTATCGATAGATTTTGTACATGTAACGGCCCAATAACTCATGCCTCTGTCATGTTTTCAACCATTAGTTTTATTATGATGTATTATGCATTGTGCATTAATCTTTGGTTGTCTATATTGCAAATTCCATTTAGCGCTCCATTGCGTTGGGACGAGCTCTGAAAAGCTGAGGAGCTATAGGAGTCATTTGGATTCATGGAGTGCACATCCTTTCTTTTTTTTTCCCTATGATCCATGTAGGTTCTTTCTATGTAGCTTTTCTTGGATATATTTCTCATCCTTTCTATGGACTCGTATTTTGTGATCTTCATTAATACATTTTTCTATTTGTTTTGGACTCTCCTCTCTATCGTTCCGTGCAGTTCTATGAGTTATCATAATCAATATTATACTTATTTGAATATTGAATCATGACTTTTTTTTCTACTATTTCATGTTGTATGTGTTTTGATGACGATTGTGTACTCAATTTATAATTACTTTATGGAACATTGTTTAGCACTTGGGGCTAGAAGTGTGGCAGGGTAGCATGCTTGCCACCCCTTTTTTTCTCTCTGTAATCCTCACTTTAAGCATCACAAATTTACCTATACATGTCACTATTTGTATCACTAAATGCATAAAAAAGCATAGCTATTTGTGTCACTTTTTGTGATGCATGTGTAGAGATGCATATGTCAAGATTTTTAACAACAAACGGATGTATTTTTTTAATAAATATTTTTGTCAATCTAGATATCACTATATGCCTCATATCTTCTCAAGGAAGTTACTATATATATATCTTCTACATTAAGTGTGTTCAAGCCCTATTTATAAATATCCATATCTATGAGTTTTTTTTAAATAAAATACAACCCTTTTCTATTCAATCTATGAATAACCCCTTTGTAATACACCCTTCTGTATGTAAAAAATGTATAAAAAGTGTATTTTAAAAATACCTTATTTTGAACCCATGTGATACACACATATATTCATGAGTAACTTACCCAAGCATATCTTGTAGTGATCATGTTTCCTTTTTAAAAAAATACATATTTCATATTCTCAAAGGAAAGGGGGGAAACCCTTAGGGTTAAAGTACATTTACATGGGAGACTTTGCAAAGGAACCACAATTGGATGATGCACTTTTTGAACATTCACATGGTACATCTTGTAACCAGTCTAGACTTATAGATCCATCTCATTCTTCTATATGACTTTTGCCTATCAAGCAAAAGCTTGGTAACATTCTAGATTGTTTTGGGGCTACCATTGCTTGTTGTAGTCCCCCTTACCTTAATGGGGTCCAATTGTTTCTAAATGAGCCCTTTGAACCTCTCTTTTCCGTTGCCTCTAGACCAAGCCATGTGGAAGGAATGTGCATGTGCGTTTGGCAACGTTAGGTATAACAAGCTAGTTTGCAGTCAATAAAACTGCCTTGGCATGGGAAGGGCATCGTTGATTAATGCATTCTTTCACGTAAGTTTCATTTGTAGTTGGATCACTTCTTAAATGCTTGGTGGGAAGGCGCTCTTACACATCCCCCTTCCTTGTTGATTGCAAGGGTTGGGCAGGCTGTTGAGCTATTGCTGCTCACCCTTCCCTTCTCTGTCTTCCCCTTTACCAATGACCCCATCATCTTCCTCTCCCCCAACCATAGCCTATTGGCTAGAACTACCATCCTTGCCACCCCTCTGGCCTGATGGCACTCCCCTGTTTTGTAGCCATCGTCATGCTATGTATCTTCACCTACAAACACCATCATCACTCCCGTGATCAAAGAATTAATGCTTGTTGTGAAGCAGAATATCAATAAGAAGGAATTTGACCAACTACTAGATGATGTATTAGTAGCACCAGCTAGCTGAGGGATCATTATTAGACCGTGCGGGGTACTTTGTGGCGTTTGGCCAATATAGTGGTGTAACTGCATCAAACATGAATGATAAGGGTGCAAACCTAGCATAAGTACTATATCAAATCAAGTAGCGGGTGACACTAATGATATTGTGTATGTGGAGCAGCACTTGAATGTTAGCTATATATAGTCTGTCTATATATAGCGCCCAAGTCCCCTCTATATATTCCTATCATGTGTGCTCAGTTGACGCACTTCTGGGGTTCCACTTTCGGTGGCTCGTGTCTCTCTTCTCCTCTCTCTTCCTCCGTTTCTCGTCTCCCTAGTGCACTCTTCAACATGGTATCAGAGTAGGCACACGTCGGTAGCTGAGAGTATCTTGCCTTGTTGTACCTGCCGTCAGCCATGGAAACCTAGCCCCCCGTCTCTCCCATTATGTTCGTCGCCAGGAGGCTCCTCTGCCTCCACCATCACCAGCATAAGGCAAGAACGCCCAGTCGGGCCCCCTCTCCCTCTGCAACTACCTTGCCCCCCTGACTGTTGCTGCCAGATGTCCAGCCTCTGCGAAATGAAGCTTGCATGCAGAAGTGCAAACCCGGTAGGGTTTTCCTCCCGATGCAGCAGAGGAGAGGAAAGGGGATTTTCCACTGCGATTGAGACCACATCGTGGGAGCCTAACTCCGCTCGGTCGGGAGCAGCTGACTACAGCACAGCTATGTGTCCAGGGATTTATATGAAAAGGGGGTGCGCTCCCTTCCCAAACAGAACGGGGCCATCCCCGAGGCCCATCCACACATCAGTGCAAGAACAACAGAGATTATAGTTTGACACAGAGCTTATCACATCGTAGCCATGATACGACATAGCATGAGAGGGATGGTTATTGTGGTGACAACTCTCGAATTGAATGAGACTGGGAATGGGATAGTGATAGAGAGAGACTTCAGGTCTAGGGAAAGGGACAAGCTTCTTGGGTTTGCATCAGATGACCGGGAAAGGGAAAGAGAGCGTCTGGAGAATGGGATGCTCCGCCTTTCAGCCCACTGGAGCCACAGGATTCACAGGAAAATATGGGAGTCATAGGAAAATATGATTCTGATTCCAAGCTGAAGCGGTCACAATCCATGGGACTAGCACCCAGGATTTCTGAGAGTGGCATAAGAAAAGTTAATGAGGGGTTGCCATTAGGTTCAAGCATTCAAAAAGCTGCTTTTGAGAGAAATTTTCCTTCCCTTGGAGCCAAGAAGAAATTAAGGGCTCTCTTGTCTAGTCCAGGCAACAATCTGGGAGATATGGGGAGATTTTAAGAGAGGGTTCAGATTTCGAAGTATTGGTGAAAGCCCACAACCAGGCCATGAATATGGTTAACACAAATGGTTCAATTCAAGAGAACGAGGTTGAGAACTTCAAATCCGAAAGGAAAGTCAAAGAATTGCCTGAACGGACAAGCTTTACAAAGATCATATCAACAGATGAACTTGCTGAGAAGCGACCTGTTTCGAATGGTGAATTGATCGAGACAGCACTTTCATCCTCAACAGTAGACTTCATAGAAGAAGGATCTGCAAAACTTGTTGAAGCAGAACAAAGAGAAACTGAGAAAGTTAGCTTACGAGTATATTGGATCTACCTTACAAAGGCATATGGCTGGTCAGCTATGGCCATTGTTCTTTTAAGCCAAGCAGTCTGGCAAGCACTACTAATGGGAGCTGATTTCTGGACTTCTGCAACAGTGCCTGTTACTGCTGGTGCATCTTACAATGCAGTGAGGTTCATCACTGTATTTGCTATTCTAAATGATGCTAGCTGGCTAGCGATTTTGGTACATGTGATAATGATAGTAGCACTTGGCTTGAAAACTTCACAAGTATTCTTTTCTCAGATGCTACTATGCATACTAGCACTAGAGATGATGGGACTATTTGCAAGGACAATATTTCTGCTGATATTATTTACACCTGCAGTGTTAAGTGCTCCTTTTGCGAATGCTTTTGGAGATAGCTTCCGGCAATCTTAGATGCAGCTTGTGCATCATACTCTAGAGTTTGCAGGTACGGCATTCATCAAATGGGGGCAGTGGGCCACAACTAGACTTGATCTCTTTCCACGAGATTTGTGCATTTGCCTTAGCTATGATTATGAAATTTTGTGCAAGTTTTGCTCAAACATATCTCTATGTTTCACGAAATTATTCCATGATTTGTTTATAAGAAATGTTTTGAGCTGATGGGATGATATTTCATTTCATTCTTATTCCAGCTGTTGAGTTGTTCCAGCTGATGTTTCATTACTTATTCATTGTTTCCAGCTGATGTTTCGTTGTTCCCAATGAAAGATGTCCTATCAAGGAAACGGAGAATTCCTGTGATAGGATAATTCATGTGATAAGACAGATTTTGACTTTGGACTAGATGTTTAAAAGGAGTTAGCATGCCCCTTCTCGTTCGTTATTCCATTGATGAGCGTCTATATTCTAGCTGATGATACATTGTTTCATTTATATTCTTTCCAGCTAATGAGCGTCTATATTCCAATTGAGGACAAATTGTTTTCTTTATATTTTGTTCATGGGGCCCCACATGTGTTATGTTGTCTATAAAGCGGCGTCGCGAACCGTCTCTATAGACCTTGTGTTGTTCTAATGTCACTGTAACGTTTTTCTTTAAGTTTTGATGTGACAAATATACTACTTACATCCCAAGTTCAGTTGAAGGAATTTCTTGGAGATTTTATCTTTTGCAATGATGTCGCTTATCCTTATTGATAAAGCTCTTTTGGTGCCTCTGAATAGGCTGTTGTAATTCAGGAGTGATGTAGCTCCTTCTCCGTTGATGTTGTAATTCACGAGTAGCTCCTTTGATGTCTATGAATAGGCTCTTGTAAGTTCAACTTTGTAATTTTATATTTTGAATATTAATATAACGGTAGGCCTATATAGAGCTGTGGGTTTTTCCCTTGAGCCCCCAAGGGTTTTTTCATCCATAGTAAGGGACCTTTATTTGAGCAGGCATGTTAGCTATATATAGTCTTTCTATATATAGTGCCCCAGGTCCCCTCTATATATTCCTATCATGTGTGCTCAGTTGACGCACTTCTGGGGTTCCACTTTCGGTGTCTCGTGTCTCTTCTCTCCTCTCTCTTCCTCCATTCCTCGTCTCCCTCGTGCACTGTTCAACATTGAAAACATATCCTCATCATAGTGAGGATGTATATATACGCGACATACTCAATCCTATTCTATCAACTAGTCCCCCTAGTGGTCTCACTTGCAAGATTGGGTAACTTGCATGGAGGACTCAATCCTATTCTATCATCTCGTCTTGCTAGTGGTCTCGCTTGTAAGATTTGGCATATAGTATATACACATGGAATATACACTTAGTCCTATTCTATCAACTAGTCTCCCTAGTGGTCTTGCTTGCATGTATTGGCACTGTATGGAGGACTTGGTGCTATAGCTGGTCAATTTAGCATGCTACCTCACCCCCTAGTAGTCTCGCTTGCAAGATTTGGCATGCTGCATGGAGAACTTGGTGCTATAGCCTGGTCAATTTAGCGTGTTGCCTCACAAATTTGGCTGCTGCAATCTTATAGATTTGGTGTTGCGGTGCTTGTTGTTATCACCTATCATTGCCGCCTCTAGGCACGCCAACACTGTTAACTTCACATGCCACATCAACTGCATAAGGTCCTCTTCTTTCATCCCACTTTGATCCACACAATCAACAAAGCCAAGTTATCTTCTATGCTCCAAGTGGCTTCATATGCATAAATCTCTAAGGCTGCTCTACCACCTTATTCTTGTAATCACCATAGCCATTAAGTTTCGTGTAATCCATCTTTCATGTCAAGGGTGCTAACTTGAAGCAATAATAATATGATTAGGTTGCTGATTTAGGTTGTAGATTCAATGCATTCTAGGTGGGCATACCAAATTCTTTGGCCATGAAACATGTGGCATTGAGTCCATTGAGTTTCTAGATTATATTATTCATAGTCTTAGACAAGTGCACATCTCCCCTAATGCCCTTGCATGCACTAAAATTGTATGCCCTTGTGAATTTGCATACTTGTCTACTTTATTCACCCATTTCCTAGTGTGCACATATCTCCATCCTAGTTTACTAAACCGTTCACTTGAACAATGCACTTGCACCTTACATTTGAACCTTGTACATGTGGGCATGCAGTTGATGTACTTGGACTATGTACATACATTGCACTTGTGTGTACTAGATCTTAGTACTTGCACTTGTACTTGCCTCCTTGTACTAATGTATGCACACTGGCACACACACCCACACATGCATTTACACATGTATACACTCATGGGCATGTGCAATTGCAACATTCTTTATGTGCATTTGACCCCTCAATAACCAGTATCATATCTTGATTGATCCCCCCTTCTTTCTCTCTCTTTGGCTATCTCCCTACCCTATTTGCAAGCGAGGGCCGACAGGTAGAAGGAGAAAAGAACAAGGCACCTCCCAATGCATATCTGCCATCCTACCACTCACTATAGATCTAATACATATATCCTCACCTCCTAACCCACTTGAATATACCAATGTACATGCTTCAGTGCACTTTTATGCATTTGTGTGCACTTCTATGCACATCTCTACACTAATGTGCACTCTTGTGCATAGGCACTTGCACACTGACACACCCATGTGCACTTTGTGTGTACCCTTGTGCACACAGATTTACACCTTGTATTGCACTAATACCCAAAAGCACCTCTTTTACACTTGCATAATAACCTATGCACATCTATACACTCACCTTCCACCTTAGCATACACCATAGTACATGTCAAGATTGTGGGAGAGAAGGAAGGAGTCTCACTTGTAGCTTTCTCACTTACACAATGAGGGAATACACACAAAGGTGGAGGCTGAAAACAGTTTTCCTCTTCTTAGTTGTGTAAACCAAAAGAACTCTAGTACAGAGAAATAGAAGAACCCTATATATGGGTCTCAAACCAAACTCAACTAACTAAGGTGGTGAACTAGATAAGGATAGCTGTCATCTAGCTATTATTCATGGGTGGTGTACCAACCACATCTGCAGCTAACAAGTCGATGACATAAATGCACAATGGTCACCCTGGCATATCACGAGTAGAGCTCGATATCTCAACACTCCCCCTCCAGCTCAATCACAATTCCTGCACACCAAGCAGGTCTCTGAACTTGCGCAGCTTCTTTGCGCCCAATGCCTTCATGAATATGTCAGCTACCTGATCCTCTATGCTGACATAAACTAAATCAATAAGACCTAGTAAAGCCCTCTCTCACACATAGTGATAATGCACCTCAATGTGCTTTGTTCTAGCATGATAGACTGGGTTATTTGCCAAGTGTATATTGCTCATGTTGTCACAATAAATGACAACTGGCCCATCTGTAGACTGATGCATATCATAAAGTAGCTTATGCAACCAAACTACCTCACATGCAGCCATTGTTGCACCCCTGTACTCAGCCTCTGTGCTCGACAAGGCAACTATAGGATGTTTCTTGCTGCTCCAAGTGACTGCAGCACTCCCAAAAGAGAACACATATCCACTGGTAGATGGTCTATCAGAAATACTACTAGCTCAATCAGCATCAGTGTATCCATGCAACTGTATCTAAACCCTAGTCTCATAAAATAGTCCATACTGCAATGTGGACTTCACATACCTGAGTATGCGTCTAGCCGCATCCAAATGAGGTTTCCTTGGAGCCTGTAGAAACTGACTTACCAATCCAACAGCATAGCTCAAATCTGGCTTGGTAATAGTCATATAAATCAAACTTTCTACTATGCGTCTATACATAGTAGGGTCTTCGAGAAGCTCACCTGCATCTGCGCTCAGCTTCACATTCTGCTCCAAAGGAACTGAAATAGGCCTACAGCTTGTCATCCCATATTTGGACAGCATGTCCAATCCATACTGCCTCTGCAAGAGCCGTATCCCACTTGGTGATCTAATCACCTCAATGCCCAAGAAATAACGCAGCTCTCCCAAATCCTTCATGTTAAACTTCTACTTCAAGAGTATTTTCACATGAAGGATATCTTCATCACTATCACCTATCATAATCAAATCATCAACATAAATGATAAGTAGCATAATACCTTTCTCTGTTTTTCTCACATAAAGTGAGAAATCTGCCTTGAAAATCTAAAAGCCAATAGTGACAAGATATTGTCCTATCTTGTCAGACCATGCTCTAGGTGCTTACTTCAAGCCATAGAAGGCTTTCTTCAACCTGCAAACAAACTCAGGATGAACAACATGCACATAACCTGGGGGCTGCTCCATATAGACCTCTTCTTGCAAATCACCATGCAAGAAGGCATTCTTTACATCCATCTGATGTAGAGACCATCCCTTTGATGCAGCCATAGCAATGACTGCTCTTACGGTTGCCATCCTTGCAACCGGACTGAATGTTTCTTCATAATCAATGCCATATGTTTGTGCATACCCCTTGACTACTAATCTTGCCTTGTATCTATTCACAGAACCATCTGCATTGTGCTTCACCTTATAAACCCACTTACAACCAATTGCCTTCTTATCTTTAGGCAAAGGTACCAATTTCCATGTAGCATTTGGTTCCAAGGCATCCATTTTTTCATCTATGGCTTTCTCCCATTTTTCTTTTCCCATGGCTTGCTCAAAAGAAATGGGTTTTGATTCCTGTATCACTTTGACCATAGAGGCATAGTGAATGGTTGCAAATCCATCATATTTCATCCTATCCATAAGATACCTAGCTCTGGTAGACCTGCGCAAAGTAGGTTCACTCCCACGTGCTCTCAAAACATCCCTGGTCTTCCTTACTCCAGATGTAACAATAGAAGGAATATCCAACTCATCATCAATGCTCTGTTCTGAGCCACTCGATTCATGATCCACATAAGAGTGACCTACATTCACATCAAACATGGGCTGATCTACCTTCTCTTTTCCTTTTCGTGAAACCTGTATACCACTATCTGCATTGTTTTGAGGAGATTCTCTTGATCTCAATCTGCCTGTCCATGGCAAAGAATGTGAACCACTCCTAGAGGACACTCCAAGTCCACTAATATTTTGTGACTGCTGTTGTGAATTCTGTGCAGCATTACCATTTTATGCATCTACATCATCAATCACATTTACTGGTTTATATCAGCTACTCATCTCATAAAAAACATCTCTGCTCATTGTAAACTTAGGAGTAGAAGGGTTATAGAATCTATACCCTTTCTGCTGCTGTAGAGAGTAACCAATAAAGATACACTTCTCAGCTTTTGGATCCAACTTGGATCTCAACTCATCTGGCACATGAACATAGGCAATGCAACAAAAAATCTTCAAATGAGAAATATCTGGTTTCCTACCAGTATACCTCTCCTCTGGAGTCATCCCATGTATTGCTGCAGTGGGAGTCTTGTTCATTATGTAGACTGCTGTAGCAACTGCTTCAGCCCAATAAAAATCTGGCAAGTCTTTTTTGTTGAGCATTGGGACGAGATACCTCTCCAATATGCCTATTTTTCCTTTTTACAATTGCATTTTGTTGTGGGATATGACTGCATGAATATTGCTGCTTTATGCCATGCTCTTGCAGGAACCTTGCAAACTCATTTGAGAGGTACTCTCCCCCTCCATCTGACCTTAGGCATTTTATTTGCAGGACTGTTTCTTTTTCAACCATAGCTTTAAGAGTTTTGAAATACCCAAACACTTCACTTTTCTTTTTCATAAAATACGCCCAAAATTTTCTGTTATAGTCATCAATAAAAGTGACAAAATAATGACAGCCTCCAATAGATGCAGCTTTAGTAGTCCACACATCAGAGTGGATTAATTCCAATGGCTTCTTACTCTCTTGAACATGCCTAGGAAATGGTTTCCTTGCCTGTTTTCCAAATTGACAGGCTTCACATACCTTATGCATTTCGGCAACCTTGAATTTAGGCAATTCTGCAACAATATTTTGGGCTTGCATTGATTTAAGTCGTTGTACATTAACATGACCAATGCGTTTATGCCAGATATCAATATATGCAACTACACGGTCCCATGTGCAAACATTGCTACACTCAATTCAGGCATGTCTACATCCAACATAAATATTCTGCCCTTCTTCTTTCCTTTTGCTATCAAGCGACCTTTATTTTTCATATCCTTAACAAAGCATCCATGAGAATTAAATCTGACCTGCAAGCCCTGCTCAACCATTTGACCAACAGAAACTAGGTTCTTGGTGATATTCGGGACATGAAATACATCGGACAGGTATTTCTTTTTCCCATCCTGTATAGACAAAGAAAATTTTCCAATCTGCACAATAGGATGTGCAGTATCATTACTAGTCTCCACAAATCCTGGTTTTTTCATTTTCCTTGCATCCTGCTTCCATTCTGCATGACCTGTCATGTGGTTTGATACACCTGAGTCAACATACCACACATCGTTGCTTTCTTCTGCACTTGTCACAGAATTGGTCATGTGCTGCACCATAAACAAATGCTCATTTCTGTCATCACCCTGTCTACTAGAAGATGCATAATTCCCTTGTTGCAATTTTCCATTCATGATGTCATTCTGCTTTTTATAGCAGTCTTTAGCCATATGACCCATTTTACCACAGTAGTAGCATTCAATATTGTTGTTTGCATTTTGGCCTCTTTGCCATCCACCACGACCTCTTTGGCTCCCCCTGCCTCTAGAGTTACCACATCCTCCTCCATAGGACTGGTTTTCTTGAGTTTGCTGCATATTCTGATTTCTACCACGGCCTCTAGATCGGCCTCCTCTACCTCTGCCTCTACCTCTTCCAGCATTTGAGTAGAAGACAGCTTCTTTTGAAGTTCCTCCTGAAGAAGATGCACCACCATTTCTCTGCTCCTCGAAAATTAGAAGAGCAATCAACTCCTCAAATCAGGAAATCTTTCACGGATGGAAATCGATGTTTGGAACTGTGCATAATCCTTTCCTAGACCATTCAAGGTCACAGAAACTAAATCATCATCTTCCACTGGCCACCCAATGGAAGCAAGTGCATCTGCAATCTTCTTCACCTTCATGTGGTAGTCATTGATGCTCATACTTTCTCTTTGCATATTGTGCAAATCTTGCTTGAGCTACATTTTCCTGGCTTGCGTATTTGTGCTATACATTTTTGACAAAGCATCCCATGCCTCCTTTGGCGTACTTGCATCCTGAATATGCACAATCATAGAGTCTGAAATACTGATAGACAACTAGTACATAACTTTTCTGGCTCTCTCATGCCATCCTTTAAATGCCTGCATTTGTTGTTGATTGAAAACATCAGGGAGAACTGGTTCTTCTTCGTTTCCTGCAAACAAATTCCCAATATCCTTTTCCCATAAGAAAATTCGTCATTCTAAACTTGCATGGCAGTTGTGGGATAAAATCAAGAATCTCCATGACAAGAAAAGTTCAGCGAGTCAAATGTATTGGCTGAAGCAGCTTACGGATCTGCGCATGAAGGAGAATGTGACTATGTCTGCTCACTTGAGCCAGTTCCATGCTATACTCAAGAACTTGACTTCGCAGGACATCACTTTTGCAGAGGATGTCACTCCTCTTTTCTTGCTTGGTACTCTTAATGAGTCATGGGATGTATTCCGCACTGCATTATGTGCCTCTACTGCTACCTTGAAATTATCTGATGTTGAGAGTGCTCTTCTGCAAGAAGGGGTTAACTGTAAGAATTTGGATGCCTCTCATATGTTGCATGCTATGACAGTTAGAGGTAGGAATGATGGATATGGAAAGCATGGCAGTGGCAATGGCTGTGGACGGGATTCTCAAAAATATCGGTCCAAGTCTCGTGGAAAGTCACGTAGCAAATCCTGTGGCAAGAATGCAGATGTTACTTGTCACCATTGTGGAAAAAAGGGCCATATTAGGCCACAACGCCATGAATTGCGCAATGAAAGGCGCAAAGATAAGGGGAAAGACAAAGTGCAGGATAAGTCTTCTGATTGCAGCATAGTGCCTGCAAAGTCCAGTGTTAAAATGGAAGAGATCAATGTTATGCAATGTGAGGATGTTGATGATGATGATTATATCGTTACAGCTTCTTCTAGTGCTTTGTAGATGACAGAGATACACTCTATGTATGCACAGTGTTGGCTCTTGGACTCAGGTGCATCCTTTCATGTGACACCTTGCCAAGAGTGGTTTCATTCATACTGTATTTTTTTGGGTACTGTGCGCTTGGGTGATGACAGCTCTCTTGATATTGTGGGCATTGGTGATGCTAGGCTACAGTTTCCTTCTGGCAGCAGTTTTGTTATATAGGATGTACGTCATGTACCTGCTTTGACATGCAATCTCATGTCAGCTCGACAGCTTGATGACGCAGGATATCATGTATGTTTTGGAGACTCTACATGGAAGATCACTCGTGGCAGACTTGTGATTGTGAGAGGTGCCAAGGCTGGCAATCTCTACCCCTTGATTGTATCAGCTTCTTCCCTTGATCATGTTTTGTCTGTGGGTTCTATCCCACATGTATCTCTTTGGCATGCCTGTTTGGGCCATATGTCTTTGAAGGGAATGAAAATGCTTTCTGGTTTGCAGTACTTACCGCCCCTTGAATATGCATGTTTTGATTCATGCGAGCATTGTCTTTATGGCAGGAAGACTAGTTCTATGCATAAGAAGTCTAGTAGGCCATGCATGAGTGAGCCCTTGGCAATGGTATATTCAGATGTCTGTGGGCCCATGCCTTGTCAATCTATGGGTGGTGCAAAGTATTTTGTTACGTTCATAGATGATTTTTCACGGAAAGTTTGGGCTTATCCCATTAAGCTGAAATCCGATGTCTTGGTTGTGTTTCAGAGATGGCTTGCATCGATTGAGAACCAGTTTGGGTATAGGCTAAAATGCCTAAGGACAGATAATGGGGGTGATTATGTCTCACGTGCTTTTGAGCAGTTATGTGATGAGAGGGGTATTAAGCATCAGTTGACCCCCCCCTACACCCCCCTAGAATGGTTTGACTGAGCGGATGAATAGAACCATCTAGGAGCGTGTACGCAATATGCTTAGTCATGCACGCCTACCACAGAGCTTTTGGGCTGAGGCAGTTAGTATAGCTGTGCATGTCATAAACAGATCACCTTCTAGTGGTTTGGATTTCTAGGTTGTAGAGGAGGTATGGGCTGGAAAAACCCCCTCTTGGGCATCTCCGTGTCTTTGGATGTGAGGCATTTTTCCATGTGTCAAATGCATTTTCCTTGGTTATGGGGATGCATGCGAGATGGGTTACCGTCTCTAGGATCCACAGGCGTGGAAAGTCATCCGCAATCATGATGTAATCTTCCATGAAGACAAGATGCATAGGCAGCCTGAGAGAGTTGTTGAGATCCGCAGGGTCATATTTCAGGAGGAACCGAGAGCTCCCGCACAGCCAGTTGGATGCCGTGAGACAATCTACTAGAGACAGACGTTCACCAAATAGATTTCAGCCCTCGATACATTATGTCTTGGTTACAGATGAAAGAGAGCCTTTCACTTATGATGAGGCTATGTGTAGGGGTGACAATCACTCTTGGGAGAGGGCTATGCAGTCTAAGATAGACTCCCTATATAAGAATGACACTTGGGATTTGGTTTCCTTGCCTACGGGCAAGAAGGCTTTGCCATGCAAGTGGGTGTACAAGCTAAAAAGTACCCCTGGATACCCCAAGCCGGCTTACAAGGCTAGATTGGTAGCAAAGGGTTTTAAGCAGGAGCATGCTGTGGACTTTGATGAGGTCTTTTCTCCTGTGGTTAAGATGACCACCCTGCGCTTAATCTTGGCTTCGGTTGCTTAGCTTGACTTGGATTTATACTAGATGGATGTTGTAATATTTTTACTAAAAATATTACGAGGCAGTGTGAAGTCTTGGGAAAAATGGCAATGCTGCATTGTGGTTACGGACGGTTTGGTCTTTGCTAATACACTCTCCACTGTGCCAAACGAGACATGGATTAATGAAACCTGCATATTTTCATGAAAACCTCCTCTTGGGAGGAGGTTAAGGGAATAATATTGGATTTAATGCAAAATTTTTTAATCCTCTTTCCCCGATCCGAAGCGTGGCTGAGGGAAGAGGATGCTGCTAAATGGAGAGTGTAGAGGTGGAGGGGAGGGACTGCGTGCAGGTTCCATGTGGGAGAGGGAGACCCTACCCCCCCTCTTCCCATAAATACCTCCCCCTCTAAAGGTCAAGGGGAGTGAGAGAGGAACATAATACGTGAAACTGTCAGAGGGAAGGAGGAGGCTTAAGTCGTGAGGAGGGAAAGATTGCACCGCCAGCTGCCATCGTGAGGCTGAAGGAGTCGTGGAGGAGCATACGCCGCTGCCATGTCGAGAGAGAGAGAGGTGGAGACACCGCGTATCGCCATCGTTGGCCTCCTCCAGCACAGCCGTGTGACCACTTTGTCAACACGCGTCCACGTTCCACTATTTTTTTTTTCTCCCTCCTGCCACACGTGAAGGCCCTAGAAGCTTCTAAAAAATTCATAAGCCCCCATTCCCCCCCCAAAGATCTAAGTCCTTGAAGGTCTTAGTAAACCCCTCCCAGTTTTACCCTCTTAAGGGCCTTTCACCCCCCTTATTGTATCTTTCAAAAGCCTTATCATTACCCCATGTCCTAAAAAAAATCCCCGAGGCCCCCTTCTTATGTTTTTGGAACCTCACCCCCCTCGTGTTTAAAGGATCATAAGCCCTTTTTTCCCCTATAAAGAGTGGGCTTTAGAAGTCCTATTATTACTTTCCCCCGTGCTTTTAAAAGTCACTTAGCCCATTTCCTTAAGTCCCCTTTTCGTATTTTATAAATCCTCAAGCCCATTTTTCCTTGGAACCACACCCCCGTGTATTAACCCTTAAACCCTTCCCTTGTGGCGTATTGAAACCTTTTCCTCCAAGTTTGACCTAAGGTCCTTTGACCTTACTTATAACCTTTACGATTACCCAAATTCCTTGGAGTTCTCGTCCGCACCTTGTGTTTTTCCATCCCTTTTCATTCCTCGTTTGAATGAGTCATTAAAAGGCCACTAAGCCTTTCCATGGCTTCAATGAGTCTTAGTCGTAGAAGACTCTGAAACACCCATTTCGAATTTTCCCCACTTCCAAGGAGGGAGCCTTCCAAAAACTACTATTGACGGGCAGTGCAAGGAAGCAACGGTGAATTCCAAAGAAGAATTGTAAAGCTGCTTCCACGTCCGAACGACTACAATTACAATGCCTCCTAAGAAAGTCCAAGGCGTAGCCGCGGGAGGGTCATCTCCCGGAATCCATGTGGATATCTCGCCCCAAACCCAGGTTTTTCCTTCTTAATTTTATATCGTTGTAATTGAATCATGCAAGATGAATTGGTAGGGGATAGGATATATTTTGTCCTAGTTGTTCATGACGAAGGAATTTAGTTCAATGGAACATGCAAAATAAATAAAGCTTAAACGTAAATTTTTTCAAAAAGCTTTATACATGGAAAATGCAAATCATGAAAGGATTCTTACGATGCATAAACTCTAGGATATTATCGTTGCTAACTGCGTAACTAAGCATGGAAAAGGTTGCTTATTTAGCATGAGTTTGTCCGCAAAGAAAAGGGAAGATTAGTTGGATTTAACCTAACGTCAAATTGATAAAGTATAAGATTGAAAAGTCAATTGACACGTAGATAACAAATCATACGGAAGTAATCTCGAAATTACCTTCTAGAGTTAACCAAATTAAAATGCTGCAAAATATTCGTTGGGAATGAGTTAAAATTCCAAGAAACGTCTATACCTTAATTACTTGTCCACATTCCCTGAATGTAGGATCAGTAAATTGTAATCGAAAAAGGAACTAGGGTTTGTCCCTGAGATTCTTACAAGAATGAAGCTAGGAAACCCTAGGTCTAACAAACATCAGCTTAAAGAACCTGAAACAGATTGATTTGTGATTCCATTATGGCATAGTACGATGCGGCACTTGCACAGCAAGTACGAAGTCATATGGTCTTGTGACTGAATCACAAGAAGAAAGGCCAAATTCTTGCAACAAGGATGGTGGATCCTTACGCAAGTTACTTTGCAAGAGGATATATACTTTGATATCCTTTTTGAGTAAGGAAGATTAATAGGAGATTAAAAACCAGAAACTGAGGTACCCAATGAACTTTAAGGTTTTACCAAGTTGGGTTAATATGGTACGCCCTAACCCAGAATATATGGGATCTTGCCAAGTTGCAAGACACCGCGGATCGAGTGCTGGACGCATTCGAAAGGAAGGATTTATTCCTTAGCAGTTGCCAACACTAAAAATCGATCAATGGAAATGTTTGTGCTTGCTAGAGATTTTAGAGCACTGTCTGACTTGTTTGACCAATGAATTACAAAATAAATGAATATCTATACTTCAGGTTGAATCCTTGAAGGGAGAGGCAGCTTCAGTTACCCCCGACTGCCTGCCTAACCCTAACTAAGGGGGTTGTTGACTGTGCCGGGAACATGGACCGAACCCGCCGCAAGAGGTCTCTCCATTGAGCACTACTTGGAGCAGGAGGACGCTTGGGTGCCAGGGGGCTCTGGCCGTAAATCCCTCGCCTTCCTGGTCCTGCACAAGAGGCTAACATGACTCGGGATTGGATCTTGAGGCCCGCGTACTAGTCTACGGGAGAAAACTTGGAATAGTGATCCCTGTGGATTGCTGGATAGCCTTCGGGCAGATTGTGGATAAGCCTATGGGCAGAACTCCTTGTATTTCAAAGATAAATATGATGACCTGTTAATAAAGAACTTGTCTGATATTGTTTTCCTATGTCAAGTGATAAGATTACGTGAAGGAACCAGTGCTTAACTGATTAATTAAAGAAGCTGGTTGTTAGATGTCCAACTAATGTGTTAGATAATTACATAACTAAAACAACGCGAGGAAAGTAGGGAGGATGGGCCATGGGTCCGTCCTATGGTTGGGTGGTCCTGGCTAGCCAGGAACTTTTCTCAAATCAGGAGGAACAGCGGGATGATCATCAAAGGACACGAACACCAAAAGCGTTGACCTAGAGTTATGTCTTAACCCGATTTACGTTGTTTTAGGGGAACGGGATGGGACTATGCCTTATGGCAAAGAGGTTGAGCTTGCATCCCTCTCGTTTCCCATTTTCCTTGAACCAAGTGCAGCGTGAATCCGCTTTGGACCTGGCGTTTTTGCGTAAAGTAGTTTGCTTGAGTTCGACGCTAGTTTTTGTTAGAAAATGACCAACAAGGAAAACCCTAATTCAGGTGGATCCTAAGTGGGAACGGCCAGAATACTTCCGCAACATGGCAGACGAGGAAAGCCCTAGATCGTAAATCCCGTAACATTCCATGAGAGTGCCGGGCGGAGCTTTCTAGACATCCTTTCCGATGGACTGCTAAGATGTGTCCTGGATGATACTAGTGGACACGTTACAGTTGGTATCAGAGCCGACCAACAACGGAATTGTTTTTATGAAATAATAATAAGATGAAGTAAAGAAAATGTTGTTGTCCAAACATTTCCTTACCTTCATTGCTGTCTTGCATAATTACGAAGTGCGTGGAACAAGTTCTTGGTATTTCGAGTCATGTTTATGACTGCAATGCATTTTCCGCTTTATAGACAAAGGATTGGCATGATGAACATCCTGGAGCAGATCTATAATCCATCACCTTTGTACATGGAACCAAGATGGATGGGTGCTTTAGGAATCTACTATATAGCCGCCCACCGGTTTGCTTATCTACAGACCAACCTAAAGAGGATCAAGTGGTTGGAAGACCTGAAAGTCATGAAGCTGTCTATTTTTGTGGAAGCTCATGTAAACTCAACTTTACATATTCAAGGTCGGAGGGTTGAGATGAACTCATATGTATATGAGGAAGTAACCCGTGTAATCCCCGCCAACAAGATTAAAGTGTTGGGCCGCCATGAGAAGTATGGATTCCAATGGAAAGGATATCCCGACCTTCCAATGACTTACCGATTCCTGAAGATCCATGACCCGAAACCTTACTATTATACAGTCCTTGTAGATAAATATAATACAACGTTACTCTCCCCAAACTAAATGTAACAGTTAACTTATCATCGCATGAAATGTTGTATTCGAAAGGGCTATACCCATATAAATACAAATAAAGACTTCTTTTTATGTCTGATTGTGCTGGATTTTTGCGCATGATAAACCAATTGGTTGGCACTAGTCTCTTGACCATATCAAAGTTGTTGCCTAGGAAGAGCTACCATTGGGAGAGGCTCAAAGGTGACATTCTCAAATATGTCACCGAGTGTTTGTCTTGCCAACGTATCAAAGCCGAACATGTCATGATGCCAGGGAAACTGCAACCGCTTGATATTCCCCAAATGAAATGGGAATTCATCAGTATGTATTTTGTTGTAGGCCTACCCCAAGTCCAGGGAGGATGCAACTCCATCATGGTTGTGGTTGACATGCTTACTAAGGTTGCACACCTTATTCCAGTAAAGACAAACCATAAAGCCTCAAACATTGCAAGATTGATTATCAAGGAGATATTCAAGCTACATGGTTTACCTAGAAGAATCATTAGTGACCGTGATTCTCTCTTCACATCACACTTCTGAGAGCTATCTTTGAAGCTATTGGAACTCAACTCTGTTTTAGCACTGCCTACCATCCCCAAACGGATGGCCAAACAGAGCGAGTAAATCAAGTCATCGAGGATATGCTTAGGGCACACTGCAGTTGAGAGCCGAAGAGGTGGATTCAATACCTGCCTTTGATTGAATTCGCCTATAATGCTTCTTATTAGCAAAGCATTGAGATGACCCCTTTCCAAGCATTGTATGGACATGACTGTCGAAGTCCCCTAAACTTTTCTAATCCAACCCTAAGGGTTGAAGCTTCAAGGCTAATGTTGGAAGAGATGGATGACCAAATTAAGTCAATAAGACAAGACATACAAGCAGCTAAGGATAGACAAAAGGCATACGCGGATTTGAAGCGTCAAGAAAGGGTCTTCGAAGAAGGAGACATGGTCTTCATTTGCGTACGCCCTAAAAAGAGTTCTCTATCCTTAGGAGATTGCAAGAAGCTAAGTCCAAGGTATTGTGGGCCATACAAAATCCTCAAAAGCCTAGGACTTAATGCTTATAGACTGCAACTCCCTGTAAACCTAAAAGTTCATAATGTATTCCACATTAGCCTATTGAAAAAGTATGTACCTAATCCTAACCATGTACTTGACGACCAACAAGTTGTAATGCCTAGTCAAGGAGTCCTCGAACTAAGGCCTGACAGGATCTTAGATGTTAGGGAGAGACAATTGAGATCCAGAACCTTGAGAGAATGCCTCGTCCAGTGGAAAGATTATCCCGAAGAGGATGCCACTTGGATAGATGAATGCACTCTCAACCATCAATATCCCCAGTTTATCTCGAGATGAGGACATCTCGATTCCTCCAAGAGGGAGAGAATGTAATATTTCTGCTAAAAATATTACGAGGCCATGTGAAGTCTCGGGAAAAATGACAATGCTGCATTGTGGTTATGGACGGTTTGGTCTTTGCTAATACACTCTCCACTGTGCCAAACGAGACATGGCTTAATGAAACCGACATATTTTCATGAAAACCTCCTCTTGGGAGGAGGTTAAGGGAATAATATTGGATTTAATGCAAATTTTTTTAATCCTCTTTCCCCCAGCCGAAGCGTGGCTAAGGGAAGAGGATGGTGCTAAATGGAGAGTGTAGAGGTGGAGGGGAGGGACTGCATGCAAGCTCCACATGGGAGAGGGAGGCCCTACCCCCCTCTTCCCATAAATACCTCCCCCTCTAAAGGTCAAGGGGAGTGAGAGAGGAACATAATACGTGAAGCTGTCAGAGGGAAGGAGGAGGCTTAAGTCGTGAGGAGGGAAAGATTGCGCCACCAGCTGCCATTGTGAGGCTGAAGGAGTCGTGGAGGAGCATACGCCGTAGCCGTGTCGAGAGAGAGAGAGGTGGAGATGCCACGTACCGCCATCGTTGGCCTCCGCCAGCATAGTCGTGACCACTTGGTCAGCACGCATCCACGTTCCACTTATTTTTTTTTCTCCCTCCTGCCACACGTGAAGGCCCTAGAAGCTTCTAAAAAAGAAGTTTCATAAGCCCCCATTCCCCCCCCCCCCCCCCCCCCCCAAAGATCTAAGTCCTTGAAGGTCTTATTAAACCCCTCCCGGTTTTACCCTCTTAAGGGCCTTTCATCCCCCTTATTGTATCTTTCAAAAGCCTTATCATTACCCCATGTCGTAAAAAAATCCCCAAGGCCCCCTTCTTATGTTTTTGGAACCCCACCCCCCTCGTGTTTAAAGGATCATAAGTCCTTTTTTCCCCTATAAAGAGTGGGCTTATAAGTCCTATTATTACTTTCCCCCGTGCTTTTAAAAGTTACTTAGCCCATTTCCTTAAGTCCCCTTTTCATATTTTATAAATCCTCAAGCCCCTTTTTCCTTGGAACCACACCCCTGTGTATTAACTCTTAAACCCTCCCCTTGTGGTGTATTGAAACCTTTACCTCCAAGTTTGGCCTAAGGTCCTTCGACCTTACTTATAACCTTTACGGTTACCCAAATTCCTTGGAGTTCTCATCCGCACCTTGTGTTTTTCCATCCCTTTTCGTTCCTCATTTGATTGAGTCATTAAAAGGCCATTAAGCCTTTCCATGGCTTCAATGAGTCTTAGTCGTAGAAGACTCTGAAACACCCTTTTCGAATTTCCCCGACTTCCAAAAACTACTATCGACGGGCGGTGCAAGGGAGCAACGGTGAATTCCAAAGAAGAATTGTAAAGTTGCTTCCACGTCCGAATGACTACAATTACAATGCCTCCTAAGAAAGTCCAAGGCATAGCTGCGAGAGGGTCATCTCCCGGAATCCATGTGGATATCTCGCCCCAAACCCAGGTTTTTCCTTCTTAATTTTATATCATTGTAATTCAATCATGCAAAATGAATTGTTAGGGGATAGGATATATTTTGTTCTAGTTGTTCACGACGAAGGAATTTAGTTTAATGGAACATGCAAAATAAATAAAGCTTAAACGTAAAATTTTTCAAAAAGCTTTATGCATGGAAAATGCAAATCATGAAAGGATTCTTACGATGCATAAACTCTAGGAAATTATCATTGCTAACTGCATAACTTAGCATGGAAAAGGTTGCTTATTTAGCATGCGTTTGTTCGCAAAGAAAAGGGAAGATTAGTTGGATTTAACCTAACCTCAAATCGATAAAGTATAAGATTGAAAAGTCAATTGACACGTAGATAACAAATCATACGGAAGTAATCTCGAAATTACCTTCTAGAGTTAACCAAATTAAAATGTTGCAAAATAGTCATTGGGAATGAGCTAAAACTCCAAGAAACATCTATACCTTAATTACTTGTCCACATTCCCTGAATGTAGGGTCAGTAAATTGTAATCGAAAAAGGAACTAGGGTTTGTCCCTGAGATTCTTACAAGAATGAAGCTAGTAAACCCTAGGTCTAACAAATGTCAGCTTAAAGAACCTAAAACAGATTGATTTGTGATTCCATTATCGCATAGTACGATGCGGCACTTGCACAGCAAATACGAAGTCATATGGTCTTGTGATTGAATCACAAGAAGAAAGGCCAAATTCTCGCAACAAGGATGGTGGATCCTTACGCAAGTTACCTTGCAAGAGGATGTATACTTTGATATCCTTCTTGAGTAAGGAAGATTAATAGGAGATTAAAAACCAGAAACTGAGGTACCCAATGAAATTTAAGGTTTTACCAAGTTGGGTTAATATGGTACGCCCTAACCCAGAATATATGGGATCTTGCCAATTTGCAAGACACCCCTGATCGAGTGCTGGACGCATTCGAAAGGAAGGATTCATTCCTTAGCAGTTTGCCAACAACAAAAATCGATCAATGGAAATGTTTGTGCTTGCTAGAGATTTTAGAGCACTGTTTGACTTTTTTGACCAATGAATTACAAAATAAATGAATATCTATACTTCAGGTTGAAGCCCTGAAGGGAGAGGCAGCTTTAGTTACCCTCGACTACCTGCTTGACCCTAACCAAGGGGGTTGTTGACCACGCTGGGAACGTGGACTGAACCCCCTGCAAGAGGTCTCTCCATTGAGCACTACTTGGAGCAGGAGGACGCTTGGGTGCCAGGGGAGCTCTGGTCGTAAATCCCTCGCCTTCCAGGTCCTGCACAAGAGGCTAACGTGACTCGGGATTGGATCTCGAGGCCCGCATACTAGTCTACGGGCGGAAACTTGGAATAGTGATCCCTGTGGATTGTTGGATAGCCTTCGGGCAGATTGTGGATAAGCCTACGGGCGGAACTCCTTTTATTTCAAAGATAAATATGATGACCTGTTAATAAAGAACTTGTCTGATATTATTTTTCTATGTCAAGTGATAAGATTACGTGAAGGAACCAGTGCTTAACGGATTAATTAAAGAAGCTGGTTGTTAGATGTCCAACTAATGTGTTAGATAATTACATAACTAAAATAACCCGAGGAAAGTGCGGAGGATGGGCCATGGGTCCGTCCTATGGTTGGGTGGTCCTGGTTGGCCGTGAACTTTTCTCAAATCACGAAGAAGAGCGGGGGATGATCGTCAAAGGACACGAACAACAAAAGCATTGACCTAGAGTTATGTCTTAACCCGATTTACGCTGTTTTAGGGAAAGCGGATGGGACTATGCCTTATGGCAGAGAGGTTGAGCTTGCATCCCTTTCGTTTCCCATTCTCCTTGAACCAAGTGCAGTGTGAATCCGCTTTGGACCTGGCGTTTCTGCGTAAAGTAGTTCGCTTGGGTCCTACGCTAGTTGCTGTTAGAAAATGACCAATTAGGAAAACCCTAATTCAGGTCGATCCTAAGTGGGAACGGCCGGAACACTTCCGCTACGTGGTAGACGTGGAAAGCCCTAGATCGCAAATCCCATAACATTCCATGAGAGTGCCGGGCGGAGCTTTCTAGACATCCTTTCCAATGGACTGCTAAGATGTGTCCTGGATGATACTAGTGGACACGTTATAGATGTCAAGACGGCTTTCTTACACGGGGATTTGCATGATGAGATTTATATGGAGCAGCCTAAGGGCTTTGTAGAACCTGGCAGGGAGCACCTAGTGTGGAAATTGAAGAACAGTCTTTATGGCTTGAAACAGGCACCTAGGGAGTGGTATCATAAGTTTGATGCCTTTATACAATCACAGGGCTACAACCGGAGTGCTATGGATCTGTGTCTTTACACGAAGAAAGCTCATGATGGTTCTTTATTGATTTTGGTACTCTATGTGGATGATATGTTGATAGCAGGGAAAGCTCATGATGAGCTAGATGCTCTTAAGGCTCAACTCAAGAAGAGCTTTGAGATGAAAGATCTAGGACAAGCCGCTCACATACTTGGTATGCACATTACATGGGACAGGCATCAGGGACTTCTCTACTTGTCACAGAGGGAGTACATTCATAAAGTCCTTGAGGGCTTCCGCATGCAAGACGTAAAGTCTATTGGCTGTCCATTGCCTTCTTATGTGAAGGTATCACAGGCTGATTGTCCACAGACAGAAGAGCAGAAGGCCGAGATGGCCAAGATTCCCTATGCATCCGTAGTGGGGAGTCTTATGTATGCCATGATAGCCACTCGTCCAAGATATTGCCTTTGCAGTTGGTGTTGTGGCACGCTATATGGCTACACCTGGCAAGAAGTGGGATGCCGTGAAGGGTATCATGAGGTATCTGAAGGGCACTACAGATATGTGCATATGCTATGGCAGCCAAGATACAGCTGTTGTGGGGTACATTGACTCTGATTATGGAGGACATGCAGATAGTAGGAAGTTCACTTCTGGCTATGTATTCACCTATGTTGGAGGTGCTCTTTCTTGGATGTCCAGGGTGCAGAAATGCACGGCCCTTTCTACTACAGAGACCGAGTATGTTGCAGCCACTGAGGCTTGCAAGGAGATCATTTGGTTGGGTTGTTTAGTTGCTGACCTTGGTATTGATGCTATCCCTACACTGCATTTGGATTCTATGAGTGCTATTTAGTTAGTCAAGAATCCCAGTCTTCCATGCAAAGACGAAACCCATTGAGGTGAGGTATCACTTCATACGTGGGGTCGTTGAGGACAAGTTTATTGATCTTTTCAAGATCTCGACTGACCAAAATCCTGCAGATTTTCTCACGAAAAGCCTCTCTACAGAGCACTTTGCCTTTGTCAAGAGGTTGATGGGCGTGAAATGAGATGACGTCTTTCCTCATCCTGTTGTACATGTATACATGTTGTACTATCTTTTTTCTTTTTCTTTTCACTCCTCACTGGGGCAGATTCGCCTTTAAGTGGGAGGTTGTTGGGGGTAAAGGCGCCTCCGCCTAGCCGCCCGTGTATTACTACACTGACAGTCACCGCCACTGCACACTACAGATGGCGAGCGCCCGTCACCATCACTCTATTCTTTATTCTTTTAGTGACAATTTGAATAAAGGAAGGCCCGGTCACACATTGTGACTGTTGGAGTTCCCATTTCTAGTCTCTCCCTTTTTTGCTCTTGCTCTCCTGCCATAGCTCTGGAGTCCAACCTTCGATCCGTCGCTCCCTTTCATACATACTGCACCAACACACATCTAGGGATGGGACATATAGGTTGCATTGCATCATTATATATGCACAAACATTTGTGTAAGTGAAATTTTAGGATTGAACAAAAACCAAAAAGTTGAAAAAAAAGAACCAAGGGAAACAAAATAGGATTCATTGTCAAAAATGAAGTAAGCCCATTGAAACAACATTATTAACTTCAATCCAAATTATCTAAAGTGCTATAAGTTGACTGTTTTATGAATTCAGAGATTATTTGGAAATAGAGAAAGATTTCTTGTGCACTTCATAATTAAATGCACTTGAATGTTTGAAAGCATGCAACCATTGCTTAGGATGGTCAACAAAAACTTGTGAAAAATGTTGGCAAACCAAAGAACTTGATTGAGCAACAAAACAACAAGACTTAGGAACCAGAGACAAGAATAGACTAAACATTAGAGAATACTCAAAACATCAAACGAGAGACCTAGAACTTTAAAAACTCGTCATAGATTGGACAAATTTTCCCCCACCAAGAGTAAAGTTCCTAGTCTTAGAAAGACACCTTAGCCAATATCTAGGCTACCACGGATCCTTCCCAATGCATTGTAGAATGGGATATCTCCAATGTGAACCCAAAAGCCATGGCACCAAAATTTGTAAAGTTGAATGAACAAGGTACAAATTGACTAACAGATGTCAATAACAATACACAACACAAACTTCCATGATGCCAATACAACCCTACCATGATAGCAATACCAACCCTAAGACTAAGCTTAGATCAATAAGAAGGAACAAAGGGCAGATGTTTAGGTACCATCGAGTGGTCATGTTGTGTATCTTTTGATATTGAACAAGAAACCTTTTTTAAATTACTAGGACATGGAAAATGGTTACATGTTTAGAAAGGCCAAAACCCTTGCCCAGATTCATAGAGAGATGGCTGAAATATAGCTCAGAATACAAACAATGTGTGGCCAACTTAGAAGAATGGTACAAAATGCACATGTTATTGGAGGTAAAAGCACATGTGCCTAAGCTATTGTATATTCATTACACTGATAATACTTGTACACCTCTACACTATAGGTTGTGAGAGACCATGATTATCACTTTATTCTTTAATATTTTAGTGACATTTGAATAAGGAAAGGCTAGTCACACATTGTGATGGTTGGAGTTTCCACATATGATACCTCTCTCTCTTGGTGCTCTCTTGCTATATCTACCATAGCTCTTGCTTCCACGTATATGCTTCCACTCAAGCTTTATTGTTCAATTGATATTAAAGTGAACCATTCAAGGAGCTTCTTTATCCTTTGCCTTAGCCCTAGATTCAAAGCCTCGACTCCAAGTTTGATGGTAGCTATTGTTTATTCCTCTCAAGGTATGCATTGAGTCTCTCCTTTTTCTATAGCTTATTCCAACTTGCTCCGTGCTTGTTAAGGAGCTTTCCAAGGCTTACCTAAGCCTTGTTGAGTATTTATTGAGTTGAGAAGTATCCACTTTATACATTTTGAGTAGATATGGAGCATGTTTGTAGAAGTTGTGGATAGGTATGTGAACTTGACAACACTATTATGTTTTGGCCATAACTCTTGCATAGGAAATAATATTTAGGCATCCTATAGCCAGAAATGAAAAGCACAATGAGAGCTATGAATTTGGAAACTCATAGATTTGATTTAGTGCAGTTCTTTGTTCTTTGTTTCACATAGAACATAATAGTTACGATTGGATAACAAACAATACATTCCATAATGCATGTTTGATACTTTGGGAATGCTAGTTTAGTGATATAATAAAAAGCACAATGAGAGCTATGAATTTAGAAACTCATAAATTTGATTTTGTGCAGTTCTTTGTTCTTTGTTTCACATATGTAAGGTACCCTCCCATTGGCTATCTAGACACACTTTCACCGGTCTATCAAGAAACGAATCTAAGCTTTGCTGCCGAGGACTCCCATGGAATGTTCCAAGTTTTATCGCCTAGGGTTTCCCAAATTCTCCTCGCAACGGAATGTTCATGGATGAACCCACTAGGATCGACCTGAAATTTGGGCTCCTAGTGGCCAAGGTCTCCTAATAGCATTCTAACGTCGAATCCTAGACATCCTACTTTACGTAGAGATACCCAAGTTGAAGCAGACCCATGCCACACTTGGTTCAAAGAGAATGGGAAATGAGAGGGATGTGCTGCTCTTTGCCCGTAGGGCATAGTCCCATTTCGATCCCCTAAAATGGCATGAATCGAGGTTTTAATTTCTAAGGTCGAAGATGGTAAACCTTATGAGAAGCCTCCCAATTCTATGGGACCACCTTGCCATACGACGGACCCGCCGGGGGTTCCACCCACCCACTTCCCTTAATAGCTTTAGTTTTCTAATTAGGTCCTACCACATTTATGTGTGACACTTAAAGTCAGCTTCATTAATTAAGCCTTTTAGGGAATACGGTTCGTTTGCATAACTTACATCACAGACACATAAACAGAGTAAAGTTATCTATTAACAAACAAGTTCATTAACTTATCTTCAAATTAATCTTTGTCTCCCACCCATACATGAGAAATTATGTATCCCTTCTGTGCAACAGAAGTATCTCTTTTGCCTTGCAAAAGTAACTAGCCTAAATCCCCGGGGGGTCCACTAGTGTTTACCATATGGTACCATGTGAGTGTAAGGGAGGAGGGTTATATAAGGGAAGAAAGGTACATTTTATAAGGTAAGAAGGAAGCAGATAATGGGCTATGTTGATGTCTTATATGTATGTGGGAGTTGATTTATTAATTCCAGATGACAAAGATTTAGCTTGGTATGTAGGGGATGTGGTACTACAAGCTACATTATATGTTAGATATTTGGAGTTGAAAAATGATCCAATGTTCTAGGCCTATTATTTTAAAGTGGCTGATTTCTCTAAAATCTCTTGGCATACAATGATTGACTCTATGACCGTGAATCAATGACAAAACAAAGCCTCTATTCATGTGTAGAACACTAACCAACTAAGGGTGGACCTCTTAGCCCACCTTTCAAAATAACATCCTTTCAACTCATCTTTATTTGATGCTTACCATCGTTGATCTATCGTCCTAGGTCCATCAGTTCCTAGCTTATCTTATTATCATTAGGTGGACCATAGATAGTTTCATATATTTCTTGCATGCAGGTGACGTCTCCTTATCACTACTAGTGAATCCCCCAATGTCCAAATCACATGGCACCACAAATTCAATCCTTTATCTAGAATAGGATCTCCCAACATGCCGAGACGTTGGGGGCTCTATTCTAGACCTGGCAAGGGGTGTCCAGAGCTCCACCTGACCTGCAAGCTGTCTAGGAGTAAACTTTTCACCACTCAACCTTCGACCTATGAATTGAGCAGTGCCCTCTTTGGGTTAATCTGCGGTGGGATCATGGAGGTGATCCACCCGTGCAATATAACCTTCCTTAATTAAATCCTTTAAGAATTCAACACAACAAGGCATTCAACCCTAATACCAGTTTTTAGGAAAACATTTCTTTATCCCCATGGTAACTTGTCATCATAGACCCTTGCCGTGCATTTACCATAAATCAAAAGCACTTGGAACATCATCTAAACAACAATTTATTTAACTCTTGTATGCACAATTTTTAATGTTATGATTATGCCATCCATAACCCTTGACCGATTCCTTCTTGTAATTGCTCTGTCAACGAACAATGCCATATGTAACTAGGTGCAATTAACTTTCTTTAGTACATGCACTTTGCAAGCTCCATCTTTTGAATACGTGAGATAAAATTTATCCCTTCCGATAGACCTATACTCGTGCATCATAGAATGGGGCATAATGTATCTCATACGAGAATCAAAACAAGCATTTATCAATTTGGAAATACATTACTTACGACCAGAACCAGAGTTGGATTGATAGTGATGCCTTTGCCCGAAGCTTTGTTGCTGGTTGTGGGATTGCCATCCACACGTGACATTCTTTACTTGGGGGCCATTGTTCCCAAGTAGACTCAAGAGATTAAGAAGGTGGAATAGATTTGAGATGGGAGAGTGTAAGAGAAGATGGGTAAGTTGAGGATCCAAATAGAGGGAATTGAGCTAACTCTCTTCCTTGTAGCCTCTTGGGGTGACTCTTCTCTCTCTCTCTCTCTCTCTCTTTCAAGCTCTCTCTCACAATCTCTTGGAGGGGTATCTTTCTCTCTATCTCTCTCTCGCAGCCTCTCCGGGTCTCCTTATACTCTCTTGTGCCTTCCCATGCCTCATATTTATAGTGAATTAGAGAAGAGGACTTGTAGCTGAGAAGTGGAGCTCTCTGTGGAGAGGGATCTTGGAAAGATCAGTGATATGGTGCTCAGATCCAAAATCTAATGGTTCCACAGGCTCCGAAAGGGGATTAAAACTCCAAGATACTTCATTAGAAAACTCTCAGTTCACTCCTTTTCTTTGTTCGAAGTGTTGTTTTTATGTCTGTAGACTACGATCGCAGCCCGCGCAATTTGGTAAATCCCTCTATTTTTTTTCTTTTTATAAAATCCTCAAAAATAACTAAAAGATCACTTGTCTTTTCTTTTAAATGACATCTAGTTCTAGAAATCTCTATATCTTTTCAAGATAATATCTAAAATATACTAGTTTTGTTCAAAATCTAATATTTTTGGACCATCCAAACTATACACTTAATACTAGTAATTAATATAGCTCACAAGTCTCGTTCACGTTGCAACTTCCATGAAGGGTGGCTACGGACCTTGTCAATCTGAGAAAAGTATCAGATTTACGGCTCTCAAATTTTTAAACATATATTTTTAATTAAATAAAAATCCTTAATTGTTAATGTTAGTTAGTTTTTACCTTAGTCTTAGTTAGTAACCTTACTAACTTATTAATTGACTAACTAACTTTCAAACTAACCAACTAAATTTTATTATGTGGAAATATTATAACATAGAACAGAATAGTTATGATTGAACAACAAACAATACATTCCATAATGCATATTTGATCTTGAAATAAAATCATATATATAGGCATCCTATAGCTAGAAATAAAATGAGGTTTCGGATGGCGATGATCTATAGCTCACCCTTGGATCCGTGGAGCTCACACACCCTTTTTTTTTAGTCACGTGATCTGTGTAGACATTTTCTATGTAGTAGCAGTATCTTTTCGTGATTGTACTGGTCGCTTTCATTGTGCGAGTATGTATTTATTTCATGTATCAGTATTATGATTTAAGTACACATTGTCTTTATTCACATGAGCATTGTACACATTTCTGAAACTATTTTGTATGGCCCAAATAAAGCACATAGGCAAAAAAAAAATCCCTGTTACTGTCGCTATTAGCATTGCAAATTTACTGCACACTTTGCAAAATGAGTCGCAAAGCATCGTTATTTGCATCGATATCAGTGTCGCAAATGCGACGCTGATACTGATGCTGATACCAACTGTTCTATAGCATTGCCAATAATGATGCTTTTTGCGACCACTGGGGTAAATTTATGTATGAACATTTTCGTTGCTTTTAATGTCGATATAAGGCCTATATCTTGTAGTGAGATATACATACCAACTAAAGTAGTGGTACATCTACTAAGTATCCCGTAAAGCATCAATGAGCATTGGGCATAAGCTTTTCAGTGAAAAATGCTTGCTACCATGTTATTATAGCACTAAAATGATAGTGAAACTTGAGCTATTTCAAGCCCAAATCAGTCTCAAATGTATCAAATATGCATTATGGAATGTATTATTTGTTATCCAATCATAACAATTTTGTTCTATGTGAAGCAAAGAACAAAGAATTGCACAAAATCAAATCTATGAGTTTCTAAATTCATAGCTCTCATTATACAAAGGAGCATCAAACGGACTCTGCAAAAAAAGAAACAACTACACATCAGTTCACCATACAATAATGCATTCTAATTAAACATGGTAACTACAAACAAGAAAGATGAGTGACTTACAGGGCCGCCACGTCCATACAATCGGTCGATCAATGCAGTGAGACCGTGCCTCTCTGAATATTGAGTCTCAAGGCCGGTGGGATCGCGATTTGTAATGGAGTGCTGTAAAGAAAACAAAATACAACTGTTAGAACACAATTGTGAGTACAAAGGATATTGCAAAAATATAAGCAAGCAAAACAAAAGAAAAACTTAAAAAATCCTCCAGATATGTCCTGTGATCGCCACTCTCAAGATGATGGACCACTTCGGCCTCTAGTCATGCCCTCGCTGCCTCGCGTTGCTGTCTCCAACGTCCTGGAGAATATGTAGCCTCCTCCTTGAGTCGGTGCCAGTCATCCATGTCTAGCCATTCGGGCTTTGAAACCCCACTCTTGAGTGCCTTGCATGCGTCCAATCGTCTATGTGACACATATGCACGCATGCACTCCATCATCCAACCCATAGAAAACCTATTTGCTGTAGCTGGTACAGGAAACTCCTTATGAAAGGATGCTACTATGTAGTCCTTGCTTCCCTCCGGTATGTTTGTCCAATGATCCAAGACATTATGCCAAAAAACTTGTTGGCACAACTCTCTCATGCAAGCCATCACCCTTCTCCCCTCATTATTCATGATGATGGCTCCTGACCTATCATCTACAAGGTAGGCATATCCCTCTGCCTAATATGGGTCCTCTCCCACCTGCGACCATGCTCCTAGGCATATCCAAGAGACTCCTGTACATCTGGTGTACCTACTGGGGTAGTATCTATCAGAGTAGCACCCATAGGGGTGCCACCTGTGGAGGCTGAACAAAAGCCAGAGTGAGTGGAGTAGACATCTCCACAGGTGTGACAAATCCTGGAGGTGACGTAATTCCAGCAGAATGACGAGACGGAGACACCGCGTCCATGTCTCGACAGCAACCACCTGAGCCACGCTCTCTCAAACTGCCATGAAGATTCCTTGGCTCTCAAAAAAAGCTTGGAAAGGTAGAGTCAATGTGGCTTAATGCGGGTGTATCCATTGATATTCATTGAACTCCATCTATGGACCTATTCTATGCATGCCACATTGTCAAGCTCGCTATGCCGGGCGTACAAAACATGTGATTTATGCGGGGGATAAGCGGAAAGTGTCTAAAAACTTTTTGAGGGATGGTTTGCCCTTGCAAGTCCTGTCAATACATGTGAGCACCACACTTTGGACATGTCTCCATAGTCTCGTATTTTCTTGGAAACAGTATGCAATCGTTGATACATGCATGGATGCTATTGTAGTCTATGCCAAGCTTTCGTAAAACATGTTGTGCATCATCACGAGACTCAGGCATGGTATTTGCAAGCGGAAATATATGATACTTCAGTAGCATGAAAAAAAATCATAAAATACCTTGAAAAAGCACGAATGTTTTTAATGATAGTGTCGAAAAAAAATCAACGAAGCGCACGTACAAGGTACCTGATCAACTCGGTCACACTCTCGTGGGGTTCACTATATATATATTCTCTTTATAACATGCGTTCATGGCCTATTTATAAATATCCTAAACTGTGAATTTTTCTTGAATAAAACACAACTCTTTTCTATTCAATCTATAACTAACCCCTTTATATGATACCCTTCTGTATGTAAAAAATGTATAAAAATGGTGTTTTAAAAACCCCTTATTTTGAACTCACGTTACATATACATATATTCATGAGTGACCCCCCCCGAGGTCACACTTCATCGCTCCACCCGTATTTTTCTTGTACACTTAGGAGTGTAAGCAGTGTCTTTAGGCAACTTGGCACCCATCATATAATGGTATGGATGCTTCCTCTCTAAGTGGATCAGAAGTCTCGACATCCATGGGCATCAATGCATCGATCATTGCCTCCATCTCAGGCTCCAATATTGTAGGTAAGTCTCAAAGGCTGCATCTCTCCTCTGGTATTCACAGTATAGATTGGGTAGTACCTTCCAAGTGGTGGATTGGCTCAGGCACTCCATCCATCTCATGCCCAGGAACTCTTCTAACTGGCCGCAAAGGGTGCACTCCTCCTTGGGATGAGACGTCACCTCCCTGGATAGAAAATTTGCCAGCCACACCCAATCTTTTTGTCTATGGTATTCAATTAGCTTGTGAATACAATGCGTGATTGATATAAACTTTTCTTACCGTTTGCTCAAAATTTAAGATCGCCTAATCAATGATCTTAGATTGAAACTCGCTGAAGCGTCGTATGTGTTCTATAGACAATAATCGACGTTTTCATCTAATTGCGAGCTTACATTGAGAGCAAGGACATGAGACACGCTGATTAAGATACACCTTGCGATCTTGAACATCACAACCTTCATCATTTTCCATTTTTTCTATGTTACGACAAACAATTTGTTTTTTTTATCATTCTTTTTTTCTTTCTTAAATTGTTTGAGAAGGGATTTCTTCTCTTGTAACTCAGCAAAAATTAACATATAGAAAGTCTCCAGCCACCCACAAATTAACGTATGTCGGAGTATTTCCCATCTCGTTGTATTGCACCGGATCTCACCGGACCTTGCCACCACTCTCTTTTTGTTTTTTTATCCATTTATTCTCTCCTCTCCTTCCATCTCTCTCTCTTTTTCTCTTTCTTTATTATACTATATATTTATTTCCTCTCTCTCATTCCTTCTTCCTTTTTCTCTCATTTCCTTTTTAACAAAACATATATCTCTCTCTACTACCAATTTCCTTTAACAAAATATATATCTCTCTCTACCACTGCCACTACCACTACCACTACAATAAACAAGAAAATGAGAAACAACAACAAAAACAACAACAACAACCACTACCACTACCACTACCACTACCACTACCATCACTACTACTACAAACAAGAAAAGAAGAAAAAACTACTACTACTACCACCACTACTACAACAACAACAACAAACAAGAAAACTAAACAACAATAAACAAGAAAACAAAAAAAAAATCACTATAACAACAAAAAAAAATCACTACTACTACTACAACCATGACTACGATGACTACAACTACGTCTATGACCATGACTAGGACTACGACTACGACTACGACTATGACAAACCACTACCACTAACACTACCACTATAATAAACAAGAAAAGAAGAAAAAACAACAACAACTACTACTACTACTACTACTACTATAACAACAAACAAGAAAAGAATAAAAAACTACTACTACTACTATAACAACAACAATAACAACAAAAAACAAGAAAACTGTAACATGTCCACTTGTGTCTTCAGGACACATATTAGCAGTCCATCAGAAAGGATGTCTAGAAAGCTCCGCCCGGCACACCCATGGAATGCTACAGGATTTGCGATCTAGGTCTTTTCGTGCCTGCCCCGTAGCGAAAGTATTTCGGCCATTCCCACTTAGGATCGACCTGAATTAGGGTTTTTTCTTATTGGTCATTTCCTAACGGCAACTAACGTTAGACCCAAGGGAACTACTTTACGCAAAACGCCAGGTCCGAAGCGGATTCACGCTGCACTTGGTTCAAGGAGAATGGGAAACGAGAGGGATGAAAAGCTCAACCTCTTTGCCATAAGGCATAGTCCCATTCCGTTCCCCTAAAACAGCGTAAATCGGGTTAAACCATAACTCTAGGTCAACGCTTTTGTTGTTCGTGTTCTTTGACGATCTTCCTGCTATCCATCGTGATTTGAGAAAAGTTCCCGGCCCACCGGGACCACCCATCTGTAGGATGAACCTATGGCCCATTCTCCGCACTTTCCTCGAGTTGTTTTAGTTATTTAATTACCTAACACATTAGTTGGACATGTAACAACCAGCTTCTTTAATTAACCCGTTAGGCACTGGTTCCTTCACGTAATCTTATCACTTGACATAGAAAAACAATATCAGACAAGTTCCTTATTAACAAGTTACCATATTTATCTTTGAAATACAAAGAGTCCAGCCCGTAGGCTTATCCATAATCCGCACGAAGGCTATCCAGCAATCCAGAGGGATCACTAATCCAAGTTTCTGCCCGTAGACTAGTATGCGGGCCTCGAGATCCAATCCCGAGTCACGTTAGCCTCTTGTGCAGGGCCCAGATGGCGAGGGATTTACAGCCAAAGCCCCCCTGGCACCCAAGCGTCCTCCTGCTCCAAGTAGCGCTCAACGGAGAGACCTCTTGCAGCGGGTTCGGTCCACTTTCTCGGCGTGGTCAACAACCCCTTCGTTAGGGTCAGGCAGGCAGTCCGGGGTAACTGAAGCTGCCTCTCCCTTCAGTCCTTCAACCTGAAGTATAGATATCCATTTATCTTTTAATTCATTGATCAAACAAGCCAACAGTGCTCTAAAATCTGTAGCAAGCACAAACATTTCCATTGATCATTTTTGTTGGCAAACTGCTAAGTAAAGAATCCTTCCTTTCGAATGCGTTCAGCACTTGATCCAGAATGACTTGCAACTTGGCAAGGTTTCCTATATCGTGGGTTAAGGTGTACCCTTTTAACCCGACTTGGTCAAACCTTAAGTTCATCAGTTATTTCAGTTTATCGGCTGGTCTTTAGTTTCCAATCAATCTTCTTTTCTCACGAAAGATACTAAGTTAGGATGATTATTCATCCTCTTGCAAGACAACTTGCGTAAGGACTTGCCAACCTCGTTGCGAGAATTTGGCCATTCCCTTGTGATCCAATCACAAGATCAGATGACTCCACACTTGCTGCGCAAGTGTCGCATCGAACTATGAGACTTATTCTACTCATTGAATGGAGTCACGAAATAATCTGTTCCTGATTACATTAGGCTGACGTCGTCAGTCCTAGAGTTCCAAGTTCCATCTCGTAAGATTCTTAGGGACAAATCCTAGTTCACTTTACGATTATATTTCATTGTCCCTACATTCAGTGAATGTGGGGAAGTATTTAAGGTATAGGCGTTTCTTGGAATTTAACTCATTCCAAACGAGTACTCCGCGGTTTAGGTGTTTTAGGTTTATGCCAATTTGTTTAACTCTACAAAATAATTACGTGATCATTTCTACATTACTTGTTGTCTATGTGTAAATTGATTTTTCAACCCCAACTTATCGATTTGAGGTCAGGCATAGGTTAGGTTGATTCCAACTAATCTTCCTATAACTTTGCGAACAAAATTCATGCTAAACAAGCAACCTTTTACTTGATAATTTTGACAAATGATAGTTTCCTAGAGTCATGCATCGTAAGAATCATTTCATGCTTTGCACTTTCCATGATGATTCATTGCGAAGAGGATATGGGTTAATAGTGCGATATGCAGTTTATACATCTAGGCTTAAACGAAGTATACTATTTTAATGGACATTAATCTAAATTTTAATTCATTTCAATGCATAAAGCTATTTGCTAGAAATGCATTTATGCTTCCTTTATTTTGCATGTTTTATTGAAAGTATTAATGATTAAGTTCATTCGTCGTGAGCATTTAGGACAAAAATATATCATATTTCTAACAATTAACCTTGCATGATTGAATTATAACAATATCAATTAAAAATTTAGGAAGGAAAACTTGGGCTTGGGGTGAGATATCCACGTGGATGCTGGGAGACGACCCTCCCGTGGCTGCGCCTTGGACTTTCTTAGGAGGCATTGCAATTGTTGTCATTCGGACATGGAAGCAGCTTTACAATTTCTTTTTGAAATTTCACAGTGGCTCCTTTTTTTTAATAACTTGCACTGTCTGTCGGAAGCAGTTTTAGAAGGCTTCCTCCTTGGAGTTGGGAATTCGAAAGGGGTGTTTCAGAATCTTTCACGACTAAGACCCATTAAGCCATGGGGAAGGCTTAATGGCCTTTGTAAAGACTCGCACGAATGAGGAAAAAAGTGTGGAATCCCTTACGAGGCTTTTGAGTGGGAAAGGAAGGTGTCAAACGACCCTCAACATTCTTCTTTCTTTTACATGTGGGAAAAGAAACAAGGTGCGGGAGAGTTCCAAGGGGTATTTTTGCATGGGGCAAGGAAAGGGCTAATGTAAAATTTTCTTGGGGGAAAATGGGCCCTATAGAATCTTAAGAGAGAACTTCCAAGGGGAAAAAGTAGCCTTAGAGGCTATGGGCCTAAGGGGGTTTTTTTTAGAAAACACGGGGGGGAAAAGGAAAGGTCATTGGAATAACCTTTTATGGGGGGGAAAACCCTAAGGGAGCCTTAGAGAGAGATTTTTTATAAAGGGGAAAAGGTAGCCTTTAAAGGCTATACCTTTCAGAATGAGGCAAAAGGCCTATGGGCCTTTAAAGACAGACTCGAGGGGGGGGGGGGGGGGGGAAGGGGGGTAATAAGACCTCTAAGGCCAACTCTTATTGGGGGGAAAAGGGGGCTTATAGAGCTTTAAACACGTGGGGGGGAGGGGGTTCCAAAGCCCAAGGGAAAGGGGGGCTTAAGAGGGTTAAAATACGGGGGGGTGAGGGTGGTTTTAAAGCCCAAGGGAAAGGGGGCTAAGAAGGCCCCCCCTTGGAAGCTCTAAGCTTCCAGAAGCTTACGTGGAGGGGGGGAGAAAATGGCTCCCCCAGGATACGACAGGCAGCGCGGCCTATGGTATCAAGCGGCAGCGGCGGCTGGCGTAAATCAGCGGCTCCTCCTCGGCTCAAGCAACCCTCCTCTCACCCTCAAGCGGCACAAGTGTAGGCTTCTCCCTCCCTCAAAGCCTTCACTCTCTCATGGCGGTAGCAATCTGTTTTTGTTCCCCTTTTGATCTATGCCCCCTAGTGATTTAAATAGGGGGAGGGAGAGGTTCCTCCCTCCCCTACGTGGTAGCACGCATGGCTAGGGCTCCACATGAGCTCCAGCATGCTGCTTCATCGTGGCTTCCCTCCCTCCCCTCCAGCACGATGTCGGCTGGGGGAGAAGGAGGGGATTAAAAAAATTTACCTTTATTTTATTAAAAGGAATTATCCTTTCGAAATTGTTACAAAAACTAAACAACAATAAACAAGAAAAGAAAAAAAACTACTACAACAACAAATAAGAAAACTACTATTACTACTACTAGTACTACTACTACAATCACAACTACGACGACTAAGACCACGACTACGACTACCACAACAACTCTCTACTACTACCACTACCACTACCACTACCACTATAATAAACAAGAATAGAAGAAAAATCAACAACAACAACAACTACTACTACTACTTCTACTACTACAACAAACAAGAAAAGAAGAAAAAACTACTACTACTACCACTACTACAACAACAACAAACAAGAAAACTAAACAAAAATAAATAAGAAAAGAAAAGAAAAGGAAAAAAACAACAACAACAAACAAGAAAACCACTAATACTACTACTACTACTACTATAACCACGACTACGACTACGACTACGACTACGGCTACGACTACGACTACGACTACGACTACGACTACGACTACGACTACGACTACGGCTACGACTACGACTGTGACTGTGACTACAACTACGGCTACGACCCACTATCACTACCACTACCACTACCACTACCACTACAATAAACAAGAATAGAAGAAAAATCAACAACAACAAAAACAACTACTACTACTGCTTCTACTACTACAACAAATAAGAAAAGAAGAAAAAACTACTACTACTACCACTACTACAACAACAACAAACAAGAAAACTAAAAAAAAAAAACAAGAAAAAAAAAAAACAACAACAACAAACAAGAAAACCACTAATACTACTACTACTACTACTACTACTATAACCACGACTATGACTACGATTACGACTATGACTACGACTACGACTACGACTACGACTATGACTATCACTATGACTGTGACTGTGACTATGACTACGACTACAACTATCACAACAACAAACCACTACGACTACAATAAACAAGAAAAGAAGAAAAAAAAAAAAAACAACAACAACAACTACTACTACTACTACTACAACAACAACAACAACAAACAAGAAAACTAAACAACAATAAAAAAGAAAAAAAACTTACTACTACAACAACAACAAATAAGGAAAAACTACTATTACTACTACTAGTACTACTACTACTACAATCACGAGTACAATGACTACGACCATGACTACGACTACCACAATGTAACGTATCCTCTTAGTATCATCTAGGACACGTCTTAGCAATCCGTCGGAAAGGATGTCTAGAAAGCTCCGCCCGGCACTCCCATGGAATGTTACGGGATTTGCGATCTAGGTCTTCCCGCGTGTGCCACGTAGCGGAAATATCCTGGCCGTTCCCACTTAGGATCGATCGGAATTAGGGTTTTCCTGACTGGTCATTAACTAACAGGAACTAGCGTCGAACCCGAGCGAACTACTTTACGCGGAAACACCAGGTCCGAACCGGATTCACGCTGCACTTGGTTCAAGGAGAATGGGAAATGAGAGGGATGCAAAGCTCAACCTCTCTGCCATAAGGCATAGTCCCATTCCGTTCCCCTAAAACAGCGTAAATCGGTTAAGAGATAACTCTAGGTCATCGCTTTTGTTATTCGTTTTCATTGACAATCATCCCGCTGTTCCTTGAGAAAAGTTCCCGGCTAACCAGGACCACCCAACCGCAGGACGGGCCTATGGCCCATCCTCCGCACTTTCCTCGGTTTGTTTTAGTTATGTAATTATCTAACACATTAGTTTGACATGTAACAGCCAGCTTCTTTAATTAATCCATTAAACACTGGTTCCTTCACGTAATCTTATCACATGACATAGAAAAAAAAACAATATCAAAAAAGTTCTTTATTAACATATCATCATTTTTATCTTTGAAATACAAGGAGTTCCGCCTGTAGGCTTGTCCATAATCTGCCCGAAGGCTATCCAGTAATCCATAGTGATCACTATTCTAAGTTTCTGCCCGTAGACTAGTATGCGGGCCTCGAGATCCAATCCCGAGTCACGTTAGCCTCTTGTGTAGGACCCGGAAGGCGAGGTATTTACGGCCAGAGCCCCCCCTGGCACCCAAGCGTCCTCCTACTCCAAGTAGAGCTTAATGGAGAGACCTCTTGTGGCAGGTTCGGTCCACGTTCCCGGCGCGGTGAACAACCCCCTTGGTTAGGGTTAGGCAGGTAGTCGGGGGTAACTGAAACTGCCTCTTCCTTCAGGCCTTTAACCTGAAGTATAGGTACTCATTTAATTTGTAATTCATAATTCAAACAGAGCCCTAAAATCTCTAGCAAGCACAAACATTTCCATTAATCAATTGTGTTGTCTGGCAAACTGCTAAGGAAGTGTTCTTTCCTTTTGAGTGTATCAGCACTCGTTCCCAAGGTGTGTTGTAAATTGGCAAGATCCTTTACATTCCAGTGTAGGGCGTACCATATTAACCCAACTTGGTCAACTCTAAAGTTCCTTAGATATGCTAGTTTCCAGTTTACAACTTTCCTTATTTAGAAGGATATCCAAAAATACGTCCTTTTGCAAGATAACTTGCGTAGGGATTTGCCATCCTTGTTGAGGGTTTTTACCCTTTCTCCTTGTGAATCAATCACAAGACTAAATGATTTCGTACTTGCTGCGCAAGTCTTGCGATGGAATAATCCGTTTTAGATCCTTTAAGCTGACGTATGTCGGGCCTAGGGTTTCTTTTTAAGGATCTCGGGGACAACCCTAGTTCTTTATCTTTACGAATTTCTTTGACCCTACAATAAGGAAAGTAGTCAAGTGCTTAGGGTATGAATATTTTTAGATTGGTTTGGTTATCTTTTGGAAGGTAATATAAATCGTCTTGTCACGGTTTTGCTATCCTTATGACAATTTACTTTTCAGTCAATACAGTTCAATTTAAATTTCATTTTTCCTTGCAGATGAACTCATGCCAAATAACAAACATTTCCCTTGCTAAGATGTGCAATTAGCAATGATAACTTCCTAGTAATTTGAGCAATGAAAGAAACCTTTCATGAATTTAATCATTTACAATGATTCGTTGCCAAAAAGGAATAAGACTAATGGTGCAAGATATAATTTCTATACCTTTAGGATTTAACTAAAATATACTACTATAGTAAATGGATAATTCTTGCTCGTAATTTATAATGCTTGATGCAATTCGAAGGAAACTAAGTTCTATACATTATCATTCATTCAAATAAGCTAAAATCCTTCATTACAAATAACTCGGACAAATATATCCTATTCCTAACAATTTCCCTTTGCATGATTGACTTAAAACTGAATTAAAGCCAAGAAGAAAAACGTGGTTTTGGGGTGAGATATCCACATGGATACCAGGAGATGCACCTCCCACAGCTACTCCTTGGACTTTCTTAGGAGGCATCACAGTTGTAGTCCTTCGAACGTGGAAGCAGCTTTACACTCTTTTTTTCGGAATTCCACCGTCGCTTCCTTGCACCATCCGTCGAAAGTAGTTTTTGGAAGGCTCCCTCCCTTGAAGTCAGGGAATTCGAAAGGGTGTTTCAGAATCTTTTATGACTAAGACCCATTGAAGCCATGGGGAAGGCTTAATGGCCTTTTAATGACTCGTTCAAACGAGGAATGAAAAGGGATGGAAAAGACACAAGGTGCGAGAGAGAACTCTAAGGTAATATAGTAACCATAAAGGTTATAAGTAAGGTCAAAGGACCCTTAGGTCAACTTGGAGGAAAGGTTTCCCAATACGCCACAAGGGAAGGGTTAGAGAAGGTTTAATCACGGGGGGGGGAAAAAAAAGGGTGATTCCAATATCCACGCAAAAAGGGGGTCTAAGGGTTTATAGAACACAAAGGGGGATGTGTTCCAAGGCTCAAGAGGAAGGGGACTTATACGGGTTACCACAGGGAGAAAAAAAAGGTTTTTTAAGGCCTACGGGAAAGGCTTCATGGGTAAAACATAGGGGTTCTAAAACCCATCGAAAAGGGGGGATTTAGACACACGGGGGGAAAAGGTTTCAAAGCCCATAACAAAGGGCTTAAAGGTTAAATCATGGGGGGTATGGAAGGGTTTTGGAAAGGCACAAGAAGGGGGATGAAAGGGCTTTAAGAGGATTAAAACCAGAGGGGGGGGGGGGATAATAAAAAGGTATAGGAAGGGGGGTTAAGGAGGCCCCCCCTTTGGAAGCTTCCAAGCTTCCAGAAGCTTGGGGGGGTGATTAAGACCGTTAGTCTCGACAGTGCAATGGAGGCGGCTCCTCCCTCCCTCGACGGCATCGCGTCCCTTTGCCCAGGCGGCCAGCATAGTGAGTCCGTCCCCTTCTCCATCCTTCAAGCGTCATAGGCAGCACTACCCTCACGTATATCAGCCCTCCCCTCCTTCACTCACGATCGATTTGGGCAATGTCCCATTTGATATTGCCGTCCTCCTTTTTTCCCCCTAGTGGCAGCAACGTAGGGTTTAAATAGGGTTGGGGAGGGGAGATCCTCCCTCTCCTTCGTGTCAGCACGCATGGCACTGCTCCCTGCGAGCTCCCACGGAGGAGCTTCTAGCTTCTTTCTATTCCCCTCCCCTTCCAGCACAACAGTCGGCTGGGGAGGGGAATAAATAAAATAAAATTGCATTTATCTATTTGATATTTTACATTCTCTCCCCCTTAGAAGAACCGAGATATCCTCATCTCGAGATAAACTGGGGATACTGATGGTTGAGAGTGCCTTCATCTACCCAGGTGGCATCCTCTTCGGAATAATCTTTCCATTGGACGAGGCATTCTCTTAGGGTTCTAGATCTTAACTGTCTCTCCCTAACATCTAAGATCCTATCTGGCCTTAGTTCAAGGACTCCTTGACTACGCATTACAATTTGTTGGTCATCAAGTACATGATTAGGGTTGGGTACATATTTTTTCGATAGGCTGATATGGAATACATTGTGAACCTTTAGATTCTCACGGAGTTGCAATCTATAAGCATTGGGTCCTAGGCATTTGAGGATTTTGTACGGCCCACAATACCTTGGACTTAACTTCTTGCATTCTCCTAGGGATAGAGAACTCTTTTTAGGGCGTACACGAATGAAGACCATGTCTCCTTCTTCAAAGACTCTTTCTTGACGTTTCAAATCTGCATATGCCTTTTGTCTATCCTTGGCCGCTTGTATGTCTTGTCTTATTGACTTTATTTGATCATCCATGTCTTATTGACCGCTTGTATGTCTTGTCTTATTGACCGCTGTGGTAGAAATCAGAATATGTAGCAAACTCAAGAAAACCAGTCCTATGGAGGAGGACGTGGTAACTCAAGAGGCAGGGGGAGCCAAAGAGGTCGTGGTGGATGGCAAAGAGGCCAAAATGCAAACAGTAATGTTGAATGCTACTATTGTGATAAAATGGGTCATACGGCTAAAGACTACTATAAAAAGCAGAATGACATCATGAATGGAAATTTGCAACAAGGGAATTATGCATCTTCTAGTAGACAGGGTGATGACAGAAATGAGCATTTGTTTATGGTGCAGCACATGACCAATTCTGTGACAAGTGCAGAAGAAAGCAACGATGTGTGGTATGTTGACTCAGGTGCATCAAACCACATGATAAGTCATGCAGAATGGATGCAAGATGCAAGGAAAATGGAAAAACTAGGATTTGTGGAGACTGGTGATGATACTGCACATCCTATTGTGCAGATTGGAAAAATTCATTTGTCTATGCAGGATGGGAAAAATAAATACCTGTCAGATGTATTTCATGTCTCGAATATCACCAAGAACCTAGTTTCTGTTAGTCAAATGGTTGAGCAGGGCTTGTAGGTCAGATTTAATTCTCATGGATGCTTTGTTGAGGATATGAAAAATAAAGGTCGCTTGATAGCAAAAGGAAAGAAGAAGGGCAGAATGTTTATGTTGGATGCAGACATGCCTGAATTGAGTGCAGCAATGTTTGCACATGGGACCGGTGTAGTTGCATATATTGATATCTGGCATAAACGCATTGTTCATGTTAATGTACATCGACTTAAATCAATGCAAGCCCAAAATATTGTTGCAGGATTGCGTAAATTCAAGGTTGCAGAAATGCATAAGGTATATGAAGCCTGTCAATTTGGAAAACAGGCAAGAAAACCATTTCTTAGACATGTTCAAGAGAGTAAGAAGCCATTGGAATTAATCCACTCTTATGTGTGGACTACTAAAGCTGCATCTCTTGGAAGCTGTCATTATTTTGTCACTTTTATTGATGACTATAGCAGAAAAGTTTGGGTGTATTTTATGAAAAAGAAAAGTGAAGTTTTTGGGAATTTTAAAACTCTTAAAGCTATGGTTGAAAAAGAAACAGGCCTGCAAATAAAATGCCAAAGTTCAGATGGAGGGGGAGAGTACCTCTCAAATGAGTTTGCAAGGTTCTTGCAGGAGCATGGCATAAAGCAACAATATTCATGTAGTCATACCCCACAACAAAATGGAATTACAAAAAGAAAAGCCAGGCATATTGGAGAGGTATCTTGTGCATGCTCAACGAAAAAGACCTGCCTGATTGTTACTGGGCTGAGGCAGTTGTTGCTACAGGAGTCTACATAATGAACAGGACTCCCACTGTAGCAATACATAGCATGACTCCAGAGGAGAGGTATACTGGTAGGAAACCAGATATTTCTCATTTGAAAATTTTTGGTTGCATTGCCTATGTTCATATGCCAGATGAGTTGAGATCCAAGTTGGATCCAAAAGCTGAGAAGTGCATCTTTATTGGTTACTCTCTGCAGCAAAAAGGGTATAGATGCTATAACCCTTCTACTCGTAAGTTTACAGTGAGCAGAGATGTTGTTTTTGATGAGATGAGTAGCTGGTATAAACCATAAATGTGATTGATAATGTAGATGCACAAAATGGTAATGCTGCACAGAATTCACAGCAGCAGTCACAAGATATTAGTGGACTTGGAGCGTCCTCTAGTAGTGGTTCACATTCTTTGCCATGGACAGACATATTGAGATCAGGAGAATCTTCTCAAAGCAATGCAGATAGTGGTATGCAGGTATCACGAAAAGGAAAAGAGAAGGTAGATCAGCCCATGTTTGATGTGAATGTAGGTCACTCTTATGTGGATGGTGAATCCAGTGGCTCAGAACAGAGCATTGATGATGAGTTGGGTATTCCTTCTATTGTTACACCTGGAGTAAGGTAGACCATGGATGTTTTGAGAGCACCTGGGAGTGAACCTACTTTGCGCAGGTCTACGAGAGCTAGGTATCCTGTGGATAGACTGAAATATGATGGATTTACAGCCATTCACTATGCATATATGGTCAAAGTGATACAAGAACTAGAACCCAATTCTTTTGAGCAAGCCATGGAAAAAGAAAAATGGGAGAAAGCCATGGATGAAGAAATGGATGCCTTGGAAGCAAATGCTACATGGGAATTGGTACCTTTGCCTAAAGATAAGAATGCAATTGGTTGTAAATGGGTTTATAAGGTGAAGCACAATACAGATGGTTCTGTGAACAGATACAAGGCAAGATTAGTAGTCAAGGGGTATGCACAAACATATGGCATTGATTATGAAGAAACATTCAGTGCGGTTGCAAGGATGGCAACCGTAAGAGAAGTCATTGCTATGGCTGCATCAAAGGGATGGTCTTTACATCAGATGGATGTAAAGAATGCTTTCTTGCATGATGATTTGCAAGAAGAGGTCTATATGGAGCAGCCACCAGGTTATGTGCATGCTGTTCATCCTGAGTTTGTTTGTAGGTTGAAGAAAGCCTTGTATGGCTTGAAGCAAGCATCGAGAGCATGGTCTGACAAGATAGGATAGTATCTTGTCACTATTGGCTTTTAGATTTCCAGGATAGATTTCTCACTTTATGTGAGAAAAACAGAGAAAGGTATTAGGCTACTTGTCATTTATGTTGATGATTTGATTATGACAGGTGATAGTGATGAATATATCCTTCATGTGAAAATGCTATTGAATCAGAAGTTTGAGATGAAGGATTTGGGAGAGCTGCGTTATTTCTTGGGCATTGAGGTGATTAGATAACCAAAAGTGGGATACGGCTCTTGCAAAGGCAGTATGGATTGGACATGCTCTCCAAATATGGGATGACAGGCTGTAAGCCTATTTCAGTTCCTTTGGAGCAGAATGTGAAGCTGAGCGCACATGTAGGTGAGCTTCTCGAAGACCCTATTATGTACAGACGCATAGTAGGAAGTTTGATTTATATGACTATTACCAGGCCAAATTTGAGCTATGCTGTTGGATTGGTAAGTCAGTTTATGCAGGCTCCAAGGAAACCGCATTTGGATGCGGCTAGACGCATACTCAGGTATGTGAAGTCCACATTGCAGTATGGACTACTTTATGAGACTGGGGTTCAGATACAGTTGTATGGATACACTGATGCTGATTGGGCTAGTAGTATTTTTGATAGACGATCTACCAGTGGATATGTGTTCTCTTTTGGGAGTACTGCAGTCACTTGGAGCAGCAAGAAACAACCTACAGTTGCCTTGTCAAGCACAGAGGCTGAGTACAGGAGCACAGCAATGGCTGCATGTGAGGTAGCTTGGTTGCATAAGCTACTTTATGATATGCATCAGCCTACAGATGGGCCAATTGTCATTTATTGTGATAACATGAGTAGTGTACACTTGGCAAGTAACCCAGTCTATCATGCTAGAACAAAGCACATTGAGGTGCATTATCACTATGTGCGGGAGAGGGTTTTACTAGGTCTTATTGATCTAGTTTATGTCAGCACAGAGGATCAGGTAGCTGACATATTCACGAAGGCATTGGGCGCAGAGAAGCTGCGTAAGTTCAGAGACTTGCTTGGTGTGCAGGAATTGGGATTGAGCTTGAGAGGGAGTATTGAGATATCAAGCTCCACTCGTGATATGCCAGGGTGACCGTTGTGCATTTATGTCACCGACTTGTCAGTTGCAGATGCGATTGGTACACCGCCCATGAATAATAGCTAGATGACAGCTATCCTTATCTACTCTAGTTCATGGCTCAGTTAGTATGCCACCTTAGTTAGTTGAGTTTGGTTGAGACCCATATATAGGGTTCTTCTATTTCTTTGTACTAGAGTTCTTTTGGCTTACACAACTAAGAAGAGGAAAATTGTTTTCAGCCTCCACCTGTGTGTGTATTTCCCCATTGTGCAAGCAAGAAAGCTACAACTGAGACTCCTTCCTTCTCTCCCACAATCTTGACAGTTAGGACATGTCCTACAAGTGGGCAAGGGGACACGTTACACACACACACACATATGAAAGAACATACAAAGCTAAAAATTACAAAGGGCACTTGGGCATGGGCTAGTGATGATGGAGCCTGATTGTTTCTCATCTTGGTCCAACATTTTCACATGAAGGATATCTTCATCACTATCACCTGTCATAATCAAATCATTAACATAAATGACAAGTAGCATAATACCTTTCTCTGTTTTTCTCACATAAAGTGAGAAATCTGCCTTGGAAATCTAAAAGCCAATAGTGATAAGATACTGTCATATCTTGTCAGACCATGCTCTAGGTGCTTGCTTCAAGCCATACAAGGCTTTCTTCAACCTGTAAGCAAACTCAGGATGAACAGCATGCACATAACCTGGTGGCTGCTCCATATAGACCTCTTCTTGCAAATCACCATGCAAGAAGGCATTCTTTACATCCATCTGATGTAAAGACCATCCCTTTGATGCAGCCATAGCAATGACTGCTCTTACGGTTGCCAACCTTGCAACCGGACTGAATGTTTCTTCATAGTCAATGCCATATGTTTGTGCATACCCCTTGACTACTAATCTTGCCTTGTATCTGTTCACAGAACCATCTGCATTGTGCTTCACCTTATAAACCCACTTACAGCCAATTGCATTTTTAACTTTAGGCAAAGGTACAAATTCCCATGTAGCATTTGCTTCCAAGGCATCCATTTTTTCATCCATGGCTTTCTCCCATTTTTCTTTTCCCATGGCTTGCTCAAAAGAAGTGGGTTCTGGTTCCTGTATCACTTTGACCATATATGCATAGTGAATGGCTGTAAATCCATCATATTTCAGCCTATCCATAGGATACCTAGCTCTGGTAGACCTGCGCAAAGTAGGTTCACTCCCAGGTGCTCTCAAAACATCCCTGGTCTTCCTTACTCCAGGTGTAACAATAGAAGGAATACCCAACTCATCATCAATGCTCTGTTCTGAGCCACTAGATTCACCATCCACATAAGAGTGACCTGCATTCACATCAAACATGGGCTGATCAACCTTCTCTTTTCCTTTTCGTAGTACCTGCATACTACTATCTGCATTACTTTGAGAAGATTCTCCTGATCTCAATCTGCCTGTCCATGGCGAAGAATGTGAACCACTACTAGAGGACGCTCCAGGTCCACTAATATTTTGTGACTGCTGCTGTGAATTCTGTGCAGCATTACCATTTTGTGTATCTACATCATCAATCACATTTACTGGTTTATACCAGCTACTCATCTCATCAAAAACAACATCTCTGCTCACTGTAAACTTACGAGTAGAAGGGTTATAGCATCTATACCCTTTTTGCTGCAGAGAGTAACTAATAAAGCTGCACTTCTCAGCTTTTGGATCCAACTTGGATCTCAACTTATCTGGCACATGTACATAGGCAATGCAACCAAAAATTTTCAAATGAGAAATATCTGGTTTCCTACCAGTATACCTCTCCTCTGGAGTCATCCCATGCATTGCTGCAGTGGGAGTCTTGTTCATTATATAGACTGCTGTAGCAACTGCTTCAGCCCAATAAAAATCTGGCAAGTCTTTTTCATTGAGCATGGCACGAGATACCTCTCCAATATGCCTGTTTTTCCTTTCTGCAATTCCATTTTGTTGTGGGGTATGACTGCATGAATATTGCTGCTTTATGCCATGCTCCTGCAAGAACCTTGCAAACTCATTTGAGAGGTACTCTCCCCCTCCATTTGACCTTAGGCATTTTATTTGCAGGCCTGTTTCTTTTTCAACCATAGCTTTAAGAGTTTTGAAATGCCCAAAAACTTCACTTTTCTTTTTCATAAAATACACCCAAACTTTTCTGCTATAGTCATCAATAAAGCTGATAAAATAATGACAGCCTCCAAGAGATGCAGCTTTAGTAGTCCACACATCAGAGTGGATTAATTCCAATGGCTTCTTACTCTCTTGAACATGTCTAGGAAATGGTTTCCTTGCCTGTTTTCCAAACTGACACGCTTCACATACCTTATGCATTTTTGCAACCTTGAATTTAGGCAAACCTGCAACAATATTTTGGGACTGCATTGATTTAAGTCGCTGTACATTAACATGACCAATGCATTTATGCCATATATCAATATCTGCAACTACACCGGTCCCATGTGCAAACATTGCTGCACTCAATTCAGACATGTCTGCATCTAATGTAAACATTCTGCCCTTCTTCTTTCCTTTTGCTATCAAGCGACCTTTATTTTTCATATCCTCAACAAAGCATCCATGAGGATTAAATCTGACCTGCAAGCCCTGCTCAACCATTTGACCAACAGAAACCAGATTCTTGGTGATATTCGGGACATGAAATACATCAGACAAGTATTTCTTTTTCCCATCCTGAATAGACAAAGGAATTTTTCCAATCTGCACAATAGGATGTGCAGTATCATCACCAGTCTCCACAAATCCTAGTTTTTCCATTTTTCTTGCATCCTCCATCCATTCTGCATGACCTGTCATGTGGTTTGATGCACCTGAGTCAACATACCATACATCATTGCTTTCTTCTGCACTTGTCACAGAATTATTCATGTGCTGCACCATAAACAAGTGCTCATTTCTGTCATCACCCTGTCTACTAGAAGATGCATAATTCCCTTGTTGCAGTTTTCCATTCATGATATCATTCTGCTTTTTATAGCAGTCTTTAGCCGTATAACCCATTTTATCACAATAGTAGCATTCAACATTACTGTTTGCATTTTGGCCTCTTTGCCATCCACCACGACCTCTTTGGCTCCCCCTGCCTCTTGAGTTACCACGTCCTCCTCCATAGGACTGGTTTTCTTGAGTTTGCTACATATTCTGATTTCTACCACGGCCTCCAAATCGGCCTCCTCTACCTCTGCCTCTACCTTTTCCAGCATTTGAGTAGAAGACAGCTTCTTTTAAAGTTCCTCCTGAAGAAGATGCACCACCATTTCTCTGCTCCTCAGAAATCAGAAGAGCAATCAACTCCTCAAAATTAGGAAATCTTTCAGAACTGAAATGGATGTCCGAAACTGTGCATAATCCTTTCCTAGACCATTCAAGGTCACAGAAACTAAATCATCATATTCCACTGGCGACCCAATGGAAGCAAGTGCATCTGCAATCTTCTTCACCTTCATGTGGTAGTCATTGATGCTCATATTTTCTCTTTGCACATTATGCAACTCTTGCTTGAGCTGCATTTTCCTGGCTTGCGTATTTGTGCTATACATTTTTGACAAAGTATCCCATGCCTCCTTTGGCGTACTTGCATCTTGAATATGCACAATCATAGAGTCCGAAATGGTGATAGACAGCCAGTACATAACTTTCCTGGCTCTCTCATGCCATGCTTTAAATGCCTGCATTTGCTGTTGATTGGGAACATCAGGAAGAACTGGTTCTTCTTCATTTCCTGCAACAAATTCCCAATATCCTTTTCCCATAAGGAAATTCGTCATTCTAAACTTCCATGCTTGGAAGTTGTTCTTGTCAAGCTTTTCAGTGACAATCTGTGAAAGAGAATCAGATGCCATTACAGAAGACTGCAAAAAATTCTATCACTGCAAAAAACACAGCTTCACCCTCACAAGGGAAAATTTGCAAAACTGGCGAAAGTGGTATTTGACCATACAGTCACTTCCTAGTGACGATTTTGCATCAACAGGCAACAGGGATGATTCTGTAGCTCCCAATGTCTCTGCGCACAAGCATATGATGCAATTTCTACAGTAACTTTTCACCGACCTGTAGAATAGTCGCTGCACAACATAAAATTGGGCCTTTTCCTGAGTGCGTGCAGAAAACTTCCGCCTCCAAAACAAGCCCCGAAATGGCCTCAAATGGCAGCATATATTGCCCTCTTGCTTCACCGCGAAGGGCGTCTCAACCTAAGACAATGCACTCCTGCACTTTCCGGCTGTGCTACCTGTAGAGATCTACTCCCAAAACAGAAAATGAAAGCAACACTGCTCCTCTTACCAGAACACCGCAAGCTTGGCTTGCTTTCTTGAGCTCCTTACCACGAACAAGGCTTTGATACCATGTCAAGATTGTTGGAGAGAAGGAAGGAGTCTCACTTGAAGCTTTCTTGCTTGCACAATGGGGGAATACACACAAGGGTGGAGGCTGAAAACAGTTTTCCTCTTCTTAGTTGTGTAAGCCAAAAGAACTCTAGTACAAAGAAATAGAAGAACCCTATATATGGGTTTCAAACCAAACTCAACTACCTAAGGTGGCATACTAACTGAGCCACGAACTAGAGTAGATAAGGATAGCTATCATGTAGCTATTATTCATGGGCAGTGTACCAACCGCGTCTGTGACAAGTCGGTGACATAAATACACAACGGTCACCCTGGCGTATCACGAGTGGAGCTCGATATCTCAACAATCTGTCCTTTCACCTTCTTCACCTTCTTCCCTGTCCTTCCATGGCTGCCAGCCATTTCTCTCTCCTCTTCTTGTCTTTCTCTCCCTACTCCTAGTCTTTCTCTCTCCTTGTCACCCTCTTTCTCTCTCTTTCTCTTCTCTCTGCAGTTCTTATCTCTCTTCCTGCAGTCCTTATCTCTCTTCTGCACTCTCTCTCTCCTCTCCTTCTCTCTTTCATATCTCCTTCATTACAAGTGGTATCAGAGCCTAGTTCTTTGGTCCTTCTTTTCTCTCTCCTCATTTTAAAAACTAGTCTGCTTTTAGTCAGAAACCCTAGTTACTCAGACACGTAGGTACACAGGGAGTAGTGTAGGCGAAGATGGAAGCCTTTCTTGGAGTCTTAAATGGAGCTTGGACCAAAAAATGGAGGCAGACAGATAAAGATGGCAGCTCGTTTTCAAATCCCAAGCAAAATTTAAATGTAACTTCTTGAAAGAGGAGCCACAGAGTTGATGAAGGCTTGGGTTTCAATTACTTTTTGTAAAGGCAGAATTCTTCTTCTCCCTTGAAGCTTCTTGAAAGCTATCGAGTCTTGTAGCTCGAGATCTTACTTCTACTCTTCTCCCATGTTGAGAAGGATCCTTCTTCTTTGAGCATTCTCCGCTCTTGTCCTTGCCATTCTCTGCATTAAAGCCCTGCTGCCTGTCCGGATTCCCATCACCCTAGCCCTCACCTCTCCCATTGCAAAGTTTTAGCCAAACGGAGGCTCCACAAAGCAAGTGGATAGGGTTGGCACCTGCGGCAACCACCTTCACACCCTCTACAATGAGCTCTTGAGTAAGCATGAGAAAATGTGGTGGTGATCAAAAGGCTTCTGTACAGTTCTTCTTTAAGTTCTTGTTTCTTCTTGAATACAAAGTGAATTCTGAAGGCAACACAAGGGAGGTTGAGCTAGTATCTAGTCTGCCAGTTGCCAGTAGCACAGAGAGATTAGAGGTCCTGGATGAGGAGAGACACATACTGTTTGAGCTTCAAGATTGTAGGCGGCCAGCATCGACTACACAAGTACCGGTTGGTGATGACACTACATGAATTCGAGGCCGATGGGAGCAAGGCTTATCTATCATGGAATCTTCAATTTCCTGACAAGGACTAGGCCAAGGCAGAGGTCGGCTTCTTTGAAATTTAGGTTGCATGCGGTCTCCATGCCTGCAGGAGAGGGATGGTGAAGTGCAGACGAGACCTCGGCAAGACCAAGGTAGTCCTGCTCTTTGAGAGTGGAGCCACTCTGGATGGAGCTCTCGGGGCCTTCGACAGGATGCATAGTGGGCTTGCAAACAGAACTGCAGCAAAGATTGTCACCGGGGGCTGAGAGAGAGCATCTGAGAGAGTCTCCATGAGCCTGCCCGCCATGGATGCGCAAGCTGAGAGCTCCCTGCTTCAAATAAGGAGGTGACAAACCTGGGTGTTGTAAGGGCTCGGCCAAGCTACTCGAGCTTAGATGGAAAAGACATAGGAAACTCCGTTGTTTTTGTCTGGCTCACAACAGAGAAAAGCACCTGTGGAAGGGGCTATGTTTTGCAATTTCTAGACTAGATCCACTAGCTCTTCACGCTGTAAGTGAGCTTGATAGGAAGCAGATGACTTGGAGATGGAAAAATCAAAGCGAACATATGCTATCAGGCAACATAGAAAAGGAAAAAGCCTGTGACCAGCATCAACGGCTCAACCAGCATGGCAATACTGTTGAATTTATAGTATACCTCAAAGAACACATTGTACTCTTGCACCACGTTCTTCTTTGTCAACACCAACAGTGTCCTTTGAAGGTTGCTGACTCTAAAACTGAACCTGCGTTGAGACTTGCTGGAAGGCTATGTTGAGACTTGCTGGAAGGCTTCCCTCCTAAATTTTCTATCAAAGACACATCTTGATGTTGTGAGGGCATGGCAGGTACACGGGAGGGATCCCAAGAGCTTGGGTCTAGGTGAACATATATCAGTCATGTACATGGGAGAATATTATATTAACCATGGAATTAAAGTCTCAATTGTTGTAGTTAGGTGCAGTTGCAGAAGGCCTAGCTTGAGCTACCACAAGGGAGGGTCTGATAGAGGGGGAAGGGGGTACGGGTTGCCTGGTTAGCTCTTTGGGTAACGGTCCAATCCCTTGCATATGGAAAGTATAAAAGAGCTTGGTGGGGAGGGTGATCTGGTGGATCCTCACTGTCCCCCCACGCCCGTGTGAACAACCCCGAACCCCCGATAATCGCCAGGTCCAAATCTTCGTATGTCAGGTATGGTCCCTACATGGCGATGTGGCCATAATCCCCCAAGTAGAAGCTGAAGATGGTGGGGTAATTGTAAAGGTGATCTGATAAGGGGCTTGTACAGGATCATTGGTACTGCAACTAGCTCTCTTTCTGCTGGGATTAATACAAGATCCAAGAAACCTGAAGCTATCTTTCATTTCAACATCTGTAATGATGGAGGAGGAAGAAACACTTCCACCTAGGGAACTAGCTTGATCTTGGCCATAACCACCAGAAGTAATGGAGGGAAATACCTAGTGTCACACTGACCTAGGTATAAAAGGTGTGAAGGACACTGGCATGGTACCATTTGATAAATATACATCTGTCCTTTCACCTTCTTCACCTTCTTCCCTGTCCTTCCATGGCTGCCAGCCATTTCTCTCTCCTCTTCTTGTCTTTCTCTCCCTACTCCTAGTCTTTCTCTCTCCTTGTCACCCTCTTTCTCTCTCTTTCTCTTCTCTCTACAGTTCTTATCTCTCTTCCTGCAGTCATTATCTCTCTTCTACACTCTCTCTCTCCTCTCCTTCTCTCTTTCCTGTCTCCTTCATTACAAGTGGTATCAAAACCTGGACGCCATGGGTGCGCAAGTTGAGAACTCCTTGCTTCAAAGAAGGAGGTGACAAACCTGGGTGTTGTAAGGGCTCGGCCAAGCTACCCGAGCTAAGATGGAAAAGACACAAGAAACTCTGCTATTTCTATCTAGCTCACACCAAAGAAAAGCACCTGTGGAAGGGGCTATGTTTTGCAATTTCTGGACTCCATCCACTAGCTCTTCAGGCTGTAAGCGAGCTTGATAGGAAGCAGATGACTTGGAGATGGGAAAATCAAAGTGAGCATATGCTATGCAGGCAAAAAAGAAAAGGAAAAAGCCTGTGACTAGTATCAACGGCTCAACCAGCATGGCAATACTATTGAATTAATAGTATACCTCAAAGAACACATTGTGCTCTTGCACCACGTTCTTCTTTGTCAACACCAAGACTGTCCTTTGAAGGTTACTGACTCTGAAACTGAATCTGCGTTGAGACTTGCTGGAAGGCTATGCTAAACTTGCTGGAAGGCTTTTCTCCTAAATTTTCCATTAAAGAAACATCTTGATGTTGTGAGGGCATGGCAGGTACATGGGAGGGATCCCAAGAGCTTGGGTCTGGGCGAACATATATCAGTCATGTACATGGGAGAATCCTATATTTACCATGGAATTAAAGTCTCAATTGCTATAGTTGGGTCCAGTTGCAGAAGGCCTAGCTTGAGCTACGGGAAGGGAGGGTCTGACAGAGGGGGAAGGGGTCACGGGCGGCCTAATTAGCTCTTTGGGTAACAGTCCAATCCCTCGCATATGGAAAGTGTAGAAGAGCTTGGTAGGGAAGGTGATCTGGTGGACCCTCACTATCCCCCCACACCCCTGTGAACAACCCCGAACCCCCAGTAATCGCCAGGTCCGAATCTTTGTATGTCAGGTATGGTCCCTACACGGAGATATGGCCATAATCCTCCAAGTAGAAGCTAAAGATGGTGGGGTAATTGCAGAGGTGATTTGATAGGGAGCTTGTCTAGGATCATTGGTATTGCAACTAGCTCTCTTTCTGCTGGGATTAATACAAGATCCAAGAAACATGAAGCTATCTTTCATTTCAACATATCTAATGATGGAGGAGAAAGAAGCACTTCCACCTGGGGAACTGGCTTGATCTTGGCCATAACCACCAGAAGCCCCATGGCTTCCTACATGCAGCATTTCAGAAGGGCATGTCTGAGCATTACACCCATGCACAACAGCTGTTAGCTATTGGCAGCAGCATCTTCTCTGGCTGCATCCTTAAAGGGAGATTTGGCAGATGGGCAAAGGAAGCTACTTGCACTTGTTGAAAGTATGGGTGCTGCCCGTGGGACCTATAAACCTTCAAATGGTAGTCTTCCTGACAACGGTTATGATTGTTCAATGGTTAGAAGAGTCTTAAGATCCAACTAAAGAATTAAGAAGATTAATATATGGAGCGGAAGTTGGAGGAGGCTTTCAACAAGGCACTCTCACTTGAGAATGTTGGAGTACTCTCTTGGTTATGTAATGAGGTAGACCTTGGAACACTCTTTATGAACAATCCAGTTCCTTTGAGACAAGGAGTGATTCTGTCTCTAGTGCAGTAGCTTGGCTGTGACCTGTCAATTGCACAAGAAAGAAACTAATGTGGATCAAGGATGCTTGTTGCTGGTGCGCTTTCTAAGGGACCGATGGATGGCATGGATAGACTTTGATAGTGATGTTTGCCTTCATGAAAATGCTCAAAAGAAAGAAATATGTACAAGTCTTGCAACCCATCATAGGGCAAAATGAGGTGCTGGAAGTGGTAAGACTACAGAGATCAAAAATTTCAAGTGAGGATGTTAAGCCACCGTAGGTAGATAACCTTTTGCTGCAACTTGTCAGTGACATGGATGATATAGCTATCAATGCGTATGCTCAGTTGATATTTGCTCTTATCAATGCGTGCATTCCAGATGAGGCTGCAGTTTGATTGTATTGGTTCAGGGTGGTCATTAGAGTAAGAAAGAACTACGGTGGATTGCCAATTCGGCTCGAAGCAACCAAATGTAGTGATGCAGCAGTATTATTAATGAGTTGCTGGCTATGGAGGCTTTGATGTGGCCCTGGGATGAGGCCGGGATATGAAGAGTTAGCTGATGTTGATGAGAGCTAGATGTCAACGTTATTTTGGTACAAGCAAGTAGCAGAGCTGCTGGCCAGCTGGTCATCTAAATGCATCAATGGAGCTAGTAAGGAAGCTGAGAGCAGCGGCAAGGAGGCATAGCTAGGCACAATCTGTGCTGTAGCAGCAAGTGGAAAATTAGCACCTGAGGCTGCCTTTCCATGGCTGGAGGCCTCTTGCAAGTGTATGTGGGTTGGGTAAAGAACCATCACAAAAGAACATCAGGATGTAGACTATTCACAGCTGCAGTAAATGCATGTGCTTGGGGTTATATGGTCACTATTCAAGCAGAAGAAGTAAATGCATTGATGGGCTGTTGACTTGCTGAGGTTGCAACTCATTTGTGATTGTGGTTGCAGCTGTGAATGCATTGCCATGATGGTGCAGCAACAGGAGCTGCAACAGACGATGCATTAACATTGTGTCAAGCTGAGCAATAGTAACAATTGGATGGGAAGCAGTCCCATAGCTGATAATCATTTTCAAGAAGCATTGTTTGGAAAACAGTCCATAGTTGACAAAAGCAATGCATTTTCAGGATCCTAGCAATGGTCAAGGACCATTTGAGGATGACCAGATGCTTGGAGAGTTGATCCAACTCTACAACACCTTGCACAAGCATGAGACATGGTTCTCTAGCAGACCCAAGCAATTGAAAGTGGAAGCCAAGAAAATGCTCATTAAATTGATACCCATGGTCAATGCAGAGGCTCAAGGAGATCTCATGGAATCTTTGAGAACCTTGTGCAACAATGGTATTAATCTTTGGCAATCTCTTCGAGGGAGAAAGGGAGTTTGGCTACTCACATCATTATTAGGACGGCTATCTAAGCAACGACAACAACAAGATGAATCCATTGCAACACTACTCTCCATTCTTAATGCAGAGGTTAATGCCAGCCAATGGGCATGGATAATTGCGAGTGCAGGTGGCCTCCCTCCATTGGTCAATATACTTGAAATAGGTTCTACTAAGGCCAAGGAAGATGCTGCTATTATACTTGCTAATCTTTGTACTCATAGTAAAGAGGTTCGAGATTATGTGGAGTTCGTGGAAAATCATTTGCTAAAGAACACTAGATTAAAAAGGCAAATGCTAGCATTAAATGCGATTTGGTGCAGTCATAAGAGGCAACTTCAGCCATCTTTACAAGATGCGAGTGTTTCATTGGAGCATCGTGAGGTGGAGACCCTTCAGTCCAAATGCGACAAGGCAGCTGATGCAGAGAATGAAAAACATATTGCTGAAGGTAATCATTATGAGAGTCAAATGAAAGGACTCCAGCTCAAGGAAGAAGATTGTGGGTAGATTGTTGATTAAATTGAGCAAACTACTAATCATATTGCCTCAACCATAGTAAATACAAAGGATGATGCAATGAATGTTTTAGCATATGCAGACTTGCATGCTTTTGAGTGCATCATGGGAGAATGAAAGACTCACTTTATGCTGATGGTTGAGGATTACATCCATAAGACACCGATTGACTTAGCCCTGTTTGCTTATGGTGTTGGGGATGATGACCCAATGGATGGCAATGATGTCACTTTTCCCTTTGATCCGGGTGGACAAAAGGGGTGTTAAAAACTCTATGTAGGTCAATAAGTATCTTGGCTAATCCTCATATCTTCATGATGATCTTTGGATGCAAAGGATGCAAGTTAAGTGCCTTGTCTCACTGCAATGTGCTTCCTGCCAGCTCTTTGTTTTGAGCTCTTTAAAATTCTGAATTTCTTACAGATATGTACCACTTATATCACCTGATAGTACACTAAAAGAGCTTTCTACGGAGCCATTAAATGCTTGGTTGGGTTCACCCTACCCAAACTTATGCCAGTTTTTCTACAGGAGGGTTTGTACGAGAGCATGGCTATTCTATCAGGTTGCAATTCATGATTGCAGAAGAATGCATCAAGTCATCATCCTATGGTTCCACAATTGATGTATGCATATGATAGTATGCTTGCAGCCATATACATAACATACCATATGAAGATTTGGAGATTGTAATATCTTTGTACACCTGCATATAGTCCCATTTCCTCTCCACTACAATTTCCTTACCCATGTAATAAGTCCCTCCTTTCTTTGTTTTTGGGACAGAAACATCCAAGGAGGGATGGATCGTAATGGAGGGAAATACCTAGTGTCACACTGACCTAGGTATAAAAGGTGTGAAGGACACTGGCATGGTACCATTTGATAAATATACATCTGTCCTTTCACTTTCTTCACCTTCTTCCCTATCCTTTCCATGGCTGCCAACCATTTCTCTCTCCTCTTCTTGTCTTTCTCTCCCTACTCCTAGTCATTATCTCTCTTCTGCACTCTCTCTCTCCTCTCCTTCTCTCTTTCCTGTCTCCTTCATTACAAGACTGAGCTTCAAGATTGTAGGCGGCGGCCAGCATGACTGCACAACTATCAGTCAGTGACGACGCTACATGAATTTGCGGCCGATGGGAGCAAGGCTTATCTGTCATGGCATCTTCAACTTTCCTGCCAAGGACTAGGCCAAGGCGGAGGTCGGCTTCTTCAAAATTTAGGGCGCGTGCAGTCTCCACACTTGCAGGAGAGGGATGGTGAAGCGCGGACGAGACCTCGGCAAGAACAAGTTAGTCGTGCTCTTTGATAGTGGAGCCACTCTCGATGGAGCTCTTGGGGGCTTCGGCAGGATGCATGGTGGGCTTGCAAATGGAACTGCAGCAAAGATTGTCACCGGGGGCTGAGAGAGAGCCTGTGAGAGAGTCTCCATGAGCCTGGCCACCATGGATGTGCAAGCTGAGAGCTCCCTGCTTCAAAGGAGGTGACAAACCTGGGTGTTGCAAGGGCTCGGCCAAGCTACCCGAGCTAAGATGGAAAAGACAAAGGAAACTCTGTTGTTTCTGTCTAGCTCACAACAGAGAAAAGCACCTGTGGAAGGGGCTATGTTTTGCAATTTCTAAACTGCATCCACTAGCTCTTCACGCTGTAAGCGAGCTTGATAGGAAGCAGATGACTTGGAGATGGAAAAATCAAAGCAAACATATGCTATGCAGGCAACAAAGAAAAGGAAAAAGCCTGTGACCAGCATCAACGGCTCAACCAGCATGGCAATATTGTTGAATTTATAGTATACCTCAAAGAACACATTGTGCTCCTGCACCACGTTCTTCTTTGTCAACACCAAGACTCTCCGTTGAAAGTTGCTGACTCTGAAACTGAACCTGCGTTGAGACTTGCTAGAAGGCTATGCTGAGACTTGCTGGAAGGCTTCCCTCCTAAATTTTCAATCAAAGAAACATCTTGATGTTGTGAGGGCATGGCATGTAGACGGGAGGAATCCCAGGAGCTTGGGTTTGGGCGAACATATATCAGTCATGTACATGGGAGAATCTTATATTAACCATGGAATTAAAGTCTCAATTGCTATAGTTGGGTGCAGTCGCAGAAGGCCTAGCTTGAGCTACCGCAAGGGAGGGTCTGATAGAGGGGGAAGGGGGCACGGGCAGCCTAGTTAGCTCTTTGGGTAACGGTCTAATCCCTCGCATATGGAAAGTGTAGAAGAGCTTGGTGGGGAAGGTGATCTGGTGGACCCTCACTATCCCCCCACACCCCTGTGAACAACCCCGAACCCCCGGTAATCACCAGGTCCGAATCTTTGTATGTCAGGTATAGTTGCTACATGGTGATGTGACCATAATCCCCCAAGTAGAAGTTGAAGATGGTGAGGTAATTGCAGAGGTGATCTGATAGGGGGACTTGTCGAGGATCATTGGTACTGCAACTAGCTCTCTTTCTGCTGGGATTAATACAAGATCCAAGAAACATGAAGCTATCTTTCATTTCAACATCTGTAATGATGGAGGAGGAAGCAGCACTTCCACCTGGGGAACTAGTTTGATCTTGGCCATAACCACCAGAAGCCCCATGGCTTCCTACATGCAGCATTTCAAAAGGACATGTCTGAGCATCACACTCATGCACAACAATTGTTAGCTATTGGCATCAGCATCTTCTCTAGCTGCATCCTTAAAGGGAGATTTGATAGATGGGCAAAGGAAGCTACTTGCACTTGTTGAAAGTACGGATGCTGCCCGTGGGACCTATAAACCTTCGAATGGCAGTCTTCCTGACAAGGTTATGACTGTGCAACGGTTAGAAGAGTCTTAAGATCCAACTAAAGAATTAACAAGATTAATATTGGAGCGGAAGTTTGAGAGGCTTTCAACAAGGCACTCTCACTTGAGAATGTTGGAGTAGTCTCTTGGTTATGTAATGAGGTAGACCTTGGAACACTCTTTATGAACAATCCAGTTCCTTTGAGCCAAGGAGTGATTCTGTCTCTGGTGCGACAGCTTGGCTGTGACCTATCAAATGACACACGCAAGAAACTAATGTGGATCAAGGATGCTTGCTACTGGTGCTCTTTCTATGGGATCGATGGATAGCATGGACAAACTTTGATGGTGATGTTTGCCTTCATGAAAATGCTCAAAAAAAGAAATCTGTACAAGTCCTACCACCCATCATATGTCAAAATGAGTTGTTGGAAGTGGTAATACTACAGAGATCAGAAATTTCAAGTGAGGATGTTAAGCCACTGTAGGCAAATAACCTTTTGCTGCAGCTTGTCAGTGGCATGGATGATATAGCTGTCAATGCGTATGCTCAGTTGATATTTGCTCCTATTGATGCATGCATTCTAGACGAGGCTGCAGTTTGATTGTATTGGTTCAGGGTGGTCATTAGAGTAAGCAAGAACTGCGGTGGATTGCCAATTCGGCTCCAAGCAACCAAATGCAGTGATGCCGCAGTATTATTAATGAGTTGCTGGCTATGGAGGCTTTGATGTGACCCTCCGCCGAGGCCAAGATATGGAGAGTTAGCTTCTGCTGATGAGAGCTGGATGTCAACATTATTTTGGTACAAGCAAGTAGCAGAGCTGCTGGCTAGCTAGTCATCTAAATGCATCAATGGAGCCAGCAAGGAAGCTGAGAGCAGCGGCAAGGAGACATAGTTAGGCACAGTCTGTGTTGTAGCAGCAAGTGGAAAATTAGCACCTGAGGCTGCCTTTCCACGGCTGGAGGCCTCCTGCATGTGTATGTGGGTTGGGTAAAGAACCATCACAAAAGAACATTAGGATGTAGACTATTCACAGCTGTAGTAAATGCATGTGCTTGGGGTCGTATGGTCACTACTCAAGCAGAAGAAGTAAATGCATTGATGGGCTGTTGACTTGCTATGGTTGCAGCTCGTTTGTGATTGTGGTTGCAGGTGTGAATGCATTGCAATGATGGTGCAGCAACAGGAGCTGCAACAGACGATGCATTAACATTGTGTCGAGCTGAGCAATAGTAACAATTGGATGGGAAGCAGTCCCACAGCTGATAATCATTTTCAAGAAGCATTGTTTGGAAAACAGTCCATAGTTGACAAAAGCAATGCATTTTCAGGATCCTAGCAATGGTCAAGGACCATTTGAGGATGACCAGATGCTTGGAGAGTTGATCCAACTCTACAACACCTTGCACAAGCATGAGACATGGTTCTCTAGCAGACCCAAGCAATTGAAAGTGGAAGCCAAGAAAATGCTCATTAAATTGATACCCATGGTCAATGCAGAGGCTCAAGGAGATCTCATGGAATCTTTGAGAACCTTGTGCAGCAATGGTATTAATCTTTGGCAATCTCTTCGAGGGAGAAAGGGAGTTTGGCTGCTCACATCATTATTAAGGCGGCTATCTAAGCAACAACAACAACAAGATGAATCCATTGCAACACTACTCTCCATTCTTAATGCAAAGGTTAATGCTAGCAAATAGGCATGGATAATTGCGAGTGTAGGTGGCCTCCCTCCATTGGTCAATATACTTGAAACAGGTTCTACTAAGGCCAAGGAAGATGTTGCTATTATACTTGTTAATCTTTGCACTCAAAGTAAAGAGGTTCGAGATTGTGTGGAGTTCGCTGAAACTCATCTGCTAAAGAACACTAGATTAAAAAGGCAAATGCTAGCATTAAATGTGATTTGGTGCAGTCATAAGGGGCAACTTCAGCCATCTTTACAAGATGCGAGTATTTCATTGGAGCATTGTGAGGTGGAGACCCTTCAGTTCAAATGCGGCAAGGCAGCTGATGCAGAGAATGAAAAACATATTGCTGAAGGTAATCGTTATGAGAGTCAAATGAAAGGACTCCAGCTCAAGGAAGAAGATTGTGGGAAGATTGTTGATTAAATTGAGAAAACTACTAATCATATTGCCCCAACCATAGTAAATACAAAGGATGATGCAATGAATGTTTTAGCATATGTAGACTTGCATGCTTTTGAGTGCATCATGGGAGAATGAAAGACTCACTTTATGCTGATGGTTGAGGATTACATCCATAAGATACCGATTGACTTAGCCCTATTTGCTTATGGTGTTGGGGATGATGACCCAATGGATGGCAATGATGTCACTTTTCCCTTTGATCCAAGTGGACAAAAGGCGTGTTAATTGCCTTTTAAAGGCGTGTTAATTGCCTTTTATTGAGTACAACAACACTAAGTCACCCTGTTCAAATTCTCGCTACTTGATGTGCTTGTCAAACCAACTTTTGTGGCATGCCTTTTCACAAATTAGTGCATGGGTTTCTAGAAGTCGAGTCTATGATAAGAATTCTAGCTCAATTAGGTGCTCTATCCATGCCTCCTTTCCATCCCATCTCTCTTGGATGGCAACTCTTAGGCTCGAGATAAAGAATTGTATAGGTAAAATGGCTTCAGTCCCCGTAGGTTAACTTGAAGGGAGTTTGTCTAATAACACGAATATGGTGGATCCAAAGTTGACCACTCCAAAATATCAAAAAGAGATAAATGCACACAAATGCATGTTTACATGAACAAAATGCCAATACATGGGGTAATGCAAGGGGCAATGAAACATGCCATACTCACACAAGATGCAATGCAATGGTACCACTTGGATAGTGCCCTCGTAGGGGAATTGTTCAATTGCCCAAGTGCCCTTTTACAATCATATCATCTCCTTATAGTGCGGATGAAGTTACAAATGTCCATAATACAATACAAACAAATAAATGAATTAATGTCTAAAAACTGTAAGCTTTATCACTATCATTATCAAGAGTGGAAGTCGACCCCTCTCAAACTGGAAGGGAAAGCAAGAGAAAAGCACCCTCTCCCCATCAAGCTGAAGAAATAGGGGAGGGTGTACCCAAACTAATCTTGGGTAACAGGTATTGAAGAATCGATTGGTTGACCACTTTGGTCAAAATATCTACAAAATTGTCGGATGTAGGCACAAACTCTAGGTGAATAGGGCCTAGCTCAACCTGCTCTCTCTAGAAAAATGGAAGTGGACTCCCACATGCGGCATCGGTGGTGTAATGATCGGATTGCCCGCAAGGGCAATGGCACTTTGGTTGTTGTAGTAGACAATGGTGAGAGAGTCGCATGGGAAATGAAGTGCCGCCAGTAAACTCCTTAGGTAGATGGCCTTGGTTACGACTTGACCAAGAAATGGGAGCCATACCCAAGGTAAAGAGGTAGCTGCCATGAGAACACCGGGTGTCGGGATCTCCTACCCAATGAGAATCAGTGTACCCCTGCAAACATAAACCAGAAGTATATATCAGGCCATAAGAATAAGTACATCGTAAATAATGCAACACACGAAGACATGCAATCCAATGTGACATCCTAGGTACTGTGAAATACTGACTGAGTATGCTAACAGAGTAAGCAAAATCTGGCCTAGTATGCATTAACCAAAGAAGTTTTCCTACAACAGAGCGATATAGGTATGTGTATCAAAGTCTATCCTAGGGTATCCTTTGACAAGTGAACAGTAGGATCAAGAGGTGTGGCCACTGGCCATGTTTAGTCTGAAGTGTGCTGTTCCACTAGCTGAAGTGTGTACTTCTACTATGACACAAAAATGAATTCCCAAAAATGAACTACCCCCATCCCCAAAAAATAAAACAACAACATCTCAAAAGTAGCACTAAGCTTGGCCTTGATGTCTACTAGGGTAGTAGAATCTGAGCTTGTGATGAGTAAGTCATCAACGTATAGCAAGATATAGTTTACCCCCTCTACAGTAGATCAAACATATAAGTTCCAGTCATAAGGGGTAGAATGGTATCCATGAGTCCATAAGAACTCATCCATCCTATGGAACCAAGATCGCGATGCTTGCTTAAACCCATAAAGAGATTTCTACAAGTGCAATACCTTATTCCTCAGATTCCTTGAAGATAAGCCTGGTGGCTACTCCACATAGACTTCCTCCTCCAGATAACCATTCAGGAAGGTACTCTTGACATCCATCTGATATATCGGCCAACCATGGTGAGCGGCTAGTGCAATAAGTAACTGGAAAGATGTCAACCGCGCAGTAGGAGCAAAGAATCTCTTCATAATCAATACCATGCTTCTATCAAAACCCTTGCACGACAAGGTGAGCCTTCTACTTATCTAAAGTTCCATTAGCTTTTAGCTTGGTCTTGAAAATCCACTTTGTTTCGATGACTTTCTTCTGGCCTAGACAATCCACCAATGTCCAAGTCTCATTTTCGTCAATACTCACTAGCTCCTTTTCCATGGCCTCTCACCATTGAGGGTACTGAAGAGCCTCCTACCATGTATCCGGCTCAAAATGCACTATGTAATTGGTTGTTGTATACAGTGACACAAATGAAGCTTGAGGAGAAAACCATGCAAATCTTCTAGGTCCCTCCGGAGTGGAATCCGATGGTAGGATCCCCAAATCCCACATGGTTTGCTGGTACTAGTGAGGTAACGGGTCTCACAAAGGGAGACTTAGGAGATGAAGAATCTGTAAGAATGTCAGGAGCAAGAAGTAGAGCAAGCTTAGTAGGCACAATATCCAATGATGTGGAAGGAGGAATAGGATCGGAATCCTGTACAAAGGATTGCAGGATATCCCTCTCATAAAAAATGACATCCCTCCTAACAATCACCTTGTTTGTCTGAGGATTGAGTAAATGATAGGCTTTCTCTTTAGAGGAATATCCAAAAATAATAATAAGATTAGCTCGAGGAGTGAGCTTTCCTATCTTATCATCAAGCGTGTATGCGTGTGTAGGCACAACACATGAAGACTCTGAAGTGAGAAATGATAGGTCGAGAACCAAAAAATCCCTCATACGAGATCTTCTAAAGAAGAGACATACTCCGGCACTAGTTGAGGATGTACATTGAAGTGTTAATAGCATCGACCCAAAGATGCTCAGGAAGCTCTACTGCGAATAGCATAGAACATACCATTTTCTTTTTTGTCTGGTTCTTATGCTCTACGACTCCATTTTGAGAGGGGGAGTTAGTAGAGGTGAGATGTGAAAGATGCCATGCTTCAATAGAAACTCGAAAAACTCGTGGGAGATAAACTCATCACCGCTATCACTCCTCATACAACCAACACGATGTCCAGTCTGGTTATGAACCAACAGCATCCAAGCAGAAAAATATGTGAAAGCATGATTGAGGAAGTACACCCACATGTATCTAGAATGATCATCCACTATCAAAAAGAAGTAAAGTGTGCCATTTAAGGAGGCAGTGGATGTTAGCCTACAAAGATCAACATGAATCAATCTAAGAGGCATTGGACTGCTGCGGGAATAGGGTATGGTGTTGCTTTTCGAACTGACAAGCTTTACAAACATCGTGAGCTAGTTTATGATAGAGAAGGCCCTCAACCACCTAACAACAGGATAAATCATAAAGAGAGTCATAACTAATATTCCCTAAACGAAAGTGCCAAAGATGCTCATTGTTTGTAGGCTTCTAAGATGTGGCTAATGCATGGAAGCTATGGAACATGAAGCCCTCGGCTGTGAGCTCATCCAGAAAGTGAGTCATGTGGTACAGGCCATTAGGCTTTGTGCCTCACTGCGAGCAATCACTAAACTAGTTTGAGAATCAAGGATCTCGACTAGGGTCGTTGTAAAGAAAACTAATGGCCCCAACTGGGAAAGCTGTTGAATAGATAACAAGTTCACCCCAAGCTAGGGGACATGGTAGCAAAACTCACGCTACCTTGAGCCAGAATCTTGATTGAGGATTTGTTTCCTACGTGGATGTGCCTAGCTACAAGGGCTCGAGAATGGAAAATATCCGCTATAGGAGCCATATGATGTGTAGCTCCACTATCCATAAGCCAAAAAAGGAGCTGAAGTGCTCAGCTATGACGAGTGGACCTCTGTAGTAAACTTGTTGGGAGGAAACTCAAAGATGTGGATGAGACTCACATCTCATGTCTCTATGGAGACGATGTGGGCCTCGCAGACTAGTCAGACAATCCCTTTGGAGTTGAGAATGTTGTCAAACCAAGATGGCTGAACGGTGGCAGTATGAGTTGGACCTTTAAACTACCCCTTGCTATCTCCTTGTCTCCCCTGCTGGGGGTTTCCCCAATTGAGGGGCGGCAGTCTAAGATGTAGATTTGGTTGATGTGCCTCTTGTTGAGATATCGAGCTCCACTCGTGATATGCCAAGGTGATTGTTGTGCATTTATGTCACCGACTTGTCAGTTGCAGATGCGGTTGGTACATCACCCATGAATAATAGCTAGATGACAGCTATCCTTATCTACTCTAGTTCGTGGCTCTGTTAGTATGCCACCTTAGTTAGTTGAGTTTGGTTTGAGACCCATATATAGGGTTCTTCTATTTCTATGTACTTGAGTTCTTTTGGCTTACACAACTAAGAAGAGGAAAACTGTTTTCAGCCTTCACCTTTGTGTGTATTCCCCCATTGTGCAAGCAAGAAAGCTACAAGTGAGACTCCTTCCTTCTCTCCCACAATCTTGACATGGTATCAGAGCCTTGTTTGTGGTAAGGAGCTCAAGAAAGCAAACCAAGTTCGCGGTGTTCTGGTGAGAGGACCAGTGTTGCTTTCATTTTTCTGTTTTGGGAGCAAGTCTCTGCAGGTAGCACAGCAGGAAAGTGCAAGAGTGCATTGTCTCAGATTAAGATGCCCTTCATGGTGTAGCAAGAGGGCAGTATATGCTGCGGGATATGGCTTTAGCCCTTAGTTTTTAATTTTTTTGATTTGAGGCCATTTCGGGGCCTATTTTGGAGGCGAAAGTTTTCTGCACGCACTCAAGAAAAGGCCCTGTTTTATGTTGTGCGACCACTGTTCTACAGATCGGTGAAAAGTTACTGTAGAAATTGCATCGTATGCCTGTGCGCAGAGACATTGGGAGTTACACAATCATCCTTGTTGCCTGTTGATGCAAAATCATCACTAAGAAGTGACTGTGTGGTCAAATACCACTTTCGTCAGTTTTGCAGATTTGCCCTTGTGAGGCTCAAGCTGTGTTCTTTACAATGATAGAATTTTTTGCAGTGTTTTGTAATGGCGTCTGATTCTATTTCACAGATTGTCACTGAAAAGCTTGATAAGAACAACTTCCAAGCATGGAAGTTTAGAATGACGAATTTCCTTATGGGAAAAGGATATTGGGAATTCGTTGCAGAAAATGAAGAAGAATCAATTCTTCCTGATCTTCCCAATCAACAGCAAATGCAGGCATTTAAAGCATGGCATGAGAGAGCCAGGAAAGTTATGTACTGGCTGTCTATCAGCATTTCAGACTCTATGATTGTGCATATTCAAGATGCAAGTACGCCAAAGGAGGCACGGGATACTTTGTCAAAGATATATAGCACAAATACACAAGTTAGGAAAATGTAGCTCAAGCAAGAGTTGCACAATGTGCAAAGAGAAAGTATGAGCATCAATAACTACCACATGAAGGTGAAGAAGATTACAGATGCACTTGCTTCCATTGGGTCGCCAGTGGAAGATGATGATTTAGTTTATGTGACCTTGAATGGTCTAGGAAAGGATTACGCACAGTTTCGAACATCCATTTCCATCCGTGAAAGATTTTCTGATTTTGAGGAGTTGATTGCTCTTCTAGTTTCTGAGGAGCAGAGAAATGGTGGTGCATCTTCTTCAGGAGGAACTTCAAAAGAAGCTATCTTCTACTCAAATGCTGGAAGAGGTAGAGGCAGAGGTAGAGGAGGCCGATCTGGAGGCTGTGGTAGAAATCAGAATATGCAGCAAACTCAAGAAAACCAGTCATATGGAGCAGGACGTGGAAACTCTAGAGGCAGGGGGAGCCAAAGAGGTCATGGTGGATGGCAAAGAGGCCAAAATGCAAACAGCAATGCTGAATGCTACTACTGTGGTAAAATGGGTCATATGGCTAAAGACTGCTATAAAAAACAGAATGACATCATGAATGGAAAATTGCAACAAGGAAATTATGCATCTTCTAGTAGACAGGGTGATGACAGAAATGAGCATTTGTTTATGGTGCAGCACATGACCAATTCTATGACAAGTGCAGAAGAAAGAAATGATGTGTGGTATGTTGACTCAGGTGCATCAAACCACATGACAGGTCATGCAGAATGGATGCAGGATGCAAGGAAAATAGAAAAACCAGGATTTGTGGAGACTGGTGATGATACTGCACATCCTATTGTGCAGATTGGAAAAATTCATTTGCATATGCAGGATGGGAAAAAGAAATACTTGTCGGATGTATTTCATGTCCCGAATATCACCAAAAACCTGGTTTCTATTGGTCAAATGGTTGAGCAGGGCTTGCAGGTCAGATTTAATTCTCATGGATGCTTTGTTGAGGATATGAAAAATAAAGGTCGCTTGATAGCAAAAGGAAAGAAGAAGGGCAGAATGTTTACGTTGGATGCAGACATGCCTGAATTGAGTGCATCAATGTTTGCACATTGGACCGGTGTAGTTGCAGATATTGATATCTGGCATAAACGCATTGGTCATGTTAATGTACAGCGACTTAAATCAATAAAAGCCCAAAATATTATTGCAGGATTGCCTAAATTCAAGGTTGCAAAAATGCATAAGGTATGTGAAGCCTGTCAATTTGGAAAACAGGCAAGGAAACCATTTCCTAGACATGTTCAAGAGAGTAAGAAGCCATTGGAATTAATCCACTCTGATGTGTGGACTACTAAAGCTGCATCTCTTGGAGACTATCATTATTTTATCACTTTTATTGATGACTATAGCAAAAAAGTTTGGGTGTATTTTTTGAAAAAGAAAAGTGAAGTTTTTGGGCATTTCAAAACTCTTAAAGCTATGGTTGAAAAAGAAATAGGCCTACAAATAAAATTCCTAAGGTCAGATGAAGGGGGAGAGTACCTCTCAAATGAGTTTGCAAGGTTCCTGCAGGAGCATGGCATAAAGCAGCAATATTCATGAGTCATACCCCACAACAAAATGGAATTGCAAAAAGAAAAAACAGGCATATTGGAGAGGTATCTCGTGCCATGCTCAACGAAAAAGACTTGCCAAATTTTTACTGGGCTGAAGCAGTTGCTACAACAGTCTACATAATGAATAGGACTCCCACTGCAGCAATACATGGAATGACTCCAGAGGAGAGGTATACTGGTAGGAAACCAGATATTTCTCATTTGAAGATTTTTGATTGCATTGCCTATGTTCATGTGCAAGATGAGTTGAGATCCAAGTTGGATCCAAAAGCTGAGAAGTGCATCTTTATTGGTTACTCTCTGCATAGCAGAAAGGGTATAGATGCTATAACCCTTCTACTCGTAAGTTTACAGTGAGCAGAGATGTTATTTTTGATGAGATGAGTAGCTGGTATAAACCAGTAAATGTGATTGATGATGTAGATGCACAAAATGGTAATGCTGCACAGAATTCATAGCAGTAGTCACAAAATATTAGTGGACTTGGAGTGTCCTCTAGCAGTGGTTCACATTCTTCGCCACGGAGAGGCAGATTGAGATCAGGAGAATCTCCTCAAAACAATGCAGATAGTGGTATGCAGGTTCACGAAAAGGAAAAGAGAAGGTAGATCAGCCCATGTTTGATGTGAATGCAGGTCACTCTTATGTGGATGGTGAATCCAGTGGCTCAGAACAGAGCATTGATGATGAGTTGGGTATTCCTTCTATTGTTACACCTGGAGTAAGGAAGACCATGGATGTTTTGAGAGCACCTGGGAGTGAACCTACTTTGCGCAGGTCTACCAGAGCTAGGTATCCTGTGGACAGGCTGAAATATGATGGATTTACAGCCATTCACTATGCCTATATTGTCAAAGTGATATAGGAACTAGAACCCACTTCTTTTGAGCAAGCCATGGGAAAAGAAAAATGGGAGAAAGCCATGGATGAAGAAATTGATACCTTGGAAGGAAATGCTACATGGAATTTGTACGTTTGCCTAAAGGTAAGAAAGAAATTGGTTGTAACTGGGTTTATAAGATGAAGCACAATGCAGATGGTTCTGTGAATAGATACAAGGCAAGATTAGTAGTCAAGGGGTATGCACAAACATATGGCATTGATTATGAAGAAACATTCAGTCCGGTTGCAAGGATGGCAACCGTAAGAGCAGTCATTGCTATGGCTGCATCAAAGGAATGGTCTTTACATCACATGGATGTAAAGAATGCCTTCTTGCATGGTGATTTGCAAGAAGAGGTATATATGGAGCAGCCACCAGGTTATGTGCATGCCGTTCATCCTGAGTTTGTTTGTAGGTTGAAGAAAGCCTTGTATGGCTTGAAGCAAGCACCTAGAGTATGATCTGACAAGATAGGACAGTATCTTGTCACTATTAGCTTTCAGATTTCCAAGGCAGATTTCTCACTTTATGTGAGAAAAATAGAGAAAGGTATTATGCTACTTGTCATTTATGTTGATGATTTGATTATGACAGGTGATAGTGATGAAGATATCCTTCATGTGAAAATGTATTGAAGTAGAAGTTTGAGATGAAGGATTTGGGAGAGCTGCATTATTTCTTGGGCATTGAGGTGATTAGATCACCAAGTGGGATACGGCTCTTGCAGAGGCAGTATGGATTGGACATACTGTCCAAATATGGGATGACAGGCTGTAAGCCTATTTCAGTTCCTTTGGAGTAGAATGTGAAGCTGAGCGCAGATGCAGGTGAGCTTCTGGAAGACCCTACTATGTACAGATGCATAGTAGAAAGTTTGATTTATATGATTATTACCAGGCTAGATTTGAGCTATGTTGCTGGATTGGTAAGTCAATTTATGCAGGCTCCAAGGAAACCACATTTGGATGCGGCTAGACGCATACTCAGGTATGTGAAGTCCACATTGCAGTATGGACTACTTTATGAGACTGGGGTTCAGATACACTTGCATGGATACACTGATGCTGATTGGGTTGGTAGTATTTCTGATAGACGATCTACCAGTGGATATGTGTTCTCTTTTGGGAGTGCTACAGTCACTTGGAGCAACAAGAAATAGCCTACAGTTGCCTTGTCGAGCATAGAGGCTGAGTGTACAGGGGCGCAGCAATGGCTGCATGTGAGGTAGCTTGGTTGCATAAGCTAATTTATAATATGCATCAGCCTACAGATGGGCCAGTTGTCATTTATTGTGACAACATGAGTAGTATACACTTGGCAAATAACCCAATCTATCATGCTAGAAAAAAGCACATTGAGGTGCATTATCACTATGTGCGGGAGAGGGTTTTACTAGGTCTTATTGGTCTAGTTTATGTCAGCACAGAGGATCAGGTAGCTGACATATTTACGAAGGCATTGGGCGCAGAGAAGCTGCGCAAGTTCAGAGACCTGCTTGGTGTGCAGGAATTGGGATTGAGCTCGAGGAGGAGTGTTGAGATATCGAGCTCCACTTGTGATATGCCAGGGTGACCATTGTGCATTTATGTCACCGACTTGTCAGCTGCAGACGTGGTTGGTACACGACCCATGAATAATAGCTAGATGACACCTATCCTTATCTACTCTAGTTCGTGGCTCAGTTAGTATGCCACCTTAGTTAGTTGAGTTTGGTCTGAGACCTGATTTTGTTTGCCCTTTCCTTGTTGCTTCTTCTGAGAATGAGCAACAATAGCCCTCTTTGAGAAAGAGTTCATATAAAATTGATCAAAAAATAGTGTGTAACGCAACAACTAACACTGAATTTCATAAAAAGTAGGCATGATAGGCTTTGAAACTATACCTTCAACAAAATTGAAGTATTTCCTAGGAAGTTTTTTCAAAAACAATGTGACTTGATCGTCAGAGGACTTGGAAGTCCCCATAGTAGAGAATTTGGCAAGAAGTCACTAATACTCACTCAACTTGACTTTCAAGTCATCAGGATCAACGATTTTAAAGAGTTGGAGCTCATGGTCAAGATTTATATGATAGGTCCTATCTCGAGCCACATAACAGTTAATCAAATGTGCCCATCGTTTTGATGCCAAGTCAAAATGTTGAAGCTAAGAATGAAACTCATGCAATATTCCCTACATCAACTCGACAATAGCGGAGGCATTCCTAGCCTTCCATGAGCGGACAATCTCGGTTCCAACCTCTGCATAGGATCCTATAGGTTCTAGGAGTCAAGGACATGTCTCATCAAGTTCCACCAATAAGTAGTAAATTTTTATCTGTTAAAATGAGTCTTATCATTGAAAGCATACTTGGCAGAAGATGAGTTGGAACCATGAGGTATCGGAAAAGTGGGATAAGATGGAGGTGGAGGGTAAGATGGTGGTGGTGGGTATGTCTGATAGGAAGAATGAGGGGAGAAAAGGTGGGTAGACAGAAATAGGCTAGGAGTGTCTAGTGAGTGCTTTGATGTGGAGCAACATAAGGTGCCGATGGAAGTGGAGGCACTGGGACACGAAAACCCTATCCAATGCTTGGTTGGGGCACAACAGAATGACCAAGAGGTCCACTGGGTAATGCTATAGAAGCAAGCTGTGGTACCAACTAATCCACACTTGGGAGAGACTACTTGGGAGAGACTGGAGGGGGTACCCAAGCTGCAATGATCCCCAAAGTGTGTGAGAAAAAGATGGAACACCACCTGGATGAGACAAGGATGAGGTCCTAAAAGGTGTGCCTATGTTTTCATAACCCCCCCGTGCGGTTTTATGTTCAACATGAGGTGTTTGATAGGGGAATGTAAATGGTGTGAAGGAAAGTGGAAAAGGAGCAGAAAGATGTGGTGGGATGGGTGGGTTTTTAATTTGTTGTGTGAAAGGTAAAGATACATTTTGTTCATTTTTACCATTTAATTATTGAAAATGAAATGATGATGATGATCATGCACCATGCAATGTAGAAATAGGAACACCAAATTCATTCTGATTTTGATAAGTAAACTAAAAAGAAGGGTAGAAGAAGAGATACTTGGCTTTTTCTTATAATCCCCATGACATGTGTTAACATACAAGAATTGGTCCTCAACAGAACCTTTTCCATAGTCAATTGATTGCATGCTACCTTTCTCATGATTTCTACCAGTATATTGCAAAGTAGAAGAGGTAAAAGACAAAGTAACAAAATGTGAATCTAAATTACCTTTCACCGGAGTGGATGGAAGAGGATGAAATAATGGAATATACTCTGAACTTCTTTCTCCAATAGGGCGGACCATCCCTGAGGTAGGTCTCGACGGCCCTGCAATATCATCAAATTTATGCGCAACATCTGAAGAGAGAAATTCATGCATACCTTCATTGAGTAGCTTCTCCTGAACGGCAATCCTTCGGTCGAGCTCCTCAATCTTCTTTCATCTAAAGTCCATGATCACATGATATTCTAAAGTGCAAAGCTTCTATAGCCTTTCTTCTGTATTGTTAGAAGTGTCTTCCACCATGCTAGAACTTTGTGGAGCAAGCTATTCTACCCCACTCTTGCTCGGTTCTCAGCATAGGTTGTTCTAGAGACTGAATTGGTGTTGATGTGTTTGAAGTCATTTGAACCTACTATTGTTCTTGCTTCTTGCGGAGAGCTTTTAGATCAAAGGAATAGGTTTCTGAGAGAGTATCAAGCTTTGATACCATGTAAATAAATACTCAAACACAGAAACACAAATAACAATCGTACAACAAAGCACAGACTGATAAAAGAACATAGTTAGGGTTAGGGTAACTCAAAGACAATGAACACAGAAAATAACTAAAGTGATATAACTGCTAAATATACAATGTTTATGCAATAAACACACTATGCAGTGAATGAATACTAAACCTCGAACTCCTCTATCTCAAGGATTGCAGAAGGGGTAATGAGCTAGAGAGTGTGTCATACTCTGAAAGGATCCTGAATCACAGCAAGGCAACCTCCGGATGTCAAACACCAGCAAACGCACCAATGAGAAGGTGGATCTGATGTTGACAACAATAAGGAGAGAGAAAGACTAAAAATGTAGGCTACAAGAGAGAGAAAGACTAAAAACGCAGGCAAGACAGTCTCTAGAGGAGAAAAAACTACCAAATACAGGTTGGACAGCCTGGCGACAGCCTGCAAAAGCTGGGCGACAACTGAAGAGAAAAAACTTCCAAATGCAGGTAGCAGATGATGTGGTAGATAGTACATCAGCATATTTGTGTAGGAACAGCAATCGCCTGCCTAGGATCAACTCCAAATTGCGAGAAAAGGGCTAGAAATAAAGCACCAACTAATGTAGACAACAATGGATAGCTTAGGCTGAGATGTCCTCCACGAATGGGGTGTGGGTAGCAAGCTGAAACACTTGAAATCTACAAAAAGGAGATTTTGGGAAAAATGGAGGGCAACATACACATTTATAGAAAGTTTGTGCCTTCCCAAGTAGGTTTATGCTATTATCGGACAAAAAAACTCTCTAGGATCACATTTCTTTTAAATAAACAAGGTTTCTTCATTAATTAAGCAAGTTTTGGGACTGTTTAAGTAAAGCTAATGCATTTTTAACTCAACACCACTGGTATCAACCATGATCATGGTGGTGTGCTGGAAGATTAGTCTTTAGCAATCACAGATCTAGCTCAAAAACTGTTGTAGCATGGTCAAAGCTCTGGGGTTGCACAATTACTCAACAATTCACCTTCCTTGGAATCACTAAAGCCATCAGCATGTCCTTTCTCTCATCATGATAATCTTATTAGTCAGATATCTAAAATGCAGGCAATAGTATTTGAGCAGCCCGAGATCCCAGTCCTTTGATGCAACTCAGATGGATATGGAAGTACAACTATCTTCGAAGGGGGGTGCTATAATTTCAGCAGGTACTCTTGATGGTGTACTTCATGAAAGAAGTGTTAGGTCCTGGAAAGTTTCCAGACTTGGTTATGGAATCCCACTCAATATCTCTTGGAATTTTGATTCATGCAACTCCACGGCTTGTCTTTAGCTAAAGCCTATCTTAATAGTATTGATCCAGTTTACATGTGACATTTCCTTTCTCTAAGCATGATGAGAGCTACTGAGCTATGTTGAATATCTTCCAATGAGATCACTACATTCTTGCCGGTATCAATTGCATTGAGCTGGTTTCACAATCACACTACAAGCCAATGCAAACCCCCTACAACCTAACAAGAACTCACTAGCTCCCTACCCTACATCAAGTTATTTCTGTGTCGTCAGCAATTTACATGGAAACTGACTTTAGTCTCACCAAGTCTTGTCACTGAAGCTTGAGATCTCCATTACAGCACTATCTAGATATCAATCATAAGGCTCATCCACATACTATCTTCACGAGCTTTGCAGCTTGCACAATACTATTGAGATGACCTTCAACTCGTCCTATTGCTGAGACATGAAGTGTCTTCGATTGCATCAATGAGTTGTTCTCTTGATGGATTGGGGCAGAAGTCTGATTAAAATGTCACCAATATCTATGCAAAGCAACTTCATCTAGTTTGCTAAAATCTACTTTATTTAGAAAAGCATTGGATTTCTGAATATGCCCCTTTCTCTGAAGGGTGTTGAGGGATTTTCAATGGTTGATCTCCTCTCTTCAGACTTGTCTTCATCTTCTTCAAGACCTCTAGGAGCCTCCAGGACACTAAGGGCATTTCGTTGGAGTTTACTTCATGCCCATTGGTGAGAACCAGCCAATGCCAACCTCCAAGACCAACTGCTTTCTTGACAATCCACCTTCCCAAACTTTGCAATCAATAGCATTTCCATTCATGGGGCTTATAGCAGCATTACCCTCCTTCATCAAGAAGATCCAAGACAGTGCATAACCAGCAAGAGCTATTGATAGAGAGAAACAACATGGTCATAAAGCTGGTCCATGAAGCCAAAAACTCAGCTCCCACTTGGTATGAGAGACTGACAAAGGCATCAAGTCGAAGCTCTTAATCTTCTATAGAGTGAGTGTTTGCTGTAATCAGATCATCCCAAAAAAGAATTTGGCCACAAAGGCTTTATATGAGCTCACAGTCACTCTTTTCTTCTAAATAGAGAGCATGTATTAGAGACTATTATGTTGTTGTGTTGTGACAACGAAGCACTGCTTCTGGTTCATATTGATACGGAGCAGAGTGCTCTCTCTCTCTCTGCTGTGATTGATAAGGTTAGACTAAAGAAGAATAAGCTAACAGCTTTCTCCGTCATTACAGCTAATGATACACACCATCGTGAAGAATTAGCACACAGCCTTTACTGCTATTATAGCTATGGATTCACCTACTAAAAACTACTACTGAGAGGCAAACCATGATACACAGCACTATTACAGGTTGAGCTATAAGTGACTGGCCTCCAGTTGGTACACCTGATCGCATAAGGTTTTTACATAGTGGATGTTTTTGTCCAACACCAAGGCTCCGTTGTCAAAGAGTTTACTGCTCATAATATAAATCATGGGATTCTTATGAACACAGAAGAGCTTCATTGGAAGTTATATGAGAAATTTGCATACAAAATTCAGACATTGTTATCCAACAACCACCTTATTTACACAAGTTCTTTTGTATTTAGCATATAATTTTCAATTATACCATGTATATTTATGAAAAATAAGTCTATGGGAACCTACAACTTGGTCATCTGGAAGTAATTGATAGTCTGCAGGATAAATCACATTAATTCAGGTGCAAAAATATGGTCAGAACACAAGAAAGATGCCAAAAGTTGCCAAAAGTCCACTAGGTCCACATGGGACCTGGAGTAACAGACTTAAGTGACTAGTAAGCGACCTGGATAGGTCAAAAAGTGACCAGCGACTGAGCAAGGAGCAGCCCGAATTTTTTGGCGTAAAATGCAGGCTGCACAGTCTGAGGCAAACTGGAGAGAGCTGGAGCTATGGTGCATGATATAGAGCATGCAAACTGAAGATCAGCAGGCCGAAGTACTGAAGATGCAAACATGGTGAGAGCTCCACTTCTCCGCCTCTTTGGTCTGACGAAAATGCATGCTGAAATAGTCTATAAAAGAGGGAAATCTGAGAGAAGAGTATTCAGCCTGCTCTTATGCACGACTTCTCTCATTTTGTCTACCATATTCTTGGTCCAATGAAGCCCGACTTGTACCCAAGTACTTGAGTGACTTTGGGGCAAGTAAAGGGTGAGGATATTGAAGACATACAGGCTGTTATGGGCTGAAATAACCACTCATAAATAGGGCAGCCCACTGTTATGGTCCATTTTTATGAGCAAACATGGGATTTTTATGATTGTAATGGAAGGAAATGACCTCTTTTCTTCAGGACATTGTTCATGAATGATCAGAAGTGCTTCTTCTTGAGTTTATGCACTCATTTTGAACTGGATTATGGGCTAGAATTTTCTGTTTTAAAACAGGGCTGAAGCTAAAATTATACTTTTTCAATTCATTTCATGTATTTTTGGCCCAAATCTTGGATGCATTTGAATCTATGAACAATATACTTGATCCAAAGGGTTGAAAACCATCTATGTACTTGAAATAAATGCCATTAGAACTTGCATTTGACATTCATAAATGAATTGAGAATCTGAAAATATCCTTTATGATATGATATATGTATCCAGAGGCATTTGATGTAATCAAGATAGACTTATTCCTTTTGTTCATGTATGCTAAGTACATAGTGAAAAGGCTTGAACTCTTCTTTCATACCTAAATCATTTCTAAATCCTGGTGTCGTGCTGCTGCGCATCCGAGCCGTAAACACCTCCATTTTTGTTGTGCATCTGTGTTATCTTTTCGCGTGTGTTTCATTGTGTGTGATTGCTGCATTATCTTCATGTCCTTTCAGTACCCGTATCCAATGTATATATTCCACGTGTGTGTGTGTGTGTTTCTGTTTGTATGCATGTTGTGTGTGTGTCAAAAAAATATGAAAAACTGATGCCAAAGGACATTATCAAGCTGTTAATTTCGATGATGATCTCCAAGAAAAGTGTAGGAAATCGTGGAATCAAAGGAGGCGGAGTAGAAGCTGACATTTAAGCTACGAAGATAAAGGTTGCATGTGAACAAGGTCAACGTAATATGCGTGATAAAGCAGTTTACTATCTACCATGTAGGAGAAGGGTTCATATGCCTTTGTTGAAGACTTTTTGAATGGAGGAATAAAGATTGATTTTTCCCTCCTTCTTGTGTATTCCCTTGAATATGTTAGAATTTGCCATGCCAATGAAGTCAAGACTGCAAAGAAAGGAGGGGACTCTTGGATGTCTACAAGAAGACTCTTAGAAAGTTTTTATAAATTTGGGTGTGTGATGGTATTGACACCCACAGAGAATCTTTAGATTATTGACTTAAAGTGCCCGTTCGGATGAGGGATCTAAAAGAAAAGCCTATAGAGCCTACTGTTTTGTGAGAAGGCTTTCCGTTTCAAAAATTGGAGAGAAAGATAAAAAGGTTTGCATCCTCAAAATAGCTTTATTAATGCTAAATTGAGATGGGGGCACTCAAAATTCAAAAGGGGCGCATTGCTATGAATTTAGGGGGGATTTTTTTGAAGGCGCTATCAATGGTTGATAGCGGGCTTCCATTCAAGACGGTGCAGGGATCGACGAGGAGGAAAGTCTAAGGTTGGCATGCGCGGCCGGTTCCTTGGCTGAAGAGAAACATGCGAAGATTCAAGCTTATGAACGGTTCCGTCTTCCTCAGCGCGGGCAACCCTTGGATTGATGAGCTTTAACAACTGCAGCTACCACCGCTCATGGGTACTTCTTGGCTTTGAATGGAGGACGTCTTTACCTGCAAGGACACCTGCAGAGAGAGGCTTGCTCCAAGCTTCCGGGTAGAGATTCACTGAGAGAGAGAATTTCCATCTTCAGAGGCTTGAACTGACTTGGTGTTTCCATCATCCTCGTTCCTGAATTCCCCGTTTGGCAGTTCTGTCTCTGCCAATTGTATAGAGACAAGATCAGGCTCTCTCTTCTGCCACACCATCGAGAAGTGAAGAAAAGGAATCTTGCAAAGACTATGCAGAATCAGGTTTCTATGTGCTTCCTTAATCGAGAAGGAATTCTTCACTTTTTCTCGTCTCCACTGCTCTTCTCCCCTGTTTCAACACCATATTTCGAGCTTTGAGGCCGTTCGAATTCTTAGATCCGGGGATCCCTTGCAGCTTTTGTTAGATGCTGACATAGCCATTTCAAAGAGCTCACCTTTTGACGATACCTTCGACAGAGTTTCTACTGCGTCTATTAAGAAGAACTGTTATGTGGTGTCCTAATAGCAACGGAGAGGAGATGAGGAGGATAACGAAGTTCAATTGAAGCTCGAAGCGAGAGAAGGAGTCAACATAAAGCAGCAAATGCATGCAGCTGCTGCCTACGGCATCAAGGGTTTCCTCAGCCTCTACTTCTTTGTCAACGCCACCAGCAGTGATAAACCGGTGGCTTCACAAGGAATGTGATTGCAGTTTGGGTTAAGAAATGGACAGGCTTACCTGCTCAGACAGTTTCGTCAACCATTGAAACTGAAGAGGCTTTGCACAAAACTGAAACGACTGTGGTTGGATATTTTGAAGATTTATGGAACCAGACTATGATGCATTCATTAGTGCAGCCAAGGAGGAGTTAGAGACAGAGTTTGGTTCGGTAAAGGATACAAAAGTCATAAAGGTATTGACAGGAAGAGTGCCGAAAAGTGGAACCTTTCGTGTGCATTTTGAAGAGTAAACCTGAAACATATGTACCTTATGATAGCCAGTTTGACAAACGTAGCATTCTCTGGTTTGTTGAGGTGAATAAACATCCACTTCTCAGAGAGATTGTTTAGCATAATTACATGAAACTTTATGCAAGCCCTGAAAGTGCAAGTAACTCTCTTTACAGATGTTCAAACTTCAAAAGAGGCTATACTAATTGGCCATTCTGCAGGCTGCCTTGTGGCACTTGATGTATATTTTAAGGCACCAGAAAGAATAGCTGCTATTGTGATGGTGGCTCCTGCAGTGATGGCTCCTCTTTTGTTGCCAAGCAAGGCTCATGTATCAAATGAACAGGATCAGAAAAAGCATCAGCATCTTAAGCAGGTCATACTACTAGCACAGTGAGCAGTGCTGCACACAGAACTCCATTGTTTTGACATTGTATGGATTTCTGAAAATTGTTTACAGGGATTACTACCCATCAAATTTTAACAAGTCTATGTGCCAATGGCAAAAACTGATCTCGAAAACCTGGATGCAAAGCTAGTCAAGAGATACTACAGATTTTTCTGAACTTAGACTTCATGCATTTTACTTGACAAACAATATAGAGTACTTTGGCATAAAAATTTTGAGTTCTTCTTGTTAGCCTCTTTCCTTGCTGTATCTTGAACCCCGTGTTCTGCAACTCTTGCATGAACTCTACGACATTTCTGGTGAACCCGACGTGAAAGTGCTGCGTCAATTTTCAGCAAGATGGGAGACTCGCAAGAAGAGATGACAGATGACAATGTCATGAAGAACCTGTTTCAGTCATTTACAACCTATATGCAGCAGCAAGCTCACGCGAAACGTGATAGTGATGCCATGGATGCCTTGAAAGCTGTCCAACAGGAGATAAAGCAGTTCAACGGCCAACAAGTGTCAACTTACCTGCATTTGTATGAAGAAAAGATGAAGTTTTTTGGGGTTTCTCAGGATGTTTGGAGCCGCTACTTCTTGCGGATCGTGGTTTGCGCACTTGAAGTCTGAATTTCAAAAATTCAAGGAACATATGCTGGTTGGACAGAATTTAAGAAGGCATTAAAAGATGAATATTTCTTAGAGGATACAGGTCTTATGAACCGCAGGAATTTCTTCGCATGGGTTTCTATGCCTAATAAGGGACTTTCAGTTACCGCCCTTCTGCGAGAGTTTGAGAGCCGCTGTGATCAGTTGGATGGAACTGAGCAGCAAGCTTTGGAGATGCAAAAAGTGGAATTATTTTTACAAGCCGCTGATGCTCATTTACAGGAAAAGTTGGATGATCTTTTGGAAGATCAAGCTACCGATTCAGGTTTAAAGACCGAGTGGAGACATGTCATTGATGCTGTGAATGCTCTTGTTAAGAAGCAGCGCAGGAGAATACGATTGCATCGTAATACAGGGTCTGCTTCTGAAAAATCCTTGGAGACCTCTTCTTCTACCCCTGCTGCAAGTTCTATGCCTAAGCCTACTCCTCCTGTTGTAAATCCACCAGTTCCTGTTGCTCCAGTGTCCTTATCCGTAGATGATGTTATTAAAGGCTTGGCAGATTTGACGATAGAGGCAGTCAAAGCTGAAGTTGGAAAGTTAAAAGAGCAACTTATGTCAGTACCTGCTGTAGCACCTGCTCCAGCGACTGCTTTTCCAGCTGGCCAAAGAAAAGGGAGACGATGTATTTGGTGCGATAGTACAGAGCACCAACACTGCAGAGATTGTGATGCTTTTCAGGAAGCGCGTAAGAAGAATGTAGTGTTCTGGGGACAAGATGGGAAGATATGGCTGACAGAGACTGGTGCTCCTCTTGACACAAACTTTGGTAAGGGAGGCATGAAGAAGCTTGTTGATGATATGGCTGTGCGATCAGCTTATGTGAGTGTTAGAGGAGATGCTTCAGCTTATGAAGTCTAGCTTGAGCAAAAATCAGATGGAGACTCTGCTTTATGGTCCTCTGCCTTGGAGATAGCGAGAAGAGGGAAAGTTCAGGCATCCACTATGACCTGTGTGGGCTCTAGCATCCGAGGAGAAACGGGATGGGATTCTCCTGTTGACAAGTATTCTATTTTTGCTTATATGGCGAAAACATAGGGTTTAGATACCATGGTTGAGGAAAAGAGAAGAAGAGATGAGGAGGGTCTCAGCACCTCCAAAAAGACTAGAGGGGGTGACTTTGTTTCGCCACCTGTTACAACTCCACCTATGACGAGTTCTCCAGCTCAATCAGGTCCTGAACAACCTATGGGAGACAAGCAAATGAAAGAGAAGAGGCAGCCAAGAAAGGAGCCAGGATTCAAGCTCTTGTCAGACCTTGATATGCAGACGGATACGAGTAAGATTTTTCATGAAAGAATTTTGAATAGTGAAGTCACTTTTACTGTTGGTGAAGCTCTTGGGATTGCTAGAAGAGAAATACAGGATCAGATGCAGGATCTTTTGCGGAGGAAACGACATGCGATGGAAGGACCTGCTTTACAGGGATTATGGCATGGAACTCTTGGGGAAGAGCATGATGATGCAGTGATGGTTGAGAATGCTTCTGTCAATCCGCAATTGGAGAAAATAGTTCAGCCTATGCAGTATGAAGATGATGATACCCCTATCCTCATTCCTCGCAGCCATTTTTCACGCAGTCATTGGGCTAGAGCAACCACTGAGACGGTGGTAAGGATTGGAGAGAAATAGATTCCTTTGGTCGCTTTAGTCGATCATGGTTCCGAGATTAATCTTATTGCTCGAGGTGTTTATGAGAGTGACAAGTGGCCTATGGATGCAGAGCATGGCTGGTGCATGAGAGCAGCCAATAATACTTCTGGTGATATGTATGCTGCTTGTCCGAGCATCAGAATTTCTATTGGTAATGAGGATTATCATTGCTTTGTTCAGGATTCTTGCTCTTATCCGATTATTCTTGGACAGCCTTTCATTACAGAAGCAAGAATGGAGACGAAAGTGATGGATGACGGCTCAGCCTATGCACGGATACGCAGTAAGGATGGTATGCGAGCTGTTCAGTTTATGACTATTGGGGTAAATCATCCGAGAAACAGGGACTCCTTGCGTGAGGAACCACTACCTGCGAAGGAGTTGGATTTTCATTAGGTACCGCTGTCTTGCGAGACGCCAGTGGTACGGAGCGGAGAAAAGAGGAGATCTCGCCTCCTGGCAACCAGTCTTTCTCCACTAATTTTGTTGGTTTTTCTTCAGATAGTTCAGTGAGTTATCAGAAAATTTCAGATTTGTCTAGAGCTACCAGGCAGTACATTGGTCGTAAGGAGAAAGAATTGAAGATTGCAGGTATTTTGCAAGCAGAAGAGCATGTAGATGGGCTGTATGAAGGGATGTCTTATACGGATACATTGTTTGAGATGGAAACTATGCTGAAAACTGATGTATGTAAGGGTTCAAAGATCATAGCTGTGCAAACCTTGGATATGTTTCAGGAAATTTCTGATTTTATGCTGAAAACAGAGTTAGAGGCTGAGAAAACTTAGCAAACTGAATCTATGGCTGATCTTGATGAGCTTTCAGAGTTACAGAGGGCTGAAACCTTTCAGCCAGCAGAGTTAAATGCTGGAAAAATTCAACATATGGAGTATGAGGCTGCATCATGGCAGTCCATAGAGCAAAAGGCTGAAACCTTTCAGCCAACAGAGTTTAATGCTGAAAAATTTCAGCATATAGAGTTTCAGGCTGCATCCATGCAGTCCATAGAGCAAAGGGCTGAAATCTTTCAGCCACCAACAGAGTTGAGAGTTACTGAAAATTTGCAGAAATTGCAGCAAAGAAAAGAGTGCCTGACTGATGCCAAGGTTGACACGAAGTATAAAACAGTTGATAAGTGATGAGCAGATAGAAAAAGCTATGAAGCAGCCTATGTTGAGGGATCCTGCAAATATTGGACATAAATTTACAGCTGAAACTCTTGCAGAACTGAAGATTGGAAATTATGATTTCTTGCTTCCAGTGGAAAAAGAGTGTTTTAGAGAGATGCTTGGACGTCATGGTAAGGCATTTGCTTTCTTTCCTCATGAAATTGGCTGCATTAGTCCCGAATTGGTTGCGCCTATGGTCATCTTCACTGTCCCTCATGTGCCATGGAATATACATCCTATACCTGTGCCTAGAGCACACTTGCCAAAGCTGATAGAGTTGCTGAATGAGAAGATTAAGATGGGGATTTTGGAACCCTCTTCTGCGCCCTATTCTAAAATGTGGTTTACTGTACCAAAGAAGAATGGTACCTTGAGATTTATTCAGGATATGCAGCCCGTGAACAGAGTGACAATCAGGAATGTGGGAACAGGTCCAGTTGTGGATGAGTTTGCTGAGGCTTTTGCAGGACGAGCCATCTATTCTCTAGGTGACTTGTATTCTGGTTATGATCAGTTTCAGCTTGCCTTGGAAAGCAGGGATATTACTACTATGCGGACACATATTGGTCTTGTGAGGATGTGTACCTTGCCTCAAGGTGCCACAAACTCAGTTGCTCATATGATGAATGCTATGCATAGAGTTCTACGAGACTATATTCCGCAGTATACCATGCCTTTCCTAGATGATGTGCCTATTAAGGGTTGTGCATAAGAAGAAAAGAATGAGAATCTTGATTTTCGAGGATGTAGACAGTTTTTGGCTGAACACTTGGTTGCTTGTGAGCAAATATTGACACGATTAGAGGAGGTGAATTTGACTCTTTCACGGCTAAAATCTGTCTTTGGTGTTAATGAAGTCATCATAGTTGGGCATATGGTTGGTTATTATGGCAGGAAGCCTTCACCTGCAAAGGTGGATGCCATAAGCACGATTGCAGAGTATTGCTCGACTACTTCAGAGGTGCGGAGATTTGTGGGAGCTTGTGTATTTTACATGATTTGGATTCCTCATTTTGCTCACATAGCAGATGTTCTCTATCAGCTGCTTCGAAAGGGGTAGAAATTTCATTGGGATGAGAAGCATTCGAAAGCCATGCGTAAACTCAAGAAGCTGTTGCAGTCAGCTCCTACTCTTTGCAAGGCGGATTATTAGTGTGGATGGCCAATCATGTTAATAGTTGATACTAGCCCTATTGGCATAGGTTGGGCAGTGGGACATGATAATGCTGATGGAAACAGATATGCAATCCGCTTTGGAGCTAAAGTTCTTAATGAGCGGCAGAGGAGATATCCGCAGATTAAAAGAGAGTTGTGGGGAGTAGTCACTGCACTGAAGTGTGATAAATGGTATTTTATTGGTGCTTCAGTTGTTGTGGAAACAGATTGTTTGCCTTTGCTTGGCATGATTACTAGCTATTCGACTCCAGATATAGTGATGCTTCGGTGGATTGCCTACATCAAATCATTGAATCCAGAATTTCGACAAATAGCAGGGAAAGATAATCCAGTTTGCTGACATGCTATCTAGAGCGAGATATGAGGATGAGGAGTCAATGCTTGCAGAAGATGATGAGACAGAGTTTGCAGCTTCTGTCCTTGTTCATGATTGTCATGTATCTACTGTTGAAGCCTTTATTGAAGAACTCTATGTTGACGAGTGGCTGCAAATTGGACAGTATCTAAGTTCATTGACTCGAAGAGTTGATTGGACAGATGATGAATTCAAGAAAATCAGAAGAAAGGCTTATGAGTATTTCTTGAAAGGTGGTTTTCTTTGGAAGCATCCAAAGAAGAGAGGTAGCTTACTCTTGAGAGTAGTTTGTGAGGTAGCGATGCAGATAAGGATTATGCGAGAGTTTCATGAGAGTTCTTGGGCTGGTCATAGAGGTGTGTGGGCTACCTATGAGAAAATCAAAGAAAGATACTGGTGGAAAGGGATGTATAAAGATGTTTCCCACTTTGTGGAGACTTGCAGGGACTGTCAACTCTACTCTTTAGTGCGGCATCGTGATGAGTCGCATCCAACCTATCCGCTATGTATGCATTATAAATGGGTGGTTGACTTGGTTACTTTGCCAGTGGGACTTTGGCAGATGAGATATCTTGTATTGGCTAGGGAGGATCTTACAAACTATGTAAAGGCCTAGAGCCATAAAAGAAGGAGATTGGGTTCTAGTCTACGACAATAGTCTAGAGAATCACCATAGTAGCATGAGAAAAATGGTTCAAAGATGGTTTGGACCATATGAGGTGAAACAGGTTTTTGACAATGCTACCTATGAGTTGGCTAAATTAGACGGGACGATATTGAGGGTGCCCATTGCTAGAAAACGAGTCAAGATTTTCAAGAGAAGAGAAGATGAAGAGTATGCACTTGAAGCATTGGCAGAAGAAGAGCAGGTAGAACAAAGTCTAGCAGAAGAAGCAGAGAATATGGATGATGAAGCTGATGGAGAAACAGGTCTACCAGAAACTGATGAAGGATTGGACCTGTTTGTGGACTTGGATGATCCTGGATAGTTGGCTCATCCGAAGGATGCGCAGGTTTAGAGGGGGTGGATGTCATGTTGCTGCGCATACGAGCCGTAAACACCTCCATTTTTGTTGTGCATCTGTGTTATCTTTTCGCGTGTGTTTCATTGTGTGTGATTGCTGCATTATCTTCCTGTCCTTTCAGTACCCGCATCCAATGTATATATTCCACTAGTGTGTGTGTGTGTTTGTGTGTGTTTCTGTTTGTATGCATGTTGTGTGTGTGTCAAAAAAATATGAAAAACCGATGCCAAAGGACATTATCAAGCTGTTAATTTCGATGATGATCTCCAAGAAAAGTGCAAGAAATTGTGGAATCAAAGGAGGCGGAGTAGAAGCTGACATTTAAGCTACGAAGATAAAGGTTGCATGTGAACAAGGTCAACGTAATATGCAGGATAAAGCAGTTTACTATCTACCATGGAGGAGAAGGGTTCATATGCCTTTGTCGAAGACTTTTTGAATGGAGGAATAAAGATTGATTCTTCCCTCCTTCTTGTGTATTCCCTTGAATATGTTAGAATTTGCCATGCCAATGAAGTCAAGACTGCAAAGAAAGGAGGGGACTCTTGGATGTCTACAAGAAGACTCTTAGAAAGTTTTTATAAATTTGGGTGTGTGATGGTATTGATACCCACAGAGAATCTTTAGATTATTGACTTAAAGTGCCCGTCCGGATGAGGGATCTAAAAGAAAAGCCTATAGAGCCTACTGTTTTGTGAGAAGGCTTTCCGTTTCGAAAATTGGAGAGAAAGATAAAAAGGTTTGCATCATCAAAATAGCTTTATTAATGCTAAATTGAGATGGAGGCACTCAAAATTCAAAAGGGGCGCATTGCTATGAATTTAGGGGGGATTTTTTTGAAGGCGCTATCAATGGCGAGCTTCCATTCAAGACGGTGCAGGGATCGAAGAGGAGGAAAGTCTAAGGTTGGCATTCGCGGCCGGTTCCTTGGCTGAAGAGAAACATGCAAAGATTCAAGCTTATGAACGGTTCCGTCTCCCTCAGCGCGGGCAACCCTTGGATTGATGAGCTTTAACAACTGCAGCTACCACCGCTCATAAGTACTTCCTGGCTTTGGATGGAGGACGTCTTTACCTGCAAGGACACCTGCAGAGAGAGGCTTGCTCCAAGCTTCCGGGTAGAGATTCACTGAGAGAGAGAATTTCCATCTTCAGAGGCTTGAACTGACTTGGTGTTTCCATCGTCCTCGTTCCTGAATTCCCCGTCTGGCAGTTCTTTCTGCCACACCACTGAGAAGTGAAGAAAAGGAATCCTGCAAAGACTATGTAGAATCAGGTTTCTGTGTGCTTCCTTAATCGAGAAGGAATTCTTCACTTTTTCTCGTCTCCACTGCTCTTCTCCCCTGTTTCGACACCATATTTCAAGCTTCGAGGTCGTTCGAATTCTTAGATCCGGGGATCCCTTGCAGCTTTTGTTGGATGCTGACATAGCCGTTTCAAAGAGCTCGCCTTTTGACTATACCTTCGACAGAGTTTCTACTGCGTCTATTAAGAAGAACTGTTATGTGGCATCCTAACAGCAACGGAGAGGAGATGAGGAGGATAACGAAGTTTAATTGAAGCTCGAAGCGAGAGAAGGAGTCAACATAAAGCAGCAAACGCATGCAGCTGCTGCCTACGGCATCAAGGGTTTCCTCAGCCTCTACTTCTTTGTCAACGGCACCAGCAGTGATAAACCGGTGGCTTCACAAGGAATGTGATTGCAGTTTGGGTTAAGAAACGGGCAGGCTTACCTGCTCAGACAGTTTCGTCAACTATTGAAACTGAAGAGGTTTTGCACAAAACAGGAACGACTATGGGTTGGATATTTTGAAGATTTACGGAACCAGACTATGATGCATTCATTAGTGCAGCCAAGGAGGAGTTAGAGATAGAGTTTGGTCCGGTAAAGGATACAGAAGTCATAAAGGTATTGACAGGATCTTTATGCAACGTGTCCTTATGTACAAGTTACTATTAGTAATGTAAAAGATGAATTTCATTTCTTTGTTCAAGATTCCTACAGTTATCCTATCATTCTTGGACAACCATTTATTTCCGAGTCTCATTTAGAGACAAAGGCTCTTGATGATGGTTCATCATATGCTCAGATAAGAAGCAAGGATAATGATAAAGTTGTTCAATTGCTAACTGTCTGTGTTAATCACCATCGGAATAGGGATCGATTGAGAGATCATCCTGTTCCTCCTAATGCCCCAGAATTTAAGGGTTTTCGAGTAGTGCTGCTATAAGTGGAGGCTATGGCAGTGCATCATGTCACAAAAAATTGCCTCCACATATGAAGGAGGCAAGGTCAAAAGCTGATTTGCAGGTTTTTTCAGCCAATGGTGTGGGCTGTTATAAACAGTTTTCAGTCATGAACAGGGCTGAAAGAAAGTATTTGAGTCATATGGAGCAAGAGCTGAAGCAAATTGATGTTTTACCTAAAGATGAAGAAATTTCAGGACTATTTTATGGGCTGAATTATAATGATACAATGGCTGAAATTTATACAGCCATTCATGCAGAAAATCAAGCTGAAAATCAGTCCATACAGGTATGTACATTGGATATGTATGACATAATTCAAGAATTTGCAGATTATGAAGCTTTTGAACAGCCAAACAAGGATGAAGCAAGAGTAGAAACAAATTATAAAACAGTTGATAAGAAGGTCAAGCCGGTAGCTACTCCTCTACTACCTGAAAGCGAAGGACTGGCAGAAAGGGTATCCAAACAACCAAGCCTTTGTGATCCTAAAGATATTGGTCATCAATTTACAGCAGAAAGTCTACAAAAGCTGAAAATTGGTGAAGACTCTTTTCTCTTGCCAGCTAAAAAGAAAATCTTCATGCAGATGTTAAAGAACCATGGTAAAGCCTTTTCATTTCAGCCACATGAAATTGGCTGTGTGGATCCGAGCATTGTGACACCAGTGGTAATTTTTACGGTCCCACATGTGCCTTGGAATCTTAAACCAATTCCAGTTCCAAGCGCTCATTTGCCTAAGTTATTGGAAATTTTAAATGAATTAAGAGAATTAAGAGAAAAACCTATGGTTTTTTTCTTAAAGATGGATACCTCTGGAGGCATGCGAAAAAGAAAGGAAGGGCGCCTATTCGTGTCTTAGGAGATAAAAAGACACAAAGACACGTCATGCAAGAATTCCATGAAAGCCTATTGACTGGTCATAGAGGTATATGGGGCACTTTTGCCAAAATAAAAGAGAAATTTTGGTGGCAAAACATGTATAAAGACATTGAGCATTTTGTTGAGTCTTGTCATGTTTGTCAAATGTATTCTATGGTAAAGCATAGAGATGGGCTTCAGCCTACCTATCCTTTATCCATTCACTATAGATGGGTTATTGATTCAGTAACCATGCCTACAGGAATTTGGAATATGAGATATCTAGTACTTGCTAGAGAAGATCTCACAAATCAAGTGGAAGGAAAGGCCTTGACAACAAAGACCACTCATGCTGTTTGTAGATTTTTACTTGAAGAAGTATTTTACAGGTATGGATGTGTTGCTAAAGTAATTGCTGATAGAGGAGAATTGGATGCCGATGAGGCTAGCCATTTTCAATTGGGAATTAAGCTATCTCTTACCTCAGCCTACAATCCTGAAGGCAATGGTAAGAGTGAAAGAGACCATCAACCAATTCTTAAAGCTTTAGCAAAATCATGACCTATGAGAAGATTAGAGAGCGTTACTAGTGGAGAGGCATGTACAGAGATATCTCACAATTCGAACAAAAAAAGGCAACTATACTAAAGCGTAACATCTTTGCCACGGAAGAAGAGAGGAGAGAAAAGTAAAAGATTGTCGATTTTTTATAGGTCTGGAGATCATAACATTTTTTATAGGTCTAGCAAGTGTCATAAAGCAGCAATCCGGCTAATTCTACATGTAAAATGGCCTCGTCTCTAATCAGGGTCTTAACTCCTGGGAAAAAACTTCGTGGAATATGCCATAGGGATGAAAGGGGAATGTAGACCAAGGAGAAGCAAGAAATGCAACTGATAGGACTACCCCATGGACAGCAACCGTCGGCACCCGCAGCAGTAGTCCTTGTAGAGTTACCTATAGAAGTCATGGAGAGCCACGCAATAAGCCATTAGCTAAACCAACAAGGGCAAGAAGTATTACAGAAAGAAGTGCCAAGTAAGGGTGTTTTAAATGTATCTAAGCATGGTTTAGACCTGTAGGTGGTGGGTTGTGATTGCTCAAATTGCATAGTTTTGGAAGATTGTCCAAATGAGATAGCAGTTTTGGCCATTACCAGGGAAAAATCCAAGCAAAAGATTAATTGCATAGTTTTGGAAGATTGTCCAAATGAGATAGCAGTTTTGGCCATTACCAAGCAAAAATCCAAGCAGTTTTGGCCATTACCAGGGAAAAATCCAAGCAAAAGATTAATTAGGAAGATCAAGAAAAGACTAGGGAAGTAGTCTCCAATGAAGTCATGAAGTTGTAGAAGAAGCAACACTCAAAATAGCTTAAAGCTAAAGAATTGCCTCATTAAGTTCAAGATAGTCAACTGCTTCATGAGGAAAATCAGCAAGATATGTTTATGATACGAATGCAGTTCAGTATGCAGCCTCAACGTTTGGACCTGTATGAGGCATTGCATGATTCCCATGAGTTGTTTATTGCACTAACTAAGTCTTAATTACAACTAACTTTGGAAAAAACCCTTGACTTAATTCCAAGATTTAAGGAAAAGCTTCTAGCTAAGATTATGTCTAATTAGGATAAAGTGTTGAAAAATTATGCTATAGATAGGGAACAAACCACAAAATGCCAAGTGGTGATTCCCACATAGATGGAGGTGTTAGATTACAAGGTTTTGACTATTCAAGTTGAATACTTGGGTAGCAAGTTTGATGATGTCCTTCTGGATGGAGGTTCCAGTAATATCATCATCGGAAGTGGTTTTACCCATAGAACAACACAGTTATCCCATGCAGCCAGTAGAGTAATTTTATTCAGCAAAACAGTTGCCTCATGAAGCAAAACAATGGCTCTATAGAGCAGATTAGTGATTTCATATAGCAAAGTAGTAATTTGGTTGTGGAAAGTAATGTTACTCCTGAGGGAAGTAAAGACACTAATCTGGAAACCCTTAAAGGTCAAAATAAGCCCTCTTTAGAGGTAGAGGAGGATCTAGACACAGCAAGCTAGCAAGCTATTATAGATGCAGAGCTAAAATATGAGCATACCATGAATAAGTCAGCTAGAGTATTTGAGGATGATGTCCAGGAGATGTGTTTGGAAGCTGAAACATGTTCTAAACCAATAAAGTTGATTATTTTTATTAAGGAAGACTTCAAGAAACAATTAATTAATTTTTGAAAGGACTTTCAAGATATCTTTGCTTGGGAATATAGTGACATGAAGGGATTTGATCCAAGATGTGTCATCATAGAATTAACTTAAAGGCATATGCAAAGCCCATTATATAGAAACGGTACCATATAAATCCCAATTATGCTAAGTAGGTGAAGAAAGAGATTGAAAAAATCCTTTGAGTTGGTTTTATCAATCGTGTTAATGAAGTGACTTGGTTGTCACTGATTGTGGTGGTGCCTAAAAAGAATGGCAAGATACGGGCTTGTGTGGACTATAGGAAATTGAATGCAGCAACAATCATCACTCATCCATTTCCTCTTCCATTCACAGATTCTTTATTGGATGATGCAGTGGCCCATGAGATATATAGTTTTCTGGATGGTTTCTCTGAGATCCACATGCATTCGCATGATATGGATAAGATAGAATTTTTAGCCAAATGGGGAGCTTTTGTAAGTACTGTAATGAATTTTGGTTTAAAGAATGGACCTCCAAAATTTCAAGGTGCAACTTATAAAACCTTTGATCCTTGTCTTACATCTTTTATGAGGTTTTTCATCAATGATTTTTGTGTATAGTGAATCATTTGCAGCATCTTAGACTTTGTTTTGAAATATGCCATCAATTTGACATGTCACTTAATCCTTTTAAATTTGTTTTTGCTACCAAAAGAGGAGTTATTTTGGGACATGTCATTTCAAAAGATGGTATGGCTATTGATCTAAGGAAAATTCAAGCTGTTCAGAAGGCTATTGTATCTACAACAATTCAAGAAGTGATGCGCTTTGTGGGGTAGGGCAAATGGCATAGCAGGTATTTGAGGTATCTAGCCCATATTTGTGCTCCACTTACATAACTTACTAAGAAGGGAGTTCAATTTTTCTGGTAGTATGATTAGGATAAAGTTGTTGCTATATTGAAGAAGACGTTGGTAGTAGCACCGATTCTGCAACTGCCACAATGGGATATTCCATTCCATGTATTTGTTCATGCATCTGACATTGTAGTAGGTGCAATTTTGATGCAAGAGAGGGTTTCTGGTTGGTTTAGATCTGTCTACTATGCAAGTAGAAGGCTTAAAATAGCTAAGAAAAACTATATTGTCACTGAACTAGAAGCTCTTGGATTGATATTTGCATTGCAAAAATTCAGACATTACTTGCTAGGGAACCAATATATTTTTCATGTGGTTCATGTGGCCTTATTGTATCTCATTAATAAACCACAGATTACAGGAAGATTGGCAAGGTGGATGCTATTTTTGCAAGAGTTTGACTACAAAATAGTACATACACCAGGCAAAGAGCATGTGATAGCTCATTTTTTGAATAGACTTGAGTCAGTGGACCCTACATTAGGGGTAAATGATCATTTGTCTGATGGAGAGCTATTCAGTGTTCAAGTAAGTCAATTCAATTCCTTCTATGATCAAATGTCACATTTTTTGCTTCATGGAGTGATGCTTATGGATTTGTCTAGAGACCACCATAGAAGGTTGGCATTGTAGAGCAAGAATTATCGGGTTATTTTGGAAGTCCTTTATGGAGGGGTATTGATAATGTGCTACGAAGATGTGTAACTATTCAAGAACAACCTATTAATCTGCATGAGTGCATGAGGCACATGTAGGACTCACTGGAGGACCTTTCTCTCATGAGATTATAGCTAGGAAGGTTCTTCAAGTGGGATTGTGGTGGCCAACTGTACTTAAAGACACTCATGAGGGAAGATCAACTATATGCCAAGGAATGCATTACCTGTATGAGGGAAGGTCAACCTCAATCTAGGGATCGAATGTAAGATCATCAAATTTTACCTTTGGAATCATTTCAAAAGTGAGGTATTGATTTTGTGGCCCCCATCAAGCCAACTGCTCGTCAGAGTAAGTATCAATATATTTTAGTTTGTACTAACTATCGTAGTAAGTGGGTTGAAGCCAAAGCCTTGCACGATAACAAAGCAGTAATTGTGGCTCAGTTTTTGCATTCTAACATCATGACTCATTTTGGATGGCCCATAGAGTTGGTAAGTGATCGGAGTAAACATTTTTTGAATGAAGTGATTAGGGAGTTGACTTCTAAGCATATGATTATGCATAAGAAGTCTACCCCTTACCACCCTCACACAAATGGGCAAGCTAAAAGTTCTAATAAAATTTTTCTTCAAATTTTGAAGAAGATAGTTGATGATAACCGTAAGGATTGGGACACAAAGTTGGATTCAGTATTATGGTCATTTCGTACAACATATAAGGTTTAACAGATTTGACTCCTTTCAAGCCGGTTTATGGTCTTGAGATGGTTGTCCCCATGGAGTTCTTGGTTCCTAGTTTGAGAGTAGCACATACTTATAGCTTGTGCCCTAAAGCCTGAAGAATCAATTCATGATAGGCTGTAGAAGTTGATGCAGTTAGAGAAAGACCGGATTATAGCCCATTACCTTCAAGGAGTGGTGCAGTCAAGAAGACAAGCATGGGTTAATAGACACATCAAAAAGAAGATAATTAAAAAACGAGATCTGGTTATGGTGTATAAACCACGGCTTGGAAAGCATCCAGGAAAGCTAAAGTTGAGGTATATTGGTCCTTATGAAGTTGTAAAAGATGTTGGTCAAGGTACTTTTGTGTTGGCTACCTTGGAGGGTGAAATAGTTAAGCCCATAGTGAATGGGTTTAGATTAAGAAGGTTAGTGCAACTGGACTATTATGATTACCTCATGAATTTTAGGAGAAACTCACAGTTGCAATGAATTTGATTTGAATTTTAGCATTGCTATCTCATGGAGACAGGAATGGGATTTTACCCCATAGAGCAGTTTTTTATTCTTTGCATCTCATGATTGTCTTTAGGGTTTCTTGGCTTGATTGATCTTTACACAAAGAACCCTTATTTTATTTTCAGATATTGACAGATGATATTATTTTACATATTATTTACGGTTCATAAAGAAGTCATACAAACTTTAATAGTGCTCTATGAAGTGCAAAATATTTTTGAGTTGTTTTATGTCGTGATAGAAGTGCAAAAGAGCTTCATGAAGTGGTGGTACTATATGACATTAAAATTTGGTTATTGGAATTTTCATTGTGGGGATTTTATTTCTAAAGCTTTCTCTCATGATATTATGACTTGGCAAAATAGTATCATGCTTATGGGAGATTGTGCATTGAAAGGACTTTTACATTTTAACTTTGCATTTGTGTGTGGTGGTCTAGAAGACCAATTGACTTTAACCTCAATTCCTTTGGTATTTAAACTGTGTGAAGCCACAAAGTTTCAGTTGCATGAGGTCTATTTGAAGGGACAAGCTTCACATGTCAGACTCACAGTGAGTACAAGTGGTCATCGATATGTTATCTTCTCTCTCTTTTCAAGGAGTTTAACTCATTGCCAAGTAAGGCAAGAGGAAAAAGGGAAAAGTATGGGAAAGAAGGCTTGTGCGTTGACGCTTGCGGACCATACAACATCGCCTTCCTGCAATTCCATGCCATCATCCTCCATCATTTTATTCATCTCAGATTCTCAGCAGGTCATGGGTGATGCTACCATTGTGAAGACAAGGCAAATAAAGATTTCAAAACCTCCTATGAAGAGAGGGTGACAACAGTTGAGGGCTGTTCATGAGCATGACAAGGGCTGGAGTGACAATATGCTTGATACAACTCCATCAAAAGTCAAGGATAACACACCAAAAGCATCTTCTACTATGTCTAGTGAGGATTTGTATTTGGAGATCATTAGCGATGATGCTAAATTTCACAAGTATATCTATAGGTTGGAACCGAGCCTATCGGGGAGGCAATTGAATTAGCTGAGAGGTATTCAAGAAAGTACCATAAGAATGAACATTTTTAGCAAGGCATTGGCTAACCCTGCATTCCTTCATGATCACCCCCATACGGAGGTGGTTTTTTGAGGCACTTCTATGCCTAATAAAAACCCCAAAGTACCCACTTATCCTGCCTTCCATGCTAAAAGAAAAATGGGCACTTTTGGGACAGCATTTGGCTCTAATGCTGAGAATAAGTATGCTGAAAATAAATAGTCCACTGTATCACCTTCCCATCGATCCAGCAGCCAATGGTTTAGTTCCCCAAATGTTGTGAAGGAATGGAGCAAAAAGGGCCTGTGCTTTACGTGTGGAGATAAGTACACTATTGATCATACCTCCAAATGCCCGTACAAGACAGCCAAGGTCAAAGTTTATAACATGTATGTCATGGAAGATTGGTACAATGATGAGGATGACCTGCCCACCAATGAGACCAGGCTGAGCTTGTAGAGAATGTTGAACATGAGGAGTTCTATGACCTGGAGGATGGGTTTCCCTTCCACCCGGGCGGTGATCCTTCATGGATACTTGATTTGACATCCCACCCTCCTACAACTTCCCTTTGCTCGATCTCTTTGGATGCTTGGACAAGTTTCCAAAGCCTACCATTCTTCACATTTAAGGCAATATCAATGGAAAGCATGTCTTCATCCTTGTACATAATGGTAGTACTCACAATTTGTCAATAAATCAACCATTGATTGGTTGAAATACACCCCTATGACACTACACCACCCCTTGAAGGTCCAAGTAGCAAATGGAGAAGAAGAAATTAGCACACATGTATGTCTCACAGTTTCCTTATGCTTGGTTGAAAATTATGCGACACTGGTTGATTTGATTGTCCTAAACATGGGCCTCATTGATGTTGTCTTGGGCTGTGATTGGTTAAGACAATTAGGGAAAATTTCTATGGACTTCTATCAGCTCTACATGGAGTTCATGATGCATGGATAGCTTGTCCACCTAGAGGGAGTTCAAGATCATGTTGATTTTCAACTTATTACAACAAAACAACTCAAAAGGGAGTTTAAGAAATGCTCGCAAATCTTTGTTTTGCAATTGAATAAGAACAATTTCGATCAGCCCTTTGCAATATTTAATGATTCAGCCTTGCAAGCCTTACTTGAGAATTACAATGATCTATTTCAAACGCCTACAACCCTTCCTCCTAAGAGAGAAGTGGACCACCCACTTGACTTAGAGCCCCATTCCAAGCTAGTAAACAAGCCCCCTTACAGATGTCCAAGTGTGAGCATGAAGAGGTTGCAAAGAAAGTCAAGGAGCTGCTAAAGATGGGTTTCATTGAACCGAGTTCCTCCCCCTATTCATATCCTATTCATCCCTTGTCTTGTTAATCAAGAAGAAATATGACTTCTTTCGCATATGCATTGACTACACAAACTTAACAAAATCATGGTGAAGAACCGCTACCCCATCCCACGGATTGACAACTTGCTGGATGAGTTGAAAGGGGGCATGCTTTTTCGTTAAGATTGACTTGCGCTCTGGCTAACATCAAATTTGTATGAGGGAGGAAGATGAGGTTAAAACAGCCTTCAACACTGATCGTGGACTTTATCATTTTCTAGTGATGCCTTTTGGGTTGACTAATGCCCCCGGCAAATTTGAAAGCCTCATGAACAAAATCCGACAACCCTTTCTGTGTAAGTGTGTGCTTGTTTTCTTTGATGACATCCTCATTTACAACAAGTTGTCTAAGGAGCACTTGACACATGTCAGAAGGGTGTTTGACATATTGAGAGAGCATCGCCTCTTTGCTAAGGAGAGTAAATGCACCATCATGCAGACATCTGTGGAGTACTTGGGACACATTATGAGCAAAAATGGCATATAGGCTAACTCGAAGAAGGTGCAATGTGTTAGAGACTGGCCCACTCCTTCCACCACCACTTCTTTGTGTGGCTTCCTTGGTCTCTTTTCATTCTATAGATGCTTCATTAAGCACTATGTCACCATTGCAACACATTTGACTGATCGCTTAAAAAAGGAGTAATTCTGTTGGGATGTCACTACTGATCATAACTTCAAACAGTTAAAGGGCGTGCTTACTTCAGCCCTCATCCTTGTCTGCCCTGACTTCTCTAAGTTGTTTATCATTCATTATGATGCTAGTGGCCGGCGTATTGATGCAATTTTGTTGCAAGAGCATGGTGTGATTGCATTTCAAAGCATCAAACATGATGAAAAGGAGATGCAAATGAATGTATATGACCAAGAGATGTTGGACATCCTTCGTGCCATCAAGAAATGGCACCACTATTTGTATGGTAGTCGCTTCCAAGTGAAAGTGACCACTGATTCCTCCAATACTTCTTGACTCAGTCCACTTTGACTCCTAAGCAAAGGCAATGGATGGCAACCTTACAAAACTATGATTTTGACATTTCGCACACTCGGGGCAAAGATAATATTGTGGTTGATTCACTCTCTTGAATGTGGGCATGCAGAGTATCCTCTATCTCTGAACTGCACAGTGCTTGGGTTGAAGAGCTTCAAGAGGCTTACCTGTTAGATGATCACTTCAGCCACATATTCCAGAAATTATAGCATGGGTTCATGAGTGAAAACTCCCAATATTAGCTCAAGCATGGCTTTATTTGGTCCCATGGCAAGATTGTCATCCCACAGACTTTCCTCTTCATGCAGAAGATCATGGAAGAGATGCATTCTTGGCCCACTATTGATTTGACAGATGATTTTTGACGCTGAGAAGTGCTTTAAAATAGCCAATTAATTTGAATTCCAAGGGAAAAATAGACTTCGTCGGAGACGGCAGCTGCAATCAGTACAATTTTAAGCGGCAAAGCCCCAAAAGTGCTTTAAAGACCCACCGAGCGACGGTTGGGGAATTTTCATAATTTCACAACATGTCAGATGAGACTCCAGGAGATGCCCAGTAGTGCGGGACCTTGAGACGGATGCACAAAAATTTTCAGAAGCTGAAGCCGATGCCGAACACGGAAATGGGGGTGCTCGGGAGGCCAAGGGCCAAAGGAAGTAAGTGTAAATAAATTAGAGGCTTAGGGGGGTGTAACCTTTGGGACCTCCATCCCCGATTTTCACATGAAGGGGGGGGGGGGGTTGTTTTCCTGTGAAGAAAAAAAAAGAAAAAGAGGGCGCAATGTTTTAGGTGATGATTTCAAGAGGAGGGGAGAGGGCAAATGCCACCTCAATGTACCCCTACCAATCGATTAGATGACTGAGATGCTTGCTTCCTACACTCTCCATCGCTACCTTCAGCATCTAAAAGGGTTGTTCATATGAGGAGGTACAAATTCAGTATTTCTCTCTCCTCTGTCTCTCTCTCCTTAAGGGGCAGTTCATGCCCATGAAGAAGAATGAAGACCGGTTGAAGGATGCTTGCTCGGCATGAACCAGATTGCTCCAAGCTCAAGAGGAGGTAGAGGGGAGATGTTCAACATTGAATATTTGTGCTGTCAATCCATTAGCAACCCGAAAAAATTAATTATAAAACACGCAATACGTAAATAAGCAGTATGCCTAATTTTTACAAATGAAATTTGCTTCCTTTTTATGTTTGATGGTTGAAATGGAATTCATATGGAACAAAAATTTATTTGGATATATTTTTCATTATGATGAGGGCTATACATAAAAAAGTTGCAGACTTGTAATGATATATAGTCAAAAAAATTAAATTATGGCTCGAAAAACGCATTTTTAGTGTAAAAATGAAGGTTTTATTGGTTTTCGAGTGGAAAAAATAGATGCGTATACGGGATACAATTTTGAGAAAAAACATATTTCAACTTTTATGATCAATCCATAATATAAATTGAAAAATAACCTCTTTTTATGTAAAATAAATAAATAAAAATATATATAAATGGAAAAAGATAGGATTTTCGTGTTATAAAAATTTGGAAAATTATGATTCATGGTTGTGGCTGTATAATAAAGCTAAGGCATGAAGTTTGGATTTATTTTGGCTTTTTTTATAAGTTATAGTTTATGTTTTTTTCGTTTTATGCGAAAAATACATACAAAATAACACCCTACACCTATGCAACACAGAGCATAACCTAAAGGTTAGAGGGAAAGGGTGAGGTTAGGAGATTAAGAGGACTAAGAGGGTTTGAATTTTTGAAACATTTAATTGTGAATTCCATTTAGAATTGCGATAATTCAGTTTAAGGGGCTAGTAGCACGTGAAATCGGTGCTAGTCCATACATCGAAGCATATGTTTAGTGAAAATCATGAAAGGGTTGTTTTTTCCACATCACAAAATACTGATTTGATAAATATTGTTTGTGCACTAGGATCATATGCACTATGCATGACGCATGGCATGGCATCAGTCGTGGATTGCATAGCAATTGTCTTCCTAAGACATGACTTATACATTGAGTGGAAAGGAGCAATTGCTGTAGGTCAGTTGTATGCTTTCCTTGGGATTGTTTGGTGAGGATTTATATATTCCTGGATCGAGAAAAAAACAAGAAAATAGTGGAATTTGAGCGTTATGTCTTATATGTTAGAGCAACGCATCTTGGGGCCAATCTCCGAGGTGTAGGAGAGTCGCAGTGGAGCTGCGACAATCAGTCGAGGGGATCTTCTTGATGTTTGTGTGACGAGGCACTATGCCTACATGTTATGGAATCTCCCTCTGAGGAGAAAGGAAGGTAAATGTCAGACTACATATCAGCTAAAAATGCATAATTAAGTCTATCTAGTGTTCATCGGTGTATTACAGGCGCTCTTGGCTTGTGAGGCCATGTGGTAGGGTTGTTTGTTGTGTGGATGGGGTCCGACTAGTGCCATAACCAGTGCCAACCCATTTTAGGTCCCATTATGGTCACTTGGGTGTTTTCAAAACATATGACAAGATTGACAAGATCTTTCATTGGAAAGGCTTATGGAGGGATGTCAAGGACTTGGTGACCAAATGTGTTCCATGCCAACAGAACAAGGATAGTACACTCAGACTCGCTGGCCTCTTGTGCCCTCTCCCTATCCCTGAAGGGAAATGGACTCACAACACATTGGACTTTATCACTGGCCTTCCCATGACCAAGAAAGGGTGGAATAGTATCTATGTGATAGTTGATCGCCTCACCAAAGCTGGCCACTTTATCCCCACTAAGACTCAATACACTGCCTCTCAGATGGCCACTCAGTTTATGAAAAATGTCTTCAACTTGCATGGCTTGCCACAAGTCATAGTACATGATCGGGATGCAAAGTTTATGAGCAACTTATGGTAGACAATTTTCACCTCCATGGGGACCAAGCTTGCTCCATCCACTGCATACCACCCTCGGACCGATGGCCAAACTGAAAGAGTGAACAAATGGCTTGAGACATATTTGAGGCACTTTTTCCATGATATACAACACAGTTGGGATACGTGGCTCCACTTGCCTGAGTTTGCATATAATAACTCCACACACTCTAGTATTGGAGTTTTTCCTTTTGAGGCCTTATATGGGTATAAGATTTCCCTCCCTAGAGTCTTATTTAATGATAAGATCAATCCTTGGAGTCAGGTTGAGTTAGATCGCATACACACTTTACTTCAACAATGTAAAATGAATCTCCAAAAGGCCCAAACACACATGAAACTCTATACTGATGAGAAAAAAAGGCATTTGGAACTCCAGGAAGGGGAATCGGTCCTTTTGAAAGTGCCTAAGTCCTGATACTCAACTCTCAAAGAGGGTAGCAGTAACAAGCTGGCCCACTGCTTTTATGGCCCATACCAAAGAAGAGAGTTGGTGACTTGGTCTACCACTTAGAACTCCCCCTACCACAAAAATCCACAATGTGTTTCATATCAACTAGCTGAAACCCTTCGTGGGCTCCTCAGTGGACTAGGTGGAAGAACTTTCCCCCATAGATGAAGAAGGCATCACTCAATATATTCATGAGGCAATCGTTGGGTACATAGATAAGCACTTATGGTCTTGATCCTTTAAAGAATACCTCATCAAATGGCAAGGCCTATCCTTGGAAGAAGCCTCTTGGCACCCAACAACCATTGTTAATGAATTCCCCTACCTTGAAGAGGCCCCACGGCTGGAAGACTAGCTGGTCATGCCCCATTTGACCAACCTCTACCTATAGACTACACATTATTTTGGAACAGTTTTGTACTTATTCAAATCTCAGGCATGTGCATCCTACAAATATTGAAAGTATTTGTCATAAGATTTGTTTCGACATGTGGTATGCCCTATTTGGGGCAGCCTATCAAAAGTTATGGCTTGTTTACTTCAGCAGGCTGGTCCCAGCAAGCTATCCCTAGTCTTTACCCACCCAATTTTCATTGTCAAAGGGATCAGAGTAGTACCCTGAAACCCTCCCTTATCCCCACCCATCACTCCCCTCTACTTTCCTTGTTTTTGAGGGGCAAAAACCTTCAAGTCACACTGAGTGGGGTATATCAGGTGTAAGAGTCTCAGATTAGGGCAACCCGTTATTATCATGAACATACTCTTCACCTTTATCTCCTGCTTCCATGGCTTCCTCCTTCCTTCTCTCCTCTTTTCTGTCTTTCTCTCTCCTCTTCTAGTTTTCTTTTCTCTTCTTTTTGCTCTCTTTCGAACACCAGTAATAATTCCAAGGCCACCATGGAAAAAAGTGGCCCACACCTAGTACCAGAGAATAAGTAGAGGAGCTTCAAACGTCAAAGCAACACTACTTTCTCCAAGCTAGAGTTTGTTGGGATGGTCTTGAAGGGCCCAGCCTTCATTAGTGATCTCAACTTCAAGAAGTTCTCACCAAAAGCCAGAGAGCATGTCTTATGAAATACAATAATGTCACTCATAAGCTGGCCGATATACTCCTTCAATGCCAAGCTCTACACCCTTCCTTGCCTACCAGATCGGCCACCTTGTCTAGATAAAAATTCATCTATATAGATAATATCCTACATCACATGAGTTCAGTGTCAGACTCATTGTGTTAGACTCATTATGCATGGAGGATTATTTTTTCCAGGATCGACGGACCCCTAGAGAAGCCCTTACTGAAGGCTCACGTCTTTCGGCCAGGTCTTCTCTAGAGGCCCGATCCTGACAAAAATTAATCCCAGTGGTCTCCATACCCTAGATGCTCTACTAGTAAATTAATCCCAATGGTCTCGATACCCTAGAGACTCTACTAGTAAATTTGTGAGCGAATCGGATAATATTAATCCGATAATATGACCTTCTCTGCATCATCTATTTGCTGCTATAATGGAGCATCCAGGTCTACTCTTGCAACTAGGCCATCCTCGTCTCTTCCTTGGAAAGGTACTGTGTAGTCAGGTCAAGGTCCAAAAATACTTTCTTGTAATCGCTCCAATTCCTCATCTGAGATATCATACTGTGGCGTCACATCCTCAATCTGCTCTTGGATGCTCACAATGGCAAAGATGTCATTGACACTCGTGCCATCATATCGAGCCACCTCATCAAAATGTGTTGGGACATCTTGTATATCAAAATCTTTAAAATCATCAGGTGTATCATGCACCATGATACAATATAGTTCTTCTCTTAGCTCCAAAATTTATAGTACATCCTGCATGGGTAGATATTCCACCCCCTCAATGATAATAACATGGAGAGAAGTGAGGGGCGGCACATCGCTTGTTAGCGTCTCATCAGGGTAAGGTGGATGCACAATGGCTAAGCTTTGTGCTACCTCTATACTCAGATCAAGTGCAATCTCTTCGAGCTCCCTCTCGAAATACTCTACTTATGGCCGTGAGGGTGCATTGATCTCTTCGTCCTCGCTATCCTCTTATACCTTAGTGCACGAAACATATATGACAAATGCTGCATCACGCTCAATGAGATCCATCATGGCGTGGTTCTAAGATGAGGTGGGCATTGCTTTGGCACAGAGATGCTGCCTCACATGCATGAGGACTCGATAAATCACCTTTTCATGGCTTGATCCAGCACGTAATCTATATAAGAAATATATGGGGACCCATCTGAGAGCAGAGTCTGGAATAGAGCAGGGGAGAGGGTTTGCCGCATCACAAAACAATGCCACTATACTAGAGTTAGGGTCTATGGTAGAAAGCGAGTGCTCTAGACTTAAGTTCTTGCAAAATCTAGGGTATATCTGGTCTCTTATGTGTGCGTAACTTGTGGAGCTAATCCATGCGATGAAGGCTGGAGTAGTAGCCATGGCACACAAAGAGAGAAGGAAGGAGAGCACAAGTGTAGGCAAGTAGAGAATGAAGGCGAAAATGAATTTGAAGTTATAGCTTTTATATATCTAGGGTTTTGAATAAATGTTCTTTTTTAACCCTAAAGTTTCAAATTAAAACTCTTACCTTATTTTTTTTATTTCAATACTTGAAAGTCATCGTTAAAATTACTCATACAGATAAACGCTTCGTTCTACATTATTATATCCTTGAATATACTTGGATCATTGAGTATATACAAGTCCAACTAGAGAAAATATATAAGATTTTTAAGAAAAGAAATCTAAAAGACCTTTAAAATCCCTTGGATCCAATTTAATATTTAAATTTAAGAAATGAGTAGAAGAGATGAGCTACAATATATCTTTATGCAAAGACAATATTGCACAGATTATAGGACTTTAGCCTGGAATTTAATTATGATTTTAACAAGCACGATTGACTAATTATGGTATGTATTATCGACACTTGGATCACAATAAACTAAGATTATCTAAATTGAAAGTACTCAGAAGTTTTAAAAAAAATTATATTTGTTATTTATTTAAAAAATTTACAAGGATTCCACTATCTCAAGGATATGTGGAGAAGCACATTGTTTACATGTCATGGATTGCTCACTACGAATCATGACTTTTCTATTATCTAATTTGAAATAGAAGTTGCAGAGAGGCTCATTTGATATTAATTGGATTTCTTGTCTTAGAAAAGAAATGGACCAATGGCTCTCTACGCTGACCACAAAAAGATTATGACCATTCCACAAGATAACCATATCTATGAGAGCTGTATGTGTCTCGTCTCGAGTATTTTGATCCAAGCTAATCCACTCCCTTGGCAAAATTCACCCTCTTCTATATTGAAAATGAATGCACAGATTTTATCTAGCGATGAAATACCTTTAATAAAAACAAAATTAATGGTAAGTAAATACAACTAAGACAACAATTCATCTAAGCAAGACCTATATCAATTAAATCAAGGCATTCAAAGTAGTAAAAAAGATTTACCTGAACATGAGATTAGATTAGTTGACCCTGCACTCAATCATCTCATCAAAATGTGTTCTTTTGACTTGCAAAGACTCACCCAATAGCTGACTCATCCATTCCTCGGATGAACACTTTCATTGATAAGTAATATTTATTTTATTCACAACATCACATGAACCAAAAAAATGTGTAAAAAATGAGAATGAAATAAACCTACTAAGATGAAAATCTTTGGAGCTTGTGGTGGGTTTCATAGTACTATTGATGTCAGATTTTATCTTGGACTTACATGCTCTTGACAACTCCAAGCTACCAATCAACCATTTACCACCACTAGATAGTGGCAGCAATGGGACATACTGCAATCTCTGGCTTTCTACTACATACAATGAATTATAAAAAAAGATATTTTGAGTTGCAAGTTGACTTGTAGAGTTATTATCATAGATCAAAGAACCTATGTCTCCATGCCAAACATATATATTGCTTCTTAAACATTCCACATTCTACCATTCATGCAAAATTGATGGATATAGAGCTATCAATAAAACAAGATTGAATTAGAACACTGCAAAGATTTTTGAAAACAACTAAGATGCAAAAGAATAAACAATGATAAAATTTAAAAACTTGCTGTTTTGTTTATAATTTGCAATGTAGTTCTTGTCGTGTATAAAGATTTGTTTTTGTGTATAAACATGTTGGATCAACACTTTTGTTAGTGTATTTGTTCCATTAAACACTTTTATGAACTCTAAAATTCTACCTTTTAAATATTTACTAGGGTTTGCAACATCCCTATGCCTGACCTTGAAACTCCCTCGAGTACTTGGGTGCATCAAAATCCAATCCAACTTATGGTACTTATCACAAATCCAATTACCGCCACTATCTTTCCTATTGAAGACCTCCACTGTAAGTATGTTACTAATGTTTTTCCTCCGTGAAGACATTTATAATAACAAAATAGAAAAGTTACCTATTACCATGTGTATAATTTATAAATGTTCTCTCCAAATGAAATGAAATTTAAATGGCATAATTTAAAAAAAACATTTTACCCGTAATTCTTTTTACAAAGAAGCCCAGAGATGTTGAATAAGAAGTTGGCTTATAACAAGACCATTGTTCCTTCACTGACAAATTCCTAAAGTACAAAAACAAAAGAAATCTCAGGTCAAAGCATACATATAACTTATATAGGCTTTGTTTAAATCAATTAAAACTTAACCATGGAGCAATAGAAAAAAGTGACAATATATCCGTGGCTCTCTTTGCAAAGAAGCCCAAAGATGTTGAAGAAGTTGAGTTTTTAAAAAATCATTGTTCTCCCCACCCTCAAAGACTCATGGAGTAGAAAAAAAAAAGGAAAACTCAATACGCATATAACTTGTATACATTTTGTCCAAACGAGATAAAATTTAACTATGGAGCAGCAAAAAAACAAGCCATCATACTTATAACTTTGTTTACAAAGAAACCGTAAGATGTTGAAGAAGAAGTTGAGTGTTTAAAAGATCATTGTTCTTGACTGTAAGAGACTCCTAGAGTACCAAAACAAAAAAAATTACATGTCAGAGAATGCACAAAACTTGCAAAGGTTTTGTCCAAACGAGATAAAAATTTACCATAGAACATCCATGGAAGAGAACAATATACCTGTAAAGTTTTGTAAAGAAAATCTTAGGGATTTGGTAGAACAAGCTCTGCTATCATAAAACATGTGAAGCTCACTCTATGTGTGTGTAAAGGATGTGAAATTTCATAGGGTTACAATTAGGGCAAGCAACAATGAGGTTGTAATATTTCATCATGAAAGAAGAAGTGGGAAAAGAGATATGATAAATTTGAGTTCCGACTAAGAAAGAGGGGGAAACTAAAAAGGGGAGGAATGAAAACTCAAACATTAAAAAAAAATAAAAAAAATTCGAGTCACAAACTTCCAAAAAGTTTTAGCATTGTATTTTCCACATTTTTCCTTATTTTATTGTCCACATTTTCCCTTATTTTATTATTGAGGAAATATTTGGGCCAAGATATGGCTAGAAGATTTATGTTACATGAGTTTGGAATCCCAACTCTCTCATTGGTTAGGCCTATATCTATTTATTCACTCCTTAGGGGGCAAAAAACAGAGTCCATATTTCTCCAAATGCAAAACAAAACATAAAGGCATAATCCTAGAGGCATAGATATCAAATATGAAGTAAGTATGATGGACAAAGAAAGAAACAGATCAAACAATGGTACATCAAAGTAATTTATGAACTATGAGGCTCATGAGCATCATGGCAATCTATAACAGACTGCTGTTGCACATGATGCTCCTGTGATCCAAGAGGTAAAACATCCATGTCATGAATCTTATCCACTATAAGCTCCCTGATCTGCATCTGGTTATGAATATCATGCAATACATCATTGATATCAGCCTTGATAGCATCAACATCAAAAGACTAATTTTTAGCATGATCAGGGAGCTTTTTTGATGTTGAGAAATATCAAAATATCATGTGGAACATCAAAATATCATGTGAGAAGCGAGCTTTTAGAGTGAGCTTTTGAGCGAGCTTTTTTTGGCAACCTCAAGTTTTATTCCACATAGTCCCCTTTGTCCTCTTTTTCTTTTGGGCATATATCAAGCACCAATGTTGCTCCTCCATTGCTACCACTCCCGCCGCCACCACCACCACCACATCTTACTCTTCCCCTCCTCATCAGAGCCACAACCAATTCACCTCTCTCTCTCTCCCCTTATGTTGGGGACCAACCAACGACATCTCACTCCCCTTCAATAACATTACCACCACTAACACTACCATTACACCACATCTTACTCTCCTCCTCATCAGAACCACATTCATTCTCCTCTCTCTCTCTCTCTCTCTCTCTCTCTCTCTCTCTCATATCTTGGAGACCCACAACATGCATCTCCCTCTCCTCCTCCCCCTCAATAGCACCCTCTCTCTCTCTCTATCTCTCTCTCTTTTTTACCTCAAACTCTCTCTCTATCTCTCTCTCTCTCTCTCTCTCTCTCTCTCTCTCTCTCTCTCTCTCTCTCTCTAACAACACATTAGTAGTTCTCTCTCCTTCATAGCTTTACATCACTACATTAAGCTTGTGTGATTATTTTTTATAATATTATCACAATGTTAGTGGTTGAATTATACATACACAAGTGATATCACACTCTGTATACATTCACATCTCCCCTATCTCAATTATTTATACGTATGTTATAATTACATCATGATGTATTAGTACTTATTGTGAACACATTCACAAAACAAGATACACTTACACATTCCTCTCTTTTTCTCTCGCTCTCTCTCTCTCTCTCTCTCTCTCTCTCATATGTTGGGGATCCCACAACATCCATTTTCCTCTCCTCCTTTCTGAATAACAACCTCTCTCTCTCTCTCTCTCTCTCTAACAATGAGTTAGTAGTTCTCTCTCAACTTATTTACATCACTGGATTAATCTTATGTGCTTATCTTTGATAATATTATCACAATGTTAATAGCTCAATTACGCATGCATATGAGACATCACACTACATATACATTCACATCCCCCTTCTCTTTTTTGCACATATTTTATAATTACATCTTGATGTGTTAGTACTTTAGTTATGCATACACGAGCAAACTATAGACACATCCACTTATACTTGCACATTTCTCTCTCTCTTCCTCATTTGATTAGGCTTACATATAGATTGAAGTCATGCATTCATTTACGATAGACCCTTGCAAACAATTGCTTCACAATCTCCGTAAAATATATCTCTGTATTACTTTATTACTTGTAGTTGTTATTCCTTTCAAGAATTCTTCATTTTAAACTCCAAACTTCAACAATGAAATATATTAATATATTAATATATTTCACATTATATTGCATGAACTTACTACAAAAACTACAATAACATTTCTAAATCCACAAATGTATTTGTAAGTTAGTGAACTACTATATGCAAAGCAAGTGAATATATATTTTGCAAACATTAAATATCAATCCAGCCCCATTGCGAGAGGGTGAAATGGGTGTTCTCTAACAAACTCCTAGGCTCTCTTGTGAAAACTTACTAGCTCACTCAAACATGGAAGCATGTATTTCAAGAGGATGGTATTCGAGGGATTTTCCTCAGTCAAATAGGGAAGCATCTATTTGAAAAGGATGGTATCCATGGGATTTCTTGAAATGTAAATGGATATGTAAAGCAGTTCGGTGGGTTATATTGCATCTTCTTTATGCTATCATCCACAAATAGTATCATTGTAGGACAAAAGTGTGGCCAATCAATATCATCAAAACATTTTAGAAATTGTGGCTTCACCTTGACTCCTTATTGAAGAATGAGTTATGAGAACAAATGCACTGCAGGTATCACTTTCCTACAATTAGCCATATTCTCTTTAGAAGAAGATATAAAAGTGTGACATATTCTAAAGAATACATGTGGAATTACTCACCAAGAATCTAGATCCTTATGTCTCTTGCACCTTTTTTCTTCGAGTATTTTTGGTATAATGTATTCTCGTTAGAGGAAATTTCACCTTTACGTAGTCGAGGAAGATAGGACATTCCAATACACCTTCTTATTCCACTATTGCTCAATCTGGTGATCCTTATATATGAGCTACTCCTTCCTCAAGTGCACCTAATACCTATATTTCCTTGGCAAAGTTTGCAACATCCCCTTCTCCAATCGCCTATACATTAACCTACCATTCATAGTTGTATTACATATAGAGAACACATTGATAAGATACCATTGTAAATATACTTCTATAGAAGGATACATAGTTATGCTTGTAGAGAAGTCTCCATGCTACTAACTTGCATGACTTCTAAGACTCAATATCATCATTTGGTTTGAAATTCTCTTTATCTCCTATGTGAACTAAGAAGAACAAAACTTTATCCACTTGAATATTGTAGTAGTTTCATCATTGAGAAAGAAAGAGAGACAGAGAGAGAGATTATGTGACTTTATCATCATCTCTCTAAGGGGACGTTGTCGTATTGCTGTGCATTTGAGGTGTGAAAACCACCCAAAAGTTGTGCGTGTGATTTGATACTTTGTACATATTGAGTTGTTGTGTTTGTACTTTTGTTCTACGTAGGTAATAAAGTGAAGAAGGGTTTGGAGCAAGAGGAACTTATCAATAATGCTCTAATTGGCATGCCTTGCCAAGTGGTCAGTCAATTTAGATGAGAAGGTTTTGATCAACAGTTCACAGGAGTTTTGCATTATGCTCAATGGAGAATCAGGGTGATAAGTATGAGTATATGTGGGAATCTCATGACTTCTTTGAGAAGATGAAGAGGGGCAAGTGGTTGCAGAAGAACTTGCTCGTCGACTTGGTCGAGAGAAAAGCTAACACGTAAACTGGCCAGCCAAGAGTAACGGATTCAAGTGCAAGAATGCATTTGAGATGTTACAAATTCATGGAGAAGAGCCTTTATGGAGGATTTCTATGAGGCCTGATTTACTCAAGTTGATGGGCACATTGTTGGCTTGTTTTGATATATTTGATGGTTATAGAGGTTCTCATGCTGCAGATTATGTGTAAAAGAATCTATTTGAAAATCTGATTAAACATCCTAAAGTTTATTCCTGAAATAAATCAACAATCGGACTCAGAATATTTGGGGAAAGCAGAGAATAGTCAGCGCAAAGAGGCGGGCTCAACAGCATCAACTGCTGTTTTTGGTAGGGCTGTTTTTAGGAGGACAGAAAAAGGAAAAAGCTAATTTTGAAAGCGAGAGGGCGGGACGAACAGAAAAGAAAGGGGATACACACAGAGGAACAGAGGATTCGAGGGGAGATCTACGAGGAGTTCAGAGAGGGGATGGGGGACTTGTTCTTCAAGAGTTGAACGTATCAGAAATTGAATTGAAGGTCGTCATCTGGAGGGCAAACATTGCCCAGTCGACGAGAGAGGGAGAGTTCAGTTCCTTAAGTGAAAAACGATAAAGGAGGGATAGGTCTGTCGCTGAACCTGTCGATCAAGAACGAAAGACGAGGATTGACTGAGGAGGAGGCAAAGACCTGTTGCTACGAAGAAGAAGTTGTAGCTGAGACGAAAGCAGGAGGACGATAGCAGAAGACGAAAGTAGAAGATGGTAGTAGAAGACAAAAGCAAAAGACAGAAGCTCATCTCTGTTTGAGGAAGAAGACAAGGAGCAACACTAAGGCCTTGTCGTTAGAAGGAACTAGCCTACTGCAAGGGAATGATGGAGTTGAAGATGAAGAGGATGAAGCTGCGAAGCAGACGAACCTGCTGAATCAGCGATAGAGACAAAGCATACATCGAAGGAAGTTGAAGGAGAAGCTGAAGCTGTAGTAAATCCAAAGGACGAAAAGTGAAAGGAAATGGCAACTCAAACTCTACTCTGACAACATGTGAAGAAGGTGAAATTGAGAATGAAGGAGAACGGGATGAGACAATGAAGTTCTTTCAAACGACTTAGCGCTGAGGAAGGAGGCTACTAACGTAGCTTAACAAAAGCTACACAGGGGTGAAAGTCAAATAAGAAGCTGATCACTAAAAGAGGATGCAAATGGAAGGAAGAGAGGGAAATCGATTTTCTCCATCTGCCAATGTCTGGGAGCTTTCTCGATGGCTCAAATCGGAATGAAAAACAACTAAAAACTGATATCTGATAGCGTTCTCTTGTTGCTGTGTCTAAACTTCCATATCCGTCTACCTTCAAATTCCCCTCAGCAAGCGGCCTGCTTCCGGAGCCGGTGTCTGTCTTGGGAAAATGCAAGAACACACAGAGAAATCATGGCAATGACTATACCCAGCAAGCGTAAACAGCACGAACAGTTGTTACATTGAAGAAGACATCTGAGGACTGCGATTGCTTGTGAGGACTACGAACAATTTCTGCCTACAGGGATCTTGGAATGTTGCAAGACGAGGATCACCAGTGAACAGATTGAAAGCAACACCACACCACTGCTGTTCTAAATGCATCAGAAACATGTGGAAGCATTGATTTTGATGATCTCTTGGAGCACCTTAAAAATGATGTTCAGCAATCTGAAGAGAAATCCAAATCTGTCTTCATTGATTGAGTCTTAGCATATCTGAATGACAAAGAATACTTTCATAATCACTTTTTCTTTGGATATCCATACTCTTGCTAATATTGGGAATTGATTAGGTTGTTTCCTTTCTTTCTTCATGCAAAGCCTTGTATCTATGATAGTGAAGACAGTAGTATCAAGTCAGAGCTTGTATCACATACCCCAAAGAAACTTAAACAGTCTATGATTGAGGAGTCAGATTTGTGACCTTATGAGGATGTTTGTGATAAACAAGAAGGATTGAATTCATAAGAGATCATTGATAATTTAGAGATTGATCCATCGAGCCACTGTAATTAAAACTTGTGGAAAAAGAAACTCTCCTTTTGTTCTTATAAACTTTATTGAAGCAACTATGGAGCTGAACAAGAGGGTGGAGTCCCTTTTAAATGCTCAAAAGAATGCAGGGTGTCCTGAAATTATAATAGATTTGACTTCATTTTTCTTGCTTGATCTTCTAGCCTGAAATTATCAAGGACTTCTGAAGTTGCGACATTGCTTTCCAAACCCTTCGACAACATGAATTTTTTTTAATCGAATAGGGGTTGCTAGCAACTCTTTCTTTTATATATATATATATATATATATATATATATAGAGAGAGAGAGAGAGAGAGAGAGAGAGAGAGCTTTGAATCACAACTCCCCTACATCATCTCTAAGGGGACATGAAATTTTTTGTCGCCAAACAAGGGTTGCTAGCGACCCCTTCTCGGTGAAAATTTTTTAGAAGTTGCCTCTGAGAGTGGAGTTTTGATGCCGAGAAGTGCTTAAAAATAGCTAAAAATTACGAATATCAAGGGAAAAATATTCAACATCGAAGGTGGCGGCTCGACCTAGGACAATTTTAAGCGTCAAGTGCTTTAAAGATGCCCGTGCGACACTTCCGAATTTTTAGTAAATTTTTCATGTGCCTATGAGAGTCAGGGAAGCTATCGGCCAGTCCAGGATGCCGAGGCGGACGCCCAGAAATTTTCGGAATGCGATTTGGACATCAGACGTGGGAAAGGCCGGAAAAAGGGCCAAAATTGAAGAGGTGGCTAAAGAGGAGAGCCAAAGGGGGTGCCTCTTGGGACCCCCCCTCTTAATTTTTTGTGACGTAGGGGGGCATGTCGTCGCGCTAATCAGCGCGACGCAAACTGACGCCCCCCCCCCCCCCCCCCCCCCCCAAAATCGATTTGGTGGCTGCAAATAAGCCATATCAATGATGCTACAGGGTTGATGCACAAGTCCTTCACTTCGTATCGCCGGTCTTTGCGCAGACAATGATGGCCTGGTTGGAGAGAGAGAAAATCAGTATTTCTCTCTCCTCCCTCTCTCTCCTCTAAGGGGTGGTGCATGCAGGAAGAAGAAAGAAGAAGAAGGAATGGCGGATGCTCGTCCAAGAAAGATCGGATTGCTCCGCGGATGAAGAGGGGCTAGAGACGGCAATGTGGGCTCATGCTGAGCATTAAATGCATGTTGGAAATCAGACCGTAATCAAGACCAAGAAACCGAGATCTGAAAATAAGCGGTAATGCTATTTTTATGAAGAAAAATGATCTTTTTATGCTATTTGCTTTATGAAACCTTGTTCATATGGGATGAAAGTTCATTATAATATTTTTTGCCATGAGTTTCAACTGTTTGCAACCTGAAAATTAGAAAATATAAGGCTACATGACTGGAATTAGTGTCAAAGTGCATGAAAAACACACGTTTTATGGGTAAAATTGGATTTTTTGCTATATAAATGAGAAATATGATATGTCACACCAACTAAATCTGAGTCTTTGCTGTCAATGAACCTAAGGGCCATATCCCACAATTAATTTTCATTTTTAGTCATTATTTATTAAAGAAAAATAGAGAAAAATACCCAAAAAATGGGGAAAATTGGTTTAAAATTAGGGAAAAATGGAAAATGGGCTGAGGAAAATTAGGGGAAATTATATCTATGTTTGTGCAATGTATAACGGTGGCAAAGCATGAGGTTGGCCTCAGTTTGTCACTGTTTCTATGTTTTGTGTGTATTTATCGGTCTTTTAAAAGGGAAAAATGCATAGAAACCCTATCTAACCGATCAATGATGCAAAATACTAAGAGTTGGATGAAAAGGGGCTGAAACATTGAAAGATAAGAAAAGATTTGATTTATGCATTACACTTGGCATATAGGAAACGGTTTAAATAAACAGGATGGTAGCATGGGCATATGGCTCGGTGCCTCCTTTCAACGCAGCACGTGCTAGTAAAATTCATGGAAAGAATGCTTTATGCACCATGCATGATGCTGATCTTTCTTTTGTCTGAGCACATAGCCATACACGATTTGCATTAAGCATAATAATTAAAAAATATCAAAAAAAACCTCATGGATACATGGCACCTGTCTTCCTTAGGTTGTGACCAACGATGAGTATGAGAGGATGTCCCAAGCTGTAGGTTAGTCATTGGGTCCTAAAGGGAAATTGTAGTGAGGAATGGTACATCGTGGAACGTAAAATATTGGTATCTTGAGAGGAGTTTGTGCTCGTTTGTATTATATGTTTAGCAGCGCATCAAAGGGCCAATCCCTGAGATGTAGGAGAGCTGCAGTGGGGCTCCGACTATTAGTCGGTGGAGTGCCTCCTATATGTGTGTGATGAGGCGTTATGCCTAAGTACTTTGGATCTCCCTCCGAGGAGTTTTAGGGCAATGTTGGACTATAAACTATAAACGCAAGAATTAAGCTTTAGGGCAGTTTGTCCTTCAGCATTAGATTGACGCTCCTAGTCCGCGAGGCCGTGAGGGTGTTTGTGTGTCATGAGCATGAGGTCCGGCTAGTGCTACAGCCAGTGCGGGCCCATTTGAGGTCCCATGAGTGGCGTGTCTGCCAGGAGCCACTTATAAGTGGTGGTTTTCGGATCTAGGGTTTCTAGGGACCAAAAGAAAGTTGGTTTATGTCCTCTGACAAGGACCGTCAAGCCAAAATCCAGAAAGCAGAATGTGTTGAGAGGGCTAGACAGCGGCGGTTAGAGATTGTAAGCCGTTATTCTCCTCAAAGGAGTAGCCCAGTACGTATAAGAAGCAGTGGTCTTAGTCACCCAATTGCTCCACATAGTTTATTAGGTGCAGGAGATGCATAAGTTCTTACTCTCCTCCACCAAGTCTACCCACTTCAAGTGGAGGGGTGAATTCACCCGTTCAAGCTCCTATTGCTAATCCGATTGTCGCCATGGCACAGCCTATTGTGATTCCTGTAGGGACGCCAGACTTACCAGCCTTAGGAGTTTCCTTGCCCATTTTTAATGGGTTAACGGAAGAGGATGCATAATTTCACATTTGTGAATTTCAAAGATTGATGTTCAATTATCGCATCCAAGAGGAGGGACATCTCATGATGTTCTTCAATATGATGTTAAAAGGAAGGGTTGCGGTATGGTATCACAGCATAGAGTCTGGAACCATAACCACCATTGATCAATTCTATGCAGTTTTCCGAGCGGAATATACCCCTGAAAGAGGTGGCCAATATTGGTTGCGGGTCTTGAATGTAACACGTCAAGATCCTCATGAGAATGTGAAATCATATGCTAAGAAGCTGAAGGAAGTATTCCGTAAGTTACAAACTTACATTCCCATTCTGACGGCTGCCCAATTGCAATACTTTCTGCATGGAGTGGACTTTAATATCCAAGTACAGTTGAGCAGTGTGGCCTTGGCAGACATAGACACCGCTATTATGCGGGCAGAGGGAGTAGAAGCACGATTACAAGCGGCCTACTCCTCTCAGGTGAATGTTAATGGGGGTTTAGTACCTAGCGGCAATCCATCATTGATGAATGGAAGTCAAGGGATGCCTATGACTAACCCTATTGGGAGAGGGAGTATGGTTTCGAATGTACCTTTACTACCAGCTCCTCCCAGTGTGACTATGCCTATGGCAAGTCAGTTGGCTCCACCAAATGTTGGAGTCCAAGTTTCAAATCCTAATGTTGTTCCTATGTGTCAACAGCCAATGCCAAATCAGATTGTTAGGCCAATGGAACGACGGGTCGACGATCGAGGCTACGAGTCGAGTGCATCTAATGTCCTTAGCGAAGTTAAGGACATGATGAAGCATTATACCAATATGATTTCTGAAAAATATCGAAAAATAGCCATCGACGTTAATTTCTTGAAGAAGCAACAAAATTTGATAGGGAGTCGACGCCCTGAAGAGGGTGGACCCTCTAGATTCAGTTGTTGTAAGTGGTGTGGTGGACAGCACTTTCCCAGAAACTGTCCAAATGTGAAATGTGACATTTGTGGGAAGTCAGTCCATTTAGCTGTTACCTGTTGGAGTAAGATTAGTTCTCTCCAACAAGGGAGTAAACAGCTAGGCCCTGTGAATCATAGAGCGCAAGGGAATAACTTGCAGCAGAATGATGCACCAAGACAAATATTGCAGAGGGAAAAAACAACTATAGAAGAGTTGCCACAAGGCAACGGAGTCAGCCTTATCGAGGTTGTACGAGTCAATGATGCTGAAACCTCTAACTTAAGAGCCGTGACAAGAGGCCAAAAGGCTAAAGAGGTTGACAACAATAATACAAAACCGATTGAGGTAAACCCTAAACAAGGGGATAAGGGGACGCAAGTCCAAAATCCTAGCATAGAAGGGGGACCGCTAAGGCCGGTTGACAGAAAAGGCGACCCTAAGAAGGATGAGGAAGTGCTAAGAAAGAAGGCAAGAGCTAAGAAAGAAGCACCAAAACCAGTCCAAAGACCAAAAGAGAGGATGGTTTGGCGAGAAAAGAGAGCTTTGGCTAGTTATCATGACTTTGATTTTGCAAGTTCTCTGTGCGAAGTTAAACTAGATGTGAATCTCTTGCAATTGATCAAATTATCTCCAGGAGTACGCAAGGAATTTAAGAAGATCCTCCGTATTGGGTATATTGTAGAACCTTTGGACATGGCACGAGTAGGGGAAGATTGGTTTGACCATGCTAAAAAGAACTGCCCTAGGGTTCTAGCTTATGTGGATGGAATATTAGTGGAACATGCCATTGTAGACACTGGATCCTCCGTCAATATCGTGAGTTGAGAATTGATGGAGAGGTTGGGTCTAGGCATCCAGAAAGATAGCTCCACCCTTCTGAGAATGGCTGATGATAGTCTAAGACAACCAGAAGGCTGCGTTACTAAGGTCCATGTTACAGTTGCGAGTGTAGAATGCTTCTTGGACTTTAGAGTGATAAGATTTGCAGGATGTCCTAGCTATCGAGTCTTGCTAGGTAGGCCTTGGATCTTACGAACAAACTATCAAGTCGATATACCCGCCGGTCGAGTGGTTCTAGGTAGAGGTGCTAATCGAGTAATAGTCGATGCTTATCCTGAGTCCCCTCAAAGTGAGAGAGCTCATTTATCTTCTACTGAATTAGAAACAACAGACGATTCATCTGGTAGTGAGACATCATCTAGTGATGAATCTAAAGAGGGGTCCACTACGGAGGATATCTATCAGATAACTCTAAATGAGCCGATAGAGCCTCAAGATAGGATAAGAGATGTGGATGTGATTGAGTTGGACCTTGGCACGCCGAATGGTTCGCGGCCAATTAAATTAGGTTCCATGCTTAGTTCAGCAGAAAGGGAGGACTATGTGTCCTTGATTCAAGCATTCCTCCCAGCCTGGCTGTTCATACTATTCCTGTAAAAGAAGGCAGTCATCCTGTACGTCAGAAAGTAAGGCGTATGCCTTTTGAATTGAGGGATGGGCTGTTTGAGGAGTTACAGAAGTTAAGGAAAGCAGGTTTAATCTTCCCTGTACAACACACAGAATGGTGTTCACCATTGTTATCATGAAGAAGAAAAATAACCAGATCCGATTATGTGTGGATTTTAGAGAGCTGAATAAGCAGATGGTTAAGGATTACTACCCATTGCCGTTCATTGACCGGATTTTGGATCAATTAGCAGGTAGGGAAATATATTCATTCATGGATTGCTTTGCGAGATATAACCAGATGGCAGTTACAAAAGAGGACAAGTTGAAAACAACTTTTATTACTGTCTTTGGTACTTTTGCATACCATGTGATGGCCTTTGGTTTATGCAATGCACCTGGATCGTGGCAACGAACAGCAGACAAGACCTTTGGTGACATTTCCCCAGATGAGTTGAAAGTATTTATTGATGACCTGGGGGCAGCCACTGTAAGGGAAAGGATGCTGGTTATTTGAAGAAAATGCTTTGAGCGTTACAGACGATTTTGTATCGCTCTTAACCCACGAAAGTGTGTCTTTGGAGTGTCTTATGGGCTATTGCTAGGCCATGTGGTCAGTTCAGTAGGAATCGCAACTGACCCTGAAAAGATCAAGGTTATAGTCACTATGAGTCCACCACGCACTCCAAAAGAGGTTCATAGCTTTCTGTCGTCAATAGGGTATTATCGAAGATTTATAAATGCCTTGGCAGAAAGGATGTTGCCATTAACGAGCCCACTGAACTAGTTGCTACTACTTCCAATCAGGGATCATAGCAGTCACAGCCCTTGGTCGTGACAATGCCCCTCGTGGAACGTGTCCTTAGTAGTTTACCTGTGGAGGAGGTGTCGCAACCAAATCCCTCGATAGCTCCAGCACTTTCAAAGTGCCTAAAGCCTAGGATGGAGAAGTTAAACGCAAGGGAGTTGGTTGAAAAGCTAGACTCTCCGAAAAGAGCGACAGTTGTGCCCTCACAACCGGGCAAGGCTATTCAGCAAACCACGGCTATGTCCCGTAAGGACACACTAGAGAAGGGAAATGCTGAGGCAAAGGCCAACGAAAGACACAGCCACTTCTGATCGCCCTAGGGACTTGACACCGCAATCCACCAAAAGCACCCATTCTAAAAGCACCTAAAAGAGGCGAGGTGTTCTATATATTTTCAGCATAGTATAAGCTGTTGTTTAGCCCAAATCTAGGAGGAAAAGTGGTATCATCCGATAGCTTTTGCTAGTTGGAAATTGGGCATTTCAAAGATCAATTATACCTACATGGAGAAGTTGTGTCTTGCGATGGTCTTTGGGACTAAGAAATCCAGGCACTACATCCTCTATGAAAAGGTAGTGTTCTATACGAAGGCGGAAGGGCTTAGATTGCTTATGAACAAGCTGCAGCCGCCTGATCGTTTGGCAAAGTGGTTAATCACTTTGCAGGAGTTTGATTATGAGATTAAGAGTAAGCCATCGAGGTTGCAGGGTATTGTGGAATGCCTTGTGGATTTTGGGGAGCCGAAAGAGATTTTGACTGAAGGAAGTGATATTGAGGAAATGTTTAAAATTGATACAGCTTCTATTCTATCTTGGTATGCTGCTATTACACACTATCTATCAACAAGAGAGACGGGAGCTGGTTTGTCAAAGTCTGAAAAGAGGAAAATCAAACAACAGTCATTGAAGTTTTCCTTGATCGCAGGGAAACTATATCGGCAGGGTATTGATGATATCTACCGCTGATGTGTGATGCCTGATGAGGTTTCTTTCATCTTGGAGGAGTGTCATGACTCTGAATGTGGAGGGCATTTCGCGGGACAATTGACGGTGCAGAAAGCTTTACGAGTTGGATATTGGTGGCTGTCCATCTTCCAAGATTCTTTTGAGTATGTTAAGAGATGTGATACCTGTCAAAGACATGACAGTAGAGAGAATAGGAAACGTCCACTTACGCCTATCATGGCTATCCTTCCATTTGAGAAGTGGGGCATTGACTTTGTGGGTCCTATTACTCCGTCGTCTACTACCCAGAAAAGGTATATTATAGTAGCAGCTGATTATTTTACAAAATGGTCAGAAGCGTGGGCGACGAGGCAGGACAATGCAAAAGAGACTACAAGTTTCCTTTTACAGTAGATTATCTGTCGTTTTGGTCCACCGAAAGAATTAATGTCGGACCGTGGAACACACTTTTGAACAAAGTGATCAAAAGCTTGACTGAAGCTTGGAAAATCAAGCATAATAAAACGACTCCTTATCATCCGCAAGCAAACGCACAAGTCGAAAGTACGAATAAACAGCTTGTGGGGATCTTGTCTAAGATAGTCTCTGAGAAGAAACGAGACTGGGACAGGAAGTTGTATGTGGCAGTATGGGCGTACAATACGACGTTCAAGCGAGCTACCGGCCATACTCCATTCAAATTGGTTTATGGGGAAGAGTGTGTGCTACCCCTCGAGATTGAATTTCCCACCATACGGTTTGCAATTAACCATTCTTTGGGATATAAGTATTCCCTTTTTGAACATTTCAAGACCATAGCCCACTTGGATGAGCTAAAGTTGTAGAGCTTATTACACCAGGAGGTAGCCAACCGTCGGATGAAGCAGTTGCATGACCTTAGAGTAAAGAAATATACCTTTAAAAAATGGCAATTAGTCATCTATTATGATGCGCATAGGGAGCTGTTTCCAAGGAAGCTGAAACCTAAATGGGATGGCCCCTACAAGATTGTTAGTTTAGGGAAAAATAGGTCTACAGCCCTATTAGCTGATCTACATGGAGTAGAGTTTAAAAATAAGGTTAATATTAATAAGATTAAACCTTATTATTTCTAAGTATGCTAATATAGAGAAATACATTGCAGGTCCATGCTGGGGATGATTTGAGACCTGCAAAAGGGCTTAAAGCCGGTTGATGGGGCGATTAATTCCTTATTTGGAGCACCTATATCTGGAGCAGAGATACCATCAGAGGAAACTCATCTGGTGGAGCAAAGGATACAAAGTGATTGAGCAAGAAGATGGAACCTTTGTGTGGGAGATCAAAGTCTTCTGCCATCACTGCTTATGACTGTTGACAAGTATCCCTGTTGAGTTCAATGAAGAAGGTGGGATGGAGCCGTCCGTTCATCCTCTTAACATGCTAAACTTTGATTACCATAATTATGAATAGAGGAGTTCGTGATGGCAAGCTGTGTAAACCCATTGTGGGCATATACATTATATTTTGACAGAGCGTCCAGGAGCCCTAATAAAAAAGGGAGTGTTGGAGTAGTAATCCGAGATCCCCGACGTAGAGTTATGATGAAGTTAGCTGCTTATCTCGGGGTAGGATTCACTAACAATATGGCGGAGTATAAAGCCTTGATTATGGGACTGCATATTGCCAAACAAGGTGGTATTCGTCGGTTGTTAGTAAAAGGGGATTCCCAGTTGATCCTGAATCAGCTAGATGGGACATACACAGTGCGGAATCCCATTCTTTGTATGTATCATCGGATTTCTATGACCCTACTTGAAGAGTTTGAGAGAGTGTCTTTTCAGCTGATTTCACGTTACTGGAATCAGTTTGCGGATTCACTGGCAAATCTTGCCTATGAGGAAGACCTCTTCTTCAATTGTGGTCCTAGTTTGGATATTGTAATCAATGATGAAACATGACCCGGTCACTTGTGGGATATGTTATTAGAGCATGCAATATATGGCAGATGATGGTTGATATGGGTGATGCACAGAGTAGCCGAGACCAATCTACCATTGTTATCTTGGACCCATAGGTTGATTAGATAGCATATTATGCGTACGTCTCTTGCTATATATGCAGGAGGGATGGGTCATAACCTTATGCATTTAGTTTAGGGCTGCGAGTCTATTTTTCCTCCTTGGGAAGGAGCTTATTATTGTATATCTGTACAATTTCAGGGAGGGATGTGTAGGTGTTATTCTGTTTAATCTCGTTAGGCCAACAGGACCCGTTTTGGAGGTGTTATTGCTTTATTTCATTAGGCCAAGAGGGCCAGTTGTCTGTTTAGTGCAGGTACGGTTAATGGTTTCTTGTTTTAGTTTTGTGCTAGACAGGTTCAAAGAAGAGCTTGGAAGGAGCCTTTTGTTGCGTGGAAGCTTCTCATGGCCCTATCCAAGTGATATCTCTCCTTTATGAGTACTGTGGTTGTTGTGCTATATGTGTTTGTGTGCTTGTAAGGGATTTTTCTTTTCTTGTTGGTGACCGGAGTCCAAGGCATGAAGTCCCAGGTTTAGGTTAAGTATGTCTGAGGGAGGTTTGAGTAGTCGTTGCCTCCTATAAAAACATTGCCAGGCATCGAAAGACCTGTTTTAGAAGGGAGTTCTAGTGACCCTGTTTTGCTAGCCTGCTAGGCACCCGTTCTAGGAGTTCTTGTTAGTTGTGAGGCCGTTAGAGAAGCTTGCCATAAGAAGGAAAATAATGATGATAAATGAAACAAAACCCTGAATATCTCAAAAGAAAATAAATATATACAAAGGTGTGTAAAAAGGGGTTCTAACTCGGGGCCGATGCCTTGTCTTCTTAGGGGTGGCATCTTGCTAGAAAAGAAGAAATTAAGGAAGGTTGGAGCGAAAATAAAAGTGAGCATCAAAAAAGGATTAAGTGTCGCCTTGCGAGGGCTTGGTAGGTTCTTGGGTACCGAGACAGGACCTAAGGCCGATGCCCTATTCTCTTTGGGTCACTACGCTCAGCTCCCTCCTTTTTACATGCCTGAGTATGGAAAATAAAAACCCTAAAAGAAGAAATGTGCTAAAAGGAAATACTTATTGATCAAGCTATAGGAGTCCTCGCCTAGTAGGAGCTCCTGGTTGTGTTGTCCTTCGTTAGGTAGGTAGTTCAGACCACCACTTAGGGCAACCTCTTTGATAGTTCTTTTTAGTTTGGACGTGTTGGAGCAGTTGGTTAGTAACTAGTTTCGGATCTTCTATCAAATTATGCTAGGCCTACTCCTTGTGGATGTCATGCATTGGTTTTGTCAGGGGGTAGGGTGAGCACTGTACTTTGTTTAGTGCGTATCTATTTTGTATCAGCTTGATGCTTCCCTTGGTTGTTTTGTGCAGATCTACTGTGGGATTCGACGGGTTGAGTCACCCTATCCCGTGGTCGCCAATGAGAGTGGAGTTTTGATGCCGCGAAGTGCTTAAAAATAGCTAAAAATTACGAATATCAAGGGAAAAATATTCAACATCGAAGGTGGCGGCTCGACCTAGGACAATTTTAAGCATCAAGTGCTTTAAAGATGCACGTGCAACACTTCCGAATTTTTAGTAAATTTTCCATGTGCCTATGAGAGTCAGGGAAGCTACCGGCCAGTCCAGGATGCCGAGGCGGACGCCCAGAATTTTTCGGAATGCGATTTGGACATCGGACGCGGGAAAGGCCGGAAAAAGGGCCAGAATTGAAGAGGTGCCCAAAGAGGAGAGCCAAAGGGGGTGCCTCTTGGGACCCCCCCTCTTAATTTTTTGTGACGTAGGGGGGCATGTCGTCGCGCTGATCAGCGCGACGCAAACTGACGCCCCCCCCCCCCCCCCCCCCCCTCCAAAATCGATTTGGTGGCTGCAAATAAGCCATATCAATGATGCTACAAGGTTGATGCACAAGTCCTTCGCTTCCTATCGCTGGTCTTCACGCAGACAATGATGGCCTGGTTGGAGAGAGAGAAAATAAGTATTTCTCTCTCCTCCCTCTCTCTCCTCTAAGGGGTGGTGCATGCGGGAAGAAGAAAGAAGAAGAAGGAATGGCAGATGCTCGTCCGACAAAGATCGGATTGCTCTGCGGATGAAGAGGGGCTGGAGATGGCAATGTGGGGTCATGCTGAGCATTAAATGCATACTGGAAATCAGTCCGTAATCAAGACCAAGAAACCGAGATCTGAAAATAAGCGGTAATGCTATTTTTATGAACAAAAATGATCTTTTTATGCTATTTGCTTTATGAAACCTTGTTCATATGGGATGAAAGTTCATTATAATATTGTTTGACATGAGTTTCAACTATTTGCAACCTGAAAAGTAGAAAATATAAGGCTATATGACTGGAATTAGTGTCAAAGTGCATGAAAAACACACGTTTTATGGGTAAAATTGGGTTTTTTGCTATATAAATGAGAAATATGATATGTCACACCAACTAAATCTGAGTCTTTGCTGTCAATGAACCTAAGGGCCACATCCCACAATTAATTTTCATTTTTAGTCATTATTTATTAAAGAAAAATAGAGAAAAATATCCAAAAATGGGAAAAATTGGTTTAAAATTAGGGAAAAATGAAAAATGGGCTGAGGAAAATTAGGGGAAATTATATCTATGTTTATGCAATGTATAACGGTGAAAAAGCACGAGGTTGGCCTTGGTTTGTCCCCGTTTCTATGTTTTGTGCGTATTTATCGGTCTTTTAAAAGGGAAAAATGCATAGAAACCCTATCTAACCGATCAATGATGCAAAATACTAAGAGTTGGATGAAAAGGGGCTGAAACATTGAAAGATAAGAAAAGATTTGATTTACGCATTACACTTGGCATATAGGAAACGGTTTAAATAAAGAGGATGGTAGCATGGGCATATGGCTCGGTGCCTCCTTTCAACGCAGCACACGCTAGTAAAATTCATTGAAAGAATGCTTTATGCACCATGCACGATGCTGATCTTTCTTTTGTCTAATTACATAGCCATATACGATTTGCATTAAGCATGATAATTAAAAGGTATCAGAAAAAACCTCCTGGATGCATGGCACCTGTCTTCCTTAGGTTGTGACCAACGATGAGTATGAGAGGATGTCCCAAGCTGTAGATTAGTCGTTGGGTCCTAAAGGGAAGTTGTAGTGAGGAATGGTACATCGTGGAACGTAAAATATTGGTACCTTGAGAGGATTTTGTGCTCGTTTGTGTTATATGTTTAGCAGCGCATTAAAGGGCCAATCCCTGAGATGTAGGAGAGCTGCAGTGGGGCTCTGACTATTAGTCGGTGGAGTGCCTCCTATATGTGTGTGACGAGGTGTTATGCCTAAGTACTTTGGGATCTCCCTCTAAGGAGTTTTAGGGAAATATTGGACTATAAACTATAAACGTAGGAATTAAGCTTTAGGGCAGTTTGTCCTTCAGCATTAGATTGACGCTCCTGGTCCGCGAGGCCGTGAGGGTATTTGTGTGTCATGAGCATGAGGTCCGGCTAGAACTACAGCCAATGCCGGCCCATTTCAGGTCCCATCAGCCTCCATCTCTCTAAGGGGACGTGAATTTTTTTTGCTAGGAAGGTTGTTGATAGCTCCATGTTTAGTAAAAAAATAAAAATTAGAGTGGACTTGTAAAAATAAATTTCACAAGTCCCCTCAAAGAAATGATGGAGGAGACTTATGAAAAAAAAAATGCATCTCAAAAAGGGGTTGCAAGCAATTCTCTTCTCGACCTTCTTGACCAAACAAAAAAATAAAGCAAGTTACATAATCTCTCTCTCTCTCTCTCTCTCTCTCTCTCTCATTCAGCTTTGTCTCTCTCTCCCCTCTCTTTATATTTCTATTTAGTAATTAACTAAAAAATGATTAGTAGCTTAGTTATTACCTAAGCAATAAATTAAGTTTTGTCCATTGTGTATTTGGAAAAATAAAGACCTTATCAAAGATTTTCAAAAAAAATTATACTATTGAAATTATAATCAAAATGTGACTTCTTAGTCTGATTGTACTTGGGCTAAAAACTTTTAAATAGAGGAATATGATCTAAGTTGGGGAGAGAGAGAGAGAGAGAGAATGTGTATGTATATTTTGATAAAGGTCCAAAGTTATTAATGTAAGAGAAGCCCAAAGGTAGTATTATACTATTATAGGAGAGAGTTGCTATAATTGTTTTAAGCCACGCAGAGAGAGAGAGAGAGAGAGAGAGAGAGAGAGAGAGAGAGAGAGAGAGAGAGAGAGAGAGAGAGAGAGAGAGAGAGAGAGAGAGAGAGAGAGAGAGAGAGATTATATGACTTTATCATCATCTCTCTAAGGGGACGTGAAATGTTTTTGCCGAACAGGAGTTGCTAGCAACCCTTTCTCAGAGAGAGAGAGAGAGACAGAGACAGAGAGAGCTTCAAATTACAACTCCCCTACATCATCTCTCTAAGGGGACATGAAATTTTTTGTCGCCTGATAGGGGTTGCCGGCAACCCCTTCTCGATGAAAAAAATTTAAAAGTTTCCTGCATCTCTCTTATAAGGGGACTTATGAATTTCTTTTTAGCTAGGAAGGTTGTTGATAGCTCCATGTTTAGTGAAAAAAAATTAGAGAGGACTTGTGAAAAAGAAACTCGCCAAGAAGGGGTTGTCGGCAACCCCTTGTTCGGCGAATAAAAAATAAATCTCAAAAAGGGGTTGCAAGCAATCATCTTTTTGCTAGCAACCCCCTTTTCGACCAAAAAAAAATTCAAAAGCAAGTCACATAATCTCTCTCTCATTCATTTGTCTCTCTCTCCCCTCTCTTTATATTTCTATTTAGTAATTAACTTAAAAATGATTAGTACTTTAGTTATTACCTAAGCAATAAATTAAGTAGTGCATGTGTGTATGTGTCTCTCTCTCTCTCTCTATGTGTATGTGTTTGTGTATGGCCCTTATCTTCATTTCTCATTATATGTATCTCTTGCAACTCTCTCTCTCTCTCTCTCTCTCTCTCTCTCTCTCTCTAGAGTCATTAGGAATATATACATATATATATACATACATACATACATATATATGTGTGTGTGTGTGTGTAAGTATGTATGTATGTATAAATTTTTATAAGAGAGAAAAGATGAAAAGTAATTACTAGCTAAGAAGATCAAATTATGTGTATATTTATGATATGTAAATTGAGACTTTTTGAATGAACTATATTGAAAAGTTTGGACCTTATGAATTAAAAAAAGTCATCTCTTTTAGGAAATTTTTTTCTCCTAACATAGAAAACTAATAATTAACATAACGTACAATAGCTATTGTCTTTTGCATTGTGTATTTGGAAAAATAAAGACCTTATCAAAGATTTAAAAAAGTTTTATACTATTGAAATTATAACCAAAATGTGACTTCTTAGTCAATTGTACTTGGGTTAAAAACTTTTAAATAGAGGAATTTGATCTAAGTTGGGAGAGAGAGAGAGAGAGAGAGAGAGAGAGAGAGAGAGAGAGAGAGAGAATGCGTATGTATATTTTGACAAAGGTCCAAAAAAGTTATTAATGTAAGAGAAGCCCAAAGGTACTATTATATTATTATAGGAGAGAGTTGCTAGAATTGTTTAAAGCCACATGAGAGAGAAAGAGAGAGAGAGAGAGAGAGATTATGTGCGTGTGTTTTTTGATAAAAATTCAAAGCTATTAATATGTAAGAAAAGTCCAAAGATAACATTGTAGTATTGAGAGAGAGAGAGAGAGAGAGAGAGAGAGAGAGAGAGAGAGAGAGAGAGAGAGAGAGAGAGGGAGAGAGAGAGAGAGAGAGAGAGTGTGTGTGTGTGTGTGTGTGTGTATGTGTGTGTATGTGTGTGTGTGCATGCATGCATCTTCGATCTTATTAATGATTTTTAAAAAGGCACATCTTTCTTGTCTCTCATTAATAATTATTTTTATCTCCTCTCTCTCTCTCATCCAAAATCTATTTTTATCTCTCTCTCCTCCCTCTCTTCTTCATTGAGTCCTAAAACCCTTCCATTAAAATTCCTTACATTCAAAGTATCTTAAATATATTTTTTATTTTAAAGACTAGGAAAACCATTGATGAATTACTTAGTTAAGGTGGATTAGAGTTTATATGAGCAATAATCTTTAAAGCTATGTCGTTAGTTCTCTAATATACACCATATAAATCTACCTTGATTGTTCTCTCTATGTATATGTGTGTGTGCATACATGCATGCGTGTATGTGTGTGTATCTCATTAAAAACTTGTTTCTATCTCTCTCATTAACATATATACATATATATGTGTGCATATATTCATGTGTGTATATTAGAAGTCTTAACACGTGCACACACACATATACACACATATGATTAGTTCAAAGAAGTATAACTATATTTTATAGCCTCCTCTGAATATTAATATTTCAACAACATGGTGTCAACTTAACAAAGATATGCACAATGAGAGACCAAGATGATGCTCTCTCTCACTCACTCACTCACTCACTCACTCACTCACTCACTCACTCACACACACACACACACTCTCTCTCTCTCTCTCTCTCTCATTAAGCATATTGACTAAGCATCGAATTTATACTTGTTTTCACCAAATATCCCTTTTTGTCACCATAATAAATAATCCAAAAATATACAATCTTTAATAATGAGTGTATTTTTAAACCAACGTTTAATAAGGTTGCTAGAGCCATATATAAAGAAAAATGTTTAGTGAGTATTTGGAATGGATGCAAATGAAGATATGTTTATACATCAACCCATGCTTACCGAAGAGAACTTACATCTCATATTTGGAAAGAGAAGAACTTTTCTAACGTTGCCCATAGTGTAACCAACAAAGCAAAGACTTTGCTAATTATTAGAGTAAATGCATTTTATTTTGTTGACAAAATACAAACATATCTCGCTTTGGTTAGCTATGATAATCTTTTACTATCATTATTTGTCAATTTGTGAAAAATAGATCAACATAATATGAATCTAGATCTGGATTGCTTGCAGAAATTGTTTTGTATTGTAAATATGAGAGAGAGAGAGAGAGAGAGAGCTATATATATGTAAAGAGAAAATTGTTCATTGGAACACATGTCACAATCCAATAATGTAATACAAGTTCTATCGATTTGGAGAGCTTGCACAAATGTTTCGAGATTGCAAACATGAGAGAGAGAGAGAACTATTTGCTAAAACACCTTTCATAATATAATATGATACAGATTCTATCAATCCATAGTACTAGCACAAATTATTTTTGGGTTGCAAAAGAGAGAGAGAGAGAGAGAGAGAGAGAGAGAGGGAGGTAGTGATGATAGTGATATAGGTGGCATAATTTGAGAGAGAGAGAGAGAGAGAGAGAGAGAGAGAGAGAGAGAGAGAGAGAGAGAGAGAGAGAATGTGTATTGTGTGAGAGGAGAGAGAGAGAGAGAGAGAGAGAGTGTGTGTGTATGAGTGAGTGAGTGAGTGAGTGAGTGAAGGTGGTGGCGAAGGTAGTGATGGTGGTGGTGGTGGTAGAGCTAGCAATGACTACGGTGGTGGTGATAGTGGCAGTGGCGACGGTGGGGGCAGCAATGGTGGTGGTGGTGGTGGTGGTGGTGGTGGTGGTGGAAGTGGAAGTGGAGGTGGAGGTGGATACATCTAAGGCTGGAATAAGTGAACTATGTGGAATAAGAATAGAGGGTTTGCCAAAAAAAACTCGTTCTAAAGCTCGCCCAAAAAACTTGCTTCTTGCCCTTCCCCCTTTACACTCTGCAAAGCAGTAACCATTGCCACAAGTCTATGATACTCAACTTGCATCCCATCAATTTTCTCCTTAAGAGAAAATTTTTCATGAATAAATGCTTCCATATTTTCAGACACAAATGATTGCTGCAACACTGCATATGGTCTACATATAACCTCGGACATCTTGGTAGTAATATCAACCCATTGATCATGCATTAAACTAGTCAATGTAGCCCTCATTGATGCCAAATCCCACTGTATAAAAATAAACCCATCTAGATCAGATTCAATATGACTCAAGATTTTCTTTTCCACTTTAAGAAGAGGTTGCAAACAAGCATCCAACAGTACTCTATCAGCCTTTAACTTAGTGTTTTCCTTGGCCAACAAATCAAGTTCACCATTGAACTTATCATGCATATGAGCTGTCCATTCTTTAAAGGAAATTGAAGACAATTTACACTTAGCTAGCACATCAGCATACTCATCAATCTACCTCCTTAAAGCACCAACCTCATTATCATGCAATTCCCTCATCTTTTCCATTTCAATATGCATGGTGTTCTTTTTAGTCTTCCTGAATGCCAATTGCTCTTGCAAAGATTGCACTACATCCAACTTCACTACACCATTAACATGCATTTCAGTCATAAACTAAGACAAACCTGCGGCAAAAGAGCAAGCCTCCTCAAGATTTTGAGGAACATATCCATCACAAACCACTTTTCTATCATAAGACAAAGCAACACCATGCTGCATAGAATCACTGTGTCTAGGCATAGGCATATTCTCCACCTTTATCTTCGAGAATCTTACATGTTTCTTTACACCTATAATCACCAAATCTTCCTGAACACTGTCATTTCTGACATCATCATTCAACCACTCTGATATATCCAAAGGCATAGAACATTCCAAAGTATTAACATGTGACACTTCATGAGAAGAAAAAAATCATGAACAAAGGATCCACAAACTCTTTTGCCTTATCATTTTCAGCATCACTCGAAGCATGAGCATGAGAAAAATCTTTGTCATAAAGGTCAACAAGTATCCTATCCACCAATTTTTGTCTCTTGAATGCACTAACCTTGTCCATCTTTGGAGGCTCCCAAAGAGATGGATGCAATTTCAGACACACAACCTGCAAATGAGCATACAACCTAATCCTGCTTTTCTGATGTTTCTTCAGAATGGTTGGTACATAAACTTCTTGCATCAATTTATCATATAGGGTTCCTGGCCAATTTGGAACCCCAACATTTTCAGTATACCATAAAATATTGAATGTATCCTTTGTTATGACATCTGCCTTAATGAACACAAAAACCTTTGCATGAGCCACTTTATAAAAAATCTCCTCTTTGGATCAGCATGCCTCAAGACATACTAATTTCAGGCACTAGTAGCAGCTCCAAATTCATGTTGCATGGCTTCATCGATACACCTCCAATGCTTTGGTCTATCATTGAGTTCTAGAAAGAATACTTAAGCTAAAAGATATGGAGTAAGCTCCAGTTTGCCACCAATCTTTCCACTCTCTCCAATCATTAACAAATGCTTTTGAGCATGCACATTGTTGCCCCAAGCATCCCATGGCAACTCAACAAAACTAAGAAAACCAATATGCTTTGACCAGCCCTTGCTATTGGGCTCATTGGTATCCATAAGAATAGAGAAAACGTTGATATAGGATACGATACAAGTATAAAAACTAATAAAGATTTATAACTACAGCATGAGATATCTTTTCCTTAAGTTGTGAATTCTTCTCTTGGAACAAGGACAAACCTTGGAAACGATTCTTGATTTTCTAGGTTATGTTTATGTCAGCAATGCATTTCTCTAGTTTTAGCTGGAGAAACCAAATGATGCGAATATTAGATTACATATACAATCCTTCGCCCTTGTATTATAAAAGGCGATGGATGTTAAGAGGAGGGTACTGTTATATTGACGTAAATTTTCTTGCTTACCTCCAAAACAATTTAAAGAGGCTAAGATGGATGGAAACCCTTAAGGTTGCCAAGGTTTATCTATTCTATGAGGCCAGAGTAAACTCAAACATGTTCACTAGAGGACGACAAGTCAAATTAAATCGGTATATCTACAAGGAGGTCATAAAGGTTATACCTGCTGACCGAGTGATGGTTGTAGGACGCTCCAATTTCCACAAACTACAAAAAAGACGGATTACCTGATCTTCCCCTGTCAAGTTCATGAACTCATTTGTGTATTCATGTACAGTGAGGTTAGGTTGATCAAGAGTGTACCATCATCTTGTCAACCGCTCTTTTTCCACAGGAGACACAAAAACTTGGACCATATGCATTTTAAATTCTTCTCAGTCAATGAGTTGTTAATTCTCTCAATTTATGTAGTTCCACCATGTGCGGGCAAATCCTTCCAAGTGGAGAGAAGCAAAAAGGATTTTCTAATCATCGGTGCAAGGGTAGATATTGAAGTAGGACTCCAACTTAGACATCCATTCCTGTAAGTCAGATGGTGAGGGGGATTGCCCATTGTACTTTGTGAGGATGATCTTATCACGCAATGCATTAGGACCATGCTACTACCCATGAAACCCTTGCTGCCCATACATCCCATGGTGGCCATACATGCCTTGTTGTCCATACATCCCATGTGTTGCATTAAGGACATGTTTTCCATTATAACAATGTTGTCCATGATTGCATTGCTGGCCATTTTTACCATATTATCCTTGATGGGGCTGATTCATATGGGGTGCATGGGGGCTCCTAGGAAGAGCGGGGGAAATTCAAGTAAGGGTGGGAGAAAGTCTCAATGGGATGTTGGATGCATTAAGGCCATGTTGTCCATTATAACAATGTTGTATAAGATTCTTATCAGTGTCCTGACTAAAGTAGTCTCAACCTCATGCAGCGACTAGGACAACAAGCTGATGGCAGCCTTGTGGGCCTACCGCACAGCCTATAAAATGGCTGTCGACCAAACCCCCTTTAGGCTGACCTATGGGACTGAGGCAATTCTACCATTAGAATTCTTCGTTCCTAGCCTGAGAATAGCACTTCAAGAACGATGGGAAGGAAAGGAGGCATGGATGCAACGCCTGGTCGAGCTTGAACGCTTATCAGAAATTTGCCTTCTAGCCACCCATGCGCCTATCTGTGAGAAAGCCCGACGCAAAAGCTAGTTCGATAAGCATGTCAAGTAGCGCGAATTCGAACAGGGTGACTTAGTGCTCCTTTACTTAGTTAAGGGACATAAGGAAAAAATGAAATTCAGAGGTCTTGGACGCTTCAAGGTTCGTGCAATCAGCCGAACCGGCAATGTCGAGCTTGAGACACTAGACGGTGAGGGAGTAGGCTTCTTCAATGGCAGTCGTGTCAAGAAGTACTACCCTCCCACGCATCCTCTGCATGAGCCACCATTGTTAGAACCACCACTCAAAGTACGAGTAGCTACAATCATCGATATCAACGAAGAGGATGAGGAAGCCGTAGAACCCACTTACTTCCGTATCACGGTCACTGCCAAGCAAACATGCGCGTTCAACGCCTTGATCGACAAGGGAGCAAACTTCAATGTCTTAACCCACAGTCATTGGATCCAACTTGGCAAAACACTACTTCAACCCACAACTGCCAAATTAAACCCATATGGGGCCCACTCATACGCACTTCTCGGCAAGTGCAGGGTTGCCATTTCCATCGAGTCTGAGACTCTTCCAATGCTTTTTTACGTATTGCCAAGTGCTACAGGCACAGGCATGGAGTCACTGCTAGGGCAAACCTTCAAAAAGCAGACTCACTGCAATATTGATTATGAGTCGCAGCGCATCCACCTAGCAATAGGCAACGTGCGCATTGTCATAGCTTTCAGCAAGGACTATGCGACACCATCACCGTCCGCAAAGCCACCGGTAGAAACATCCGTAGGCAAGGCTAAGGAGGGGGTATTGCGCGGCCGCCACTCCCCGACTTCAACAAACCGCAACCCACAATAGCCAAAGCTAAGGCCCAACGGCCTCGCCTCCAATGGGTGCCTAAACAGCCGCAACCACTACCTAGGAGTCGACGTTCCTATTCTCATAAGACCCACAACTCTAATCCTAGGAGGCCAATATGCAATCACAAGAAGCGCCACTTGATCAAGCAAAGATGGGTCCCTAAAGCCCTCTTATGTGCGCAAGGCTACTACGAGGGAAATACCTAGCTGTGGATTCCTAAGTCTCCCACGGCCAGAAGCACCACTCATACACCACCCTCAAGCTTGATCAAACCGCGTTCCATCAACCCTCAAAATCGCAAGCAAGAGTGCTCTCCTGAATCTCAACCATCCGCCTCATCCACATCTAGACCCAAGAGAGTCCCACAAGCCTACCAACCCGAACCGCAGGTTCCATCACAAGAGTCACCACCCATTGAAGCCAATCTGCCTCCCGAACTCCAACCTAAATGCAGCAGACCGTCTGTCCTGGCTACTCCCAAATCAAGTCAACATCCAAATGGCCCAACCACAAACTCACGAACCCCCCCCACCGTCCATCTTCATGATCAAAAGCTCTTGCTCTGCCAAACCTCGATCACCTCCCGGCCTTACGCCCTCGTATGAACGAAAATCCTTCCTAGCGCTGGCCGCCGCTGACCTCGCTGAGGACACCAGGGATGACGTGGTGGAATGCATTAAACGACTCGATTCCACCTTCGTGTCGCTAGCCCTCAGCTTACGACCGCTTGGACTTAGGTCTATAAGAACCCTTTGCAATGGAGGTGCGCAACATACCTTGCTCTTGGGAGACCTTTGAATTCACATTTGCCAAAGATTCTCGCTCTGCCGCTGAGCTGATTAACAGTGAGATCTCCAAGGAGCAAGCCATCAAACAGCGCCTTATCACGTCATACGATCCACGAACCACTTCTACTATCACTGACCAAGAAATCGCGGAGTTATCACACCTTGCTGATACTGGATCACCTTTCTTGAGGCAATGGGACGCTCTTAGGTTGCAATGGGAAGTTGAAGGATGTCACATAATGACCAACGCCGAACAACGCCGCACCATCAAAACAACAGAGTATGATCCCACTTACATCGCACCCACCTCGTATCGAGTGTTAACCACTCTTTGGGGCCGACGCATGGAAGAGCACATCAAGGGGCATCCCTACCTTAACCGCCTCTTAACAGAGGAAGAACTCCACATTGCGAGAAGGGTCGACTCTGGTGACTTCCTCACAGATGTTCTCACGTACATCACGCGTGTGGGAATGTAACCCTTTGATTTGGACCGCGCAGCTCAACTGGAATACAATCCAAATTTCTATACTTGGCTCTTTCACAAGTAACTCCTACCCCAACAAGCCGAAAGCCCTTAACCTTTTGACCCTCAATCCTAGGAAGGATTCTTTTCAAGTGGAAGGGGAGGGGGTAAGGTGAAATTAATCAGATGAGAAATGAATCAAAGGGGATAAATCAAAGTAAAATTAGTGAAAAGCATAAACAGGTAGTATGAAAAAACGGACGTGGTAGGAAAATGGGCAGGAAAACTTTGAAGTAAAGGGCAAAAAATCCAAGTCTAAAAAGGAAAATCTACATGGCTTCCTAATGAACTCATTCAAAAAGCATAGAGTTTTTCTTTTCCAGCAATCAGTGAATTGATAGGTGGAAAATACTAATGAAAGTTACGATTTATGGCAGGAGCATAAAATGTCGCAGCAAGACCACGCCCATCGACTCCCATTCATAGACGAGGAAAGGGAGCAATACCGCATCCATCTAGAGAACCGCGCCTTCAGCCAGCTCAAATTCCGAACCATCCACAACATAGAATTCGTGGTGGCCAAGGAGGAAGCAGCCAGGAGGGTGGTTGAACAATGCAACCTCATGAAGTTTCTTGAAAAGTTCTCGCAGGAGCCAGACCACCTGAAGTGCGTGGAGTTCCTCAGAACATACAACCCAGATCAAGAATGTGGTATTGTAATAGTGGGCAGAGGAGAAGATGCAAAGCAGGTACATGTAAGGTTAGATCCAGCCTTGGTGGAGAAGGCTTTGGGATTGGTACCAAAGACGGAGAGGAAACAAAAAAGGGATGTTTATGCCATGCTGAAAATGAAGAAGGAAGATGTGCTCACAAATGATGGCATAAGTATCCAGGATATCCCTGACGTAGAAGCCATGATGCAGGCCAAGCTGATACATGTGCTTTTCTCCAGCCAGCGTTACAATTCATTGATGCATCGAATTAGCGTACCGGTACTGGAGAATGTAGCAGCCCATACCCTAGACGAAGTAGATTGGAACGGGTACGTGCAAAAAACAATTGATTAGGCAGCCAAAGCATTGGCCCTAGGAAGTGTACCAGCAGGAGGAGAATCTCCGGCTTCTAAAGTTATAGAAAGAAAGAAAGCCTCCTCCAAAGCCTCCTTCATCTAGTATGGAGGTGTCTTGATTGCGCTCATCGAGGAGGCAGTGAAGGAATCACAGGAGGCGGAAGAAGGAGAAGGAGAAACACCAGAGAGGTCGCCTCCTCACTAGGACAAGGATAGATCCACCGATAGAACTGAGACAGAAGAAGAAGGGGAGGGACAGACAAGCAAAAAGACAACCAGGAAACCCAAGAAAAAAACGACGCAGAGAAAGAAGAAGGATGACGAAGGCAGAAAGAAGGAGAGAAAAGACTTGGAAAGGACAAAGAAAGAGTCCCTAAAAGAAGCCAAGAAGAGAGAGAGGACGAAGAAACATGAGGAGGAGAAGGAAAAAGAAGAATTACAGAAAGCAAAGAAGGCGTCGAAACAAGAAGCAGAGGAGAAAAAAAGGAAGGAAAAGGAAGAAAAAGGGAAAAAGAAGGAAGAGCAGAGAAAAGCGAAGGAGGAAAGGAAGAGAAAGGCAGACGAGGAAGAGGAAGAGCTGCGAAGGAAGGAGGAAGAGGACCTGGCGGAAGCCACACACCGGTCCATCAAGCAACAGAGCCGAGCAGATGAACTAGGAAACATGAGCCCACATAGAGAAGAAGGGCCAGGGTCTAGCACACAGGTGCCAGAGTTTGTGCCACCTCCAGACCCTGAGGGCAAGGGCAAGGCCCCGATTCATCCAATTCCTACCCTCTTGGTGCCTTCCGCGGAACCCACCACCATCACCCCTAGCATCCCGACCAGTGCTGACGTGTCAAACTTCGTGGCGTGGATGCAATACTTCATCAACAAAGAGATGGGCCAGGGACAGAGCACAGAAACCATGGCCACAGGACAAAAGAGGCCAGTTACAGATGCAGAATCCAGGCAAGAGCCCAAAAGGCAGAAGGTAGAAGCCTCAACTTCACCCATCCACACAACGATGACGCCATCGGCTAATTACGACGAGTACGTCACCGAGCTACTCTCCCAATTGGAGAAAGCTAAGGAGGAACGCAAGATAGTCCTGGCTGAGTTGGTGTAATATTCTTGTTAATATATATATATATATATATAAAATAAAGGCCAGGTGAAGTCTCGAGGAAGTGACAATGTTACATTGGGACGGATTAATCTAATACACTCGCCACTGAGCCCAATCGAGACATAGCTTAGCAAAACCCCGTATTTCTCATGGGAACCTCCTCTTGGGAGGAGGATAAGGGATAAATATTGATTTAATGTAAAAAAAAATTATTACCTTCCCCCAGCCGAAGCGTGGCTAAGGGAAGGGGATGGTACTAAAATGGGAGAGTGAATGAGGTGGAGGGGAGAGTCTACATGTGGCCAAACACATGGGGGGAAGGGAAGGCCTTATCCCTTCCTATAAATACCCCTCTCTAAGGGGTGAGAAGGGAGAGGGTCGTGGTGAAAATCTGAAGGGTCATGAGGTTGATAGGGTCGTGAGAAAGTAAGAGAGATCTTTTCAACCGGTGTTCTACGTGTCTCACAGAGACCATAGCTGCTACTGGCCGTAAGCTTCTTAGGCCAGCCATAGACGAAATCAGGAGGCAACTCAACACTCTCGTGGCAGCCAATCGGAACGGTGACGTGCAGGGTGAAAGGGGGGAGAGTTGAAGAAGCCGCGCCATGATTAGAGGGAGCCGCCAGCTGCCGCCAGACAAGACGCCAGCGCTGCCATCCCTATCCCCACCGACTCCCTGACAATCGTTCGTCATCCCCCCCCCCCCCCCCCAGTTCGTGTTTTTTCTTCCTTTTCTCCTCCTTTGACCACATGTCTTTAGGGGGGATCAGAAGCTTCCTAAGTTATGGAAGCTTCTTAAAGAAGCAAGGCATAAGACCTTGTACACACGGGATCATTCCGGGAGGGGGTTTAAAAACCCTCCCTTAAATCCTATGTACCCACAGGCCTAAATACCACAAGCTCATTCGCAAGAGGTTTTCTCAAATAGGCTTCAAAGCCCACAAGCCATTAGTAATCTCCTTTTCCGTAAGCACCATTCATAAGGGCCTTTCCACAAAAACCCCCGTGCCTAAATCTATAAGTCCCTTTTGGTGTTGAAACTCCGTGTTTCACCCCCCTCATATTCTTTTTTTGACACACCCTCTAAGCCCTTTTTGAACCGTGCTATAAGCTTTCAAATGTTACTTTTACTTTTTTTAAACCCCGAGTTAAAATCCTTAAAACCTTTACTACTTTGTGACCCAAAAACCTACTAAAAATCCCCCTTCCTATACCTTTTATCCCAAGACTAAAGTTCTTCCAAGGGCTTTCATAGATGGTTGTGAAGCTACACTCACACCTAACCTTTTCACCGTGATTTTTTTTCCCTATAAACTCTTTTTCTCTTAAGCTTCATAAACCTTTCCCTCTCCAAAGAAGCTAAGATTTTTAAAATCTTATTATCCCTTCTTGTGGTCAACTTTTTGAACGACTTCTTGCCTCGAAAGAGAGACGGTGGAAATCCGGAAGAAAGAGTAAAAGTTGTCTTCACATTCGAACTGTGATGCCGCCTAAGAAAGTCCAAGGAGTAGCTGTGGGAGGGTCATCTCCTGGTATCCATGTGGATATCTCACCCCAAACCCAGGTTTTTCCTTCTTGGTTTTATATCGGTTTTAAGTCAATCATGCAAAGATGAATTGTTAGGGATAGGATATATTTTTCTGAGTTATTTACAATGAAGCAGTTTAGTTTAATTGAACAAATGATAATGTATAGAACATAGTTTCCTTTGAATAGCGTCATGCATTATAACGAATTACGAACAAGATTATCTACCTACTATAGCGGTATATTTCAGTTAAATCCTGAAGATATAAAAACTGCATCTTGCACCATTAACCCCATTCTTTTTGCAACGAATCATCATGAAATTCATGAAAGGTTTTTTTACGTTGCTCAAATTACTAGGAAGTTATCATTGCGAATTGCATATCTTAGTAAGGAAAAAGATTGTTATTTGGCATGAATTTCGTTTGCAAGGAAACAGGAAGATTAAATTGAATTTTCCTACCTCAAAGCAATAAAGTTTAGGACTAAAAAATCAATTGTCCCAATGATAACAAATCGTGCCGATGTGATCTCAATATTACCTTCCAAAAGATAACCAAATTAATCTAAACTTAGAAATACCTTGCTAAAAAAAATATGCCTTGGAAATGATTTAAAGACCAAAGAAACATTTATACCTTAAGCACTTGACTACCTTCCCTGATTGTAGGGTCAATAAATTCGTAAAGGTAAAAGAACTAAGGGTTTATCCCTAAGGTTCTTAAAAAGAGACCCTAGGTCCGACATACATCAGCTTAAAGAAACTAAAGTGGATTATTTCATCACAGGACTTGCGCAGCAAGTACGAAGTCATATAGTCTTGTGATTGATTCATAAGAAGAAAGGGTAAATAATCTCAACAAGGATGGCAGATCCTTACGCAAGTTATCTTGCAAAAGAATGTATTCTTGGATATCCTTCTAAATAAAGAAAGTTATAAACCAGAAACTAAAGTATACAATGAACTTTAGGGTTGACCAAGTTGGGTTAATAAGGTACGCCCTAACCTAGAATATAAAGGATCTTGCCAAGTTGCAAGACACCTTGGAACGAGTGCTGATACAATCAAAAGAAAAGAATAATTCCTTAGCAGTTTGCCAAACAACAAGGTCAATTAATGGAAATGTTTGTGCTTGCTAGAGATTTTAGAGTACTGTTTGATTTATGAATTACAAATTAAATGAATACCCATACTTCAGGTTGAAAGCCTGAAGGGAGAGGCAGTTTCAGTTACCCCCGACTGCTTGCCTGACCCTAAACAAGGGGGTTGTTGACCGCGCCGGGAACGTAGACCGAACCCGCTGCGTGAGGTGTCTCCGTTGAGCTCTACTTGGAGCAAGAGGACGCTTGGGTGCTAGGGGGGCTCTGGCCGTAAATCCCTCGCCTTCCGGGTCTTGCACAAGAGGCTAACGTGACTCGGGATTGGATCTCGAGGCCCATATACTAGTCTACGGGCGGAAGCTTGGAATAGTGATCCCTGTGGATTACTGGATAGCCTTCGGGCAGATTATGGACAAGCCTACGGGCGGAACTTCTTGTATATCAAAGATAAAATGATGAAATGTTAATAAAGAACTTGTTTGATATTGTTTTTCTATGTCACGTGATAAGATTACGTGAAGGAACCAGTGCTTAACGGATTAATTAAAGAAGCTGATTGTTATATGTCAAATTAATGTGTTAGATAATTACATAACTAAAACAGACCGAGGAAAGTGCGGAGGATGGGCCATGGGTCCGTCCTATGGTTGGGTGGTCTCGGTTAGCCGATAACTTTTCTCAGAATCTCGAAGAACAGCGGAATGATCATCAAGGAAAACAAATAACGAAAGTGATGACCTAGAGTTATGTCTTAACCGATTTACGTTGTTTTAGGGGAACGGAATGGGACTATGCCTTATGACAGAGAGCTTGAGCTTTGCATCCCTCTCGTTTCCCATTCTCCTTGAACCAAGTGCAGTGTGAGTCCGCTTTGGACCTGGCGTTTCTGCGTAAAGTAGTTCGCTTGAGTCAGACGCTAGTTGTTGTTAGGTAATGACCAATCAAGAAAACCCTAATTCCGGTCGATCCTAAGTGGGAATGGCCAGGATACTTCCGTTACGTGGTAGACGTGGAAAGACCTAGATCGCAAGTCCCGTATCATTCCGTGGGAGTGCCGGGTAGAGCTTTCTAGACATCCTTTCCGATGGACTGCTAAGACGTGTCGTAGATGATACTAGTGGACACATTACAGTTGGTATCAGAGCCGACCAATAACGAAATTGCTTTTATAAAATCTCAATTAAATGAAGTAAAGAAATTGTTGTTGTCCAAACATTTCCTTTCCTTCAATGCTGTCTTGCAGAGTTACGAAGCGTGGAACAAGTTTTTGGTATTTCGGGTCATGTTTATGATTGCAATGCATTCTCCGCTTTATAGACAAAGAATTGGGATGATGAACATCCTGGAGCAGATTTATAATCCATCACCTTTATACATAGAACGAAGATGGATGGGGACTTCAGGAATCTACTATATAGCCGCCCACCGGTTTGCTTATCTACAGACCAACCTAAAGAGGATCAAGTGGTTGGAAGACTTGAAAGTCGTGAAGCTGTTCGTTTTTGTGGAAGCTCACGTAAATTCGACTTTAGATATCCGAGGTCGGAGGGTTGAGATGAATTTATATGTATATGAGGAAGTAACCAGTGTAATCCCCGCCGACAGGATTAAAGTGTTGGGCCGCCATGAGAAGTATGGATTCCAACGGAAAGGATATCCTAAACTTCCAATGACTTATCGATTCCTGAAGATCCATGACCCAAAACCCTACTATTACACAGTTCCTGTAGACAAATGCAATACAACGTTGTTCTCCCCAAACTGAATGTAACGATTGGCTTATCATCACATGAAACGTTGTATTCGAAAGGGCTATGCCCACGTAAATACAAATAAAGACTTCTTTTTATCAATGTCTGGCTGTGTATAAGAGTTGATAAAAAGTTAAGTAGCTACATTGTTTACGAGATAGTCGAATTAAAGATGTCATATAAGCTAACGTCGACTATCGTATAATAACATTAAGAAAACCTTTATTCAGGCACAACCCCAGGTACAGGTTCCAAATTCGCCTCCTACATCAAGTACTGCTGTGATCCAGGAGAAGAAGTTCCTCCTCAAGCAGATAAAGCCACCCGAGTTTGACGGAAGAGGTAGATTCGTCCAGGCTGATGCTGAAATTTGGATTGAATCCATGTAGGATTACTTTGAAGCAGCCGGTACTGCACCCACCAATCAGGCTATGCTCGCCAAGTTAAAACTCACCGGCGAAGCCAGAATTTGGTGGAAGCAATGGTGCAGGGATCAAGGGATTGCAGAGGGATCCGTTACCTGGGAGACGCTGAAGAAAGCCATGCAGGGAAGATACTTACCACCTGCATATCGCACGCAAAAAATGAACGAGTTCTACGAGCTAAAATAGCTAGGACTCACTCTTGACGCATACTACTCTAAATTCGTTTCACTTTTAAAGTATGAGCCACAGATAGACATGACATAGCAGGTGTCCAAATTTTGTGCGGGCTTAAATCCACTAGTAAATACCCGTCTCGAATCTATGCGTCCATCAGACCTTCAGGATGCACTCATTCGAGCGGCGCCTATAATTCAGGAGGTGCAAGCTAGACCAAGAGGTAATAAAGCTTGGTCTTATAGTGACTCGAACAGAGGAGCATTCAGACCTCAAATGAAGAGAGTTCAAGGTCATAATCAGGGACAAAGAAAGAAAGCAAGGACAAATAACGTCAAAAACTTTGTTCCTACTCAAAGTGATGGCTGAAACCTTCGTTGTTTCCACTGCAATGAACCCAGTCACTTCAAGAGGCAATGTCCCAAGCTCGGCGGAGGATATCACCAAATGCCTTTCCAAGGAACAGGCTGTGGTCAAGGAGCCGCTACCCAAGGAAGAGGAAGAACCGCCTGCATTGCCAATAGGCAAATGTGCGAAGGAGGGGAAGAAGAAGATCCGACCATGGAAGCAGAATTCGAAAGAGTGACAGTCCATGCCGCTTTACACAAGAAAGGGCCGAATCGCCAGTTCTCAGTGATTCAAACACCGTCGGACTATCAAGGTAAAGGTTTCAAAACCTTGATTGATTGTGGCAGTACACATTCCTTTATCTCACCAGCATGTGCAAAAAGATTAGGAATAGCCACAGTAGAAGCACCTACCCTGCTTGTGGAATTGGCAAATGGTCGTGAGGTAACTTGTACCAGGAAAACTGCTAAGGTGGAATTCTTTCTGGGAGGAAAGAAGACTTCAGTCAAATTTAGAGTCATGAATTTAGGTATCCATGAGTGTCTACTCGGGATGGATTGGCTTAAGCCCAACGACGCCCACATTCACTGTGGAAAGGGTCAAGTTTCCTTTCGAAACTCTAAAAGGGAATTTGTCACAACTCAAGGTGAGGCAGGAGTGCCAAGAATCCAATTGACCAAAGTATCTCGGATCATAAAAGGAGTCAGAAAAGGATTACCCGTTTACCTGATCAAACTCAACAAGTTAGATCAAAAGCAAGAGTCTTATGAAGGGCCTTCTTGGCTAAAGGAATACGCTGACGTATTCCTTGAAAAATTGACCGAACTTCTGCCTCAAAGAGAAGTGGATCATGAGATTAAGTTAGTGCCTGGAGCTACACCAATTGCAAAGAGACCTTATAGAATGTCCATACCAGAAGCAATTGAGTTGAAGGAACAACTCAAGCAACTCTTAGATCAGGGCTACATCCGGCCTAGCAATTCACCGTGGGGAGCTCCTGTACTATTCCAGAAAAAGAAAGATGGGACACTTCGACTATGTATTGATTACCGAGGGTTGAACCAATCAACAGTCAAGAACAAGTATCCCATTCCTAGAATAGATGAGCTTCTTGATTGTCTTCAGGGTGCAAAGATCTTCTCCAAGATTGATCTCAAGTCAGGTTACTATCAGATAAGGATCAAGGAAGAAGATATCCCAAAGACGGCCTTCAATACAAGATATGGGCACTTTGAGTTCATGGTTATGTCATTCGGGCTTACGAATGCACGTGCCACCTTCAATAGATTAATGCAGGATATCTTTAGACCATATCTTGATGATTTTGTGCTTGTCTTCTTCGATGACACTTTAGTCTATTCTAAACAAGAAGAAGATCATGAACCTCAACTTCGGATTGTCCTTGAGACAATGAGGTCACATAAGCTGTATGCAAAAATGAAGAAGTGTGCATTCTTTAAGCGTCAGATTGAATATCTAGGATTCATAGTATCATCAGAAGGAATATCAGTAGACCCAGTCAAGGTCAAAGATGTGCTTGAATGGCCAATACCAATATCCATCAAAGAGATACGTAGCTTTCTTGGATTGACAGGATGGTATAGGGTCTTCATCAAAAACTATGCTTTGATTGCAGCACCTCTTACAGACTTACTAAAGAAGCAGACTTCCATTACATGGTCAACTTCCGAACAAAATAGCTTCGATAGATTGAAGCAAAGTTTGGTATCAGCACCTATTCTAAAACTTCATGACCTCAATAAGGAGTTCGAGGTATTAACTGATGTTAGCATTCTCTCCTTGGGATGTGTACTTATGCAAGAAGGTCATCCAGTAGCATACTCTTCAAGGAAATCGAAGAGCCATGAAAAGAATTATGCTACGCATGATTTGGAATTACTAGCTGTCATCCATGCTCTAAAACTTTGGAGACACTACCTGTTGGGTAATAAGTTTACTCTAGTAACCGGCCATAAGAGCCTCAAATGGATCTTTACCCAGAACGAGTTCAACATGAGGCAACGTCGGTGGATTGAAGTGTTGGAGGAATATGATTTTGAAATCAACTACGGACCAGGGAAAGAGAATGTAGTTGCCGATGCACTTAGTCGCAAGGCATTCCTAAATTCCCTAATCTTGCAGAATCCATCAACGGCCAGATCTCTAGCTACAAAAGTATCTATGCCAAACAATCCAATACTTGAATTAGCTAGAGAGGAAGCATGCCATGATTTGGCCTACCAAACAATGCTAAAGGAAATATCTACCAAGGAGCAGAATCAAAAGTTGCAAGCTAAGTATCAGGAATTTTCCATTGATAATGGACTTGTCTACTACAAAACAAGGCTGTGTATACCAGCAAGCCAGTCACTTAAGCAGAAGATAATGTGGGAAGCTCATGATTCCCCTTTCGCAGGCCATCTGGCTATGCTAAGTCTCTTAATGCAGTTAGGAAGAGCTACCATTGGGAGAGGCTTAAAGGTGACGTTCTCAAATATGTCACTGAGTGTTTGTCTTGCCAACGTATCAAAGTCGAACATGTCATGATGCCAGGGAAACTGCAACCGCTTGACATTCCCCAAATGAAATGGGAATTTATCAGTATGGATTTTGTTGTAGGCTTACCCCAAGTCCAAGGGGGATACAATTCCATTATGGTTGTGGTTGACATGCTTACCAAGGTTGCACACCTGATTCCAGTAAATACAAACTATAAAGTCTCCAACATTGCAAGATTGTTTATCAAGGAGATATTCAAGCTACATGGGTTACCCAGAAGAATCATTAGTGATCAAGATTCTCTCTTCACATCACACTTCTGGAGAGCTATCTTTGAAGCTATTGGAACTCAACTCTGTTTTAGCACCGCCTACCATCCCCAAACGGATGGCCAAACAGAGCAAGTAAATCAAGTCATCAAGGATATGCTTAGGGCATACTGCTCTCGAGAACCCAAGAAGTGGATTCAATACTTGCCTTTGGTAGAGTTTGCCTACAATGCTTCTTACCAACAAAGCATTCAGATGACCCCTTTCCAAGCATTGTATGGTCATGATTGTCGAAGTCCCCTAAACTTTTCTGATCCAACCGTAAGGGTTGAAGCGTCAAGACAGATGTTGGAAGACACGGATGATCAAATAAAGTCAATAAGACAAGACATACAAGCGGCCAAGGATAGAAAAAAGGCATACGCAGATTTGAAGCGTCAAGAAAGAGTCTTCGAAGAAGGAGACATGGTCTTCATTCGCGTACGCCCTAAAAAGAGTTCTCTATCCCTGGGAGATTGCAAGAAGCTAAGTCCAAGGTATTGTGGGCCGTACAAAATCCTCAAATGCCTAGGACCCAATGCTTATAGATTACAACTCCCTGAGAACCTAAAGGTTCACAATGTATTCCATATCAGCCTATTAAAAAAATATGTACCCAACCCTAACCATGTACTTGATGACCAACAAATTGTAATGCCTAGTCAAGGAGTCCTTGAACTAAGGCCGGATAGGATCTTAGATGTTAGGGAGAGACAGTTATGATCCAGAACCTTGAGAGAATATCTCATCCAGTGGAAAGATTATCCCGAGGAGGATGCCACTTGGATAGATGAAGGCACTCTCAACCATCAATATCCCCAGTTTATCTCGAGATAAGGACATCTCGATTCCTCTAAGGGGGAGAGAATGTAATATTCTTGTTATATATATATATGTATATATATATATATATATATATATATTTATTTATATTTATATTTATATATATTATAAAGGCCAGGTGAAGTCTCGGGGAAGTGACAATGTTACATTGGGATAGATTAATCTAATACACTCGCCACTGAGCCCAATCGAGACATAGCTTAGCAAAACCCCGTATTTCTCATGGGAACCTCCTCTTGGGAGGAGGATAAGGGATAAATACAGATTTAATGCAAAAAAAAATTATTACCTTCCCCCAGTCGAAGCGTGGCTGAGGGAAGGGGATGGTACTAAAATGGGAGAGTGAATGAGGTGGAGGGGAGAGTCTACATGCGGCCAAACACGTGGGGGGAAGGCAAGGCCTTATCCCTTCCTATAAATACCCCTCTCTAAGGGGTGAGAAGGGAGAGGGTCGTGGTGAAAATCTGAAGGGTCGTGAGGTTGATAGGGTCGTGAGAAAGCAAGAGAGATCTTTTTAACCGGTGTTCTACACGTCTCGCAGAGACCATAGCTGCTGCTGGCTGTAAGCTTCTTAGGCCAGCCATAGACGAAATCAGGAGGCAGCTCAACACTCTCGTGGCAGCCAATCGGAACGGTGACGTGGAGGGTGAAAGGGGGGAGAGCTGAAGAAGCCGCGCCGTGATTAGACGGAGCCGCCAACTGCCGCCAGACCAGACGCCAACGCCGCCATCCCTATCCCTGTCGACTCCCTGACAATCGTTCGTCATCCCTCCCCACAGTTCCTGTTTTTTTTTTTCCTTTTCTCCTCCTTTGACCACGTGGCTTTAGGGGGGATCAGAAGCTTCCTAAGTTATGGAAGCTTCTTAAAGAAGCAAGGCCTAAGACCTTGTACACACGGGATCATTCTCGGAGGGGGTTTAAAAACCCTCCCTTAAAGCCTATGTTCCCACAGGCCTAAATCTCACAAGCTCATTCGCAAGAGGTTTTCCCAAATAGGCTTCAAAGCCCACAAGCCATTAGTAAGCTCCTTTTCCGTAAGCACCATTCATAAGGGCCTTTCCACAAAAACCCCCGTGCCTAAATCTATAAGTCCCTTTTGGTGTTGAAACCCCATGTTTCACCCCCCTCATATTCTTTTTTTGACACACCCTCTAAGCCCTTTTTGAACCATGCTATAAGCTTTCAAACGTTACTTTTACTCTCTTTTTTTACCCCGAGTTAAAATCCTTAAAACCTTTACTACTTTGTGACCCAAAAACCTACTAAAAATCCCCCTTCCTATACCTTTTACCCCAAGACTAAAGTTCTTCCAAGGGCTTTCATAGATGGTTGTGAAGCTACACTCACACCTAACCTTTTCAACGTGATTTTTTTTTCCTACAAACTCTTTTTCTCTTAAGCTTCATAAACCTTTCCCTCTCCAAAGAAGCTAAGATTTTTAAAATCTTATTATCCCTTCTTGTGGTCAACTTTTTGAACGACTTCTTTCCTCGAAAGAGAGACGGTGGAAATCCGAAAGAAAGAGTAAAAGCTGTCTTCACATTCGAACTGTGATGCTACCTAAGAAAGTCCAAGGAGTAGCTGCGGGAGGGTCATCTCCTGGTATCCATGTGGATATCTCACCCCAAACCCAGGTTTTTCCTTCTTGGTTTTATATCGGTTTTAAGTCAATCACGCAAAGATGAATTGTTAGGGATAGGATATATTTTTCCGAGTTATTTACAATGAAGGAGTTTAGTTTAATTGAACAAATGATAATGTATAGAACATAGTTTCCTTTGAATAGCGTCATGCATTATAACGAATTACGAACAAGATTATCTACCTACTATAGCGGTATATTTCAGTTAAATCCTGAAGATATAAAAACTACATCTTGCACCATTAACCCCATTCTTTTTGCAACGAATCATCATGAAATTCATGAAAGGTTTTTTTACGTTGCTCAAATTACTAGGAAGTTATCATTGCTAATTGCATATCTTAGTAAGGAAAAAGATTGTTATTTGGCATGAGTTTCGTTTGCAAGGAAAAAGGAAGATTAAATTGAATTTTCCTACCTCAAAGCAATAAAGTTTAGGACTAAAAAATCAATTGTCCCAATGATAACAAATCATGCCGATGTGATCTCAATATTACCTTCCAAAAGATAACCAAATCAATCTAAACTTAGAAATACCTTGCTGAAAATAATATGCCTTGGAAATTATTTAAAGACCAAAGAAACATTTATACCTTAAGCACTTGACTACCTTCCCTAATTGTAGGGTCAATAAATTCGTAAAGGTAAAAGAACTAAGGGTTTGTCCCTAAGGTTCTTAAAAAGAGACCCTAGGTCTGACATACGTCAGCTTAAAGAAACTAAAACGGATTATTTCATCACACGACTTGCGCAGCAAGTACGAAGTCATATAGTCTTGTGATTGATTCACAAGAAGAAAGGGTAAACAATCTCAACAAGGATGGCAGATCCTTACGCAAGTTATCTTGCAAAAGAATGTATTCTTGGATATCCTTATAAATAAGGAAAGTTATAAACCGGAAACTAAAGTATACAATGAACTTTAGGGTTGACCAAGTTGGGTTAATAAGGTACGCCCTAGCCCGGAATATAAAGGATCTTGCCAAGTTGCAAGACACCTTGGAACGAGTGCTGATACAATCAAAAGGAAAGAATAATTCCTTAGCAGTTTGCCAAACAACAAGGTCAATTAATGGAAATGTTTGTGCTTGCTAGAGATTTTAGAGTACTGTTTGATTTATGAATTACAAATTAAATGAATACCTATACTTCAGGTTGAAAGCCTGAAGGGAGAGGTAGTTTCAGTT